>NC_140484.1:80158894-80243894 GCF_964271855.1 Acomys minous | reverse complement strand
AATGACTGCTTGTAGTGGTTTTTGCTTTTGTTTTTGTTTTTGTTGTTGTTGTTATTTGTTTGTTTGTTTATTGGTTGGTTGGTTATTTTATTTTTTCTTCTCCTTTTTTTGAAAGGGTATACTTTCTAGATCAGGAGAGAGAGCCTCCTCACACAATTCTCTCTCTCTCTCTCTCTCTCTCTCTCTCTCTCTCTCTCTCTCTCTCTCTCACACACACACACACACACACACACACACACATGTGTTAATTGGATTTATGTCCCTGCCATCTAGAGGGATGGTAAACACAGAGATCACTTTTGAAGAATTTCTTTTCTGTGTGGCTGGGCCTTAGAATTCCAACAAAAGGAACCATCTCAGAGGTCTGCTGTTGTTCCTTATTCTAATTTTGTTTGGTTTTGGTTTTGGTTTTTGGAGACAGGGTTTCTCTATGTAGCCTTGGCTGCCCTGGACTCACTGTGTAGACCAAGCTGGCCTCAAACTCACAAAGATACATATGTCTCTGCCTCCCGGTTGCTGGGATTAAAGAAAAGTGTGTGCCACCAAAGCCTCGCTACTGAAAGATTCTGAAGTAGTTTGGACTAGGTTTTTTTTTCCTGTCATTATTATTATTTTAAAAGTTTATTTTCAGTTTAAAAAACTATGTCTTTATTTATTATTTTGTATACAGTGCTCTCTCTACCTGCTTGTACGCCTGCCTGTCAGAGGAGGACATTAGATCACATTATAGATGGTTGGATGGTTGTGAGCCACTGTGTGCTCGCTGGGAATGCAACTCAGGACCTCTGGAGGAGCAGTCAGTGCTCTTAACCTCTGAGCCACCTCTCCAGCTCTTATTTATTTATTTATTTATTTATTTATGTTGTTGCTGTTGTTTGTTTTGTTTTAAGACGGTGAGTTACAACCTTTATGTGGTTTGTCTGTTCATGAAGCAAGGGGGACTGTGCAGAACATCAGAGGCTACCCTATAATTTGGCACATGCAAATTGGGTTAAAGTTCTGAAACCAGAACTTAAAGAAGCCAGTTGTGTGGTTCTGTATGTCTTTAACCCCATTGCTCTGAAGGTAGAGGCAGGTGAAACTCTGTGAGCTGGAGGCAGGCCTCATCTAGTTAGGGATTTCCAAGGTTACATAGGGTATGGAGAATAGTTTATCGTTTCTAAGTAGTTGAGTAAAGAATTAAATACTTGTTCAAAAGAATTAAATATTTACCTTATAAGATAAATAAATGAGCCGGGCGTGGTGGCGCACGCCTTTAATCCCAGCACTTGGGAGGCAGAGGCAGGTGAATCGCTGTGAGTTCGAGGCCAGCCTGGTCTACAAACTGAGTCCAGGTTGGCCAGGCTACACAGAGAAACCCTGTCTCGAAAAACCAAAAAAAATACATATATATATATATATATATATATATATATATATATATATATATATATACACACATATATATATATGTGGCTACACAGAGAAACCCTGTCTCACAGAAAGCAAAGCAAACAAGCTTTGGGTTTTGGTTCCACATAGGTTGTTATTTCTTCATTTATCTAGCCAGCTAGCTAGTTAGTTAGCTAGTTAGTTAATTTTGTTTTTCAGGCAGGGTTTGCTTGTAATAGCCATGACTGTCATGCAACTTTCTCTGTAGACCAGTATGGGCTGGAAACAGAGATTGTCCTGTATCTGGATTTGCAGTGTTGGAATTTCGTTTTGTTTTGTTTTGTTTTTGTGCAGCAGTCAAGGGTTTCTCTGTCTAGTAGTCCTGGCCATCTTGGAACTCACTCTGTAGAGCAGGCCGAACTCACACTGAGCGAGCGATTCACTGTCTTCTGCCTGCCAAATGTTGGAATTGTTTTGCTTTTTGGGTGGGAGGGGTTCGAGACAGGGTCTCTCTGTGTGGCCTTGGCTGCCCCAGACTCGCTCTGTAGACCAGGCTGGCCTGCCTGGAAGTCACAGCGCTTAGCCAGCCTGCCTGCCCACCTCTGCGCTGGGATGAATGGAGGGCGGGCACAGGTGGGCGCCACCAAGCCCGGCTACGTGTTGGATTTCTGTTTTGTTTTCTGTTTTCTGTGAAGTCAAGGGTCCCTCTGTGTAGTCGTGGCTGTCGTGGAAGTCACTCGGTAGACCAAACCGGACACAGACTCAGAGGTTCACTTGCCCTCACCTCCCAAGGGCTGCAATTTTGTGTGTAGGTGTTTGCTTGTTTTCAGGGGTAGCGTTTCGATGCAACAGCCCTGGCTGTCTCGCAGCTTGCTCTGCAGACCAGTCTGCCATTTTGCTTTGGTTTATCTTTTCTGTGCAGTGAAGGGCTTCACGTTTAGAGTCAGATTTGGTGCAGGCACGCAGGGGCATACCGAATATGCCGAGGCTTTCTCAGAACTCTCTCTGTGTATGCCAGGCTCGCCTTCGATTCGGAGCGACCCACCAGCCTCTGGCCCCCAAGTGCCGGGATGGGAGCTGTGGGCCGCCCCAGACGGGCTCGAATTCTATCAATATCTGCTTGGGTTGAGTGAAAAAGGATCTGAAGTCAGTTCAAGGTCATCATCACTCCTCCCTCAGCCTTTGACCTTATGCCAGAAAGGGTGGGTGACTGAACTTCTTATCTCTTGATTACCTTCCAGTGACACCTTAGTTTCTCCTTGGAGGTGGAGAGGCCTCCGTGGCCGATGTGGAAAGTCTGCCGTTTTCAAATGTCACAGGGAAACGCTCATTTGGTTTTTGGTCCCCCCTCCCCCTTCCCCTTCCCCTTCCCCGACAGGGTTTCTCTGAGTAGTAGCCTTGGCTGTCCTGGAATCACGTTGTAGACCAGTCTGGCATGAAACTCACAGTGATCTGCCTGCCCCTCCCTGTCTCAGCAGTGAGTGCTGGGATTAAAGGTGTGTGCCACCACCACGCCCAGATGGTTTTTGTTTTGTTTCGTTTCGTTTTAAGAGATGGTGCCAGTCTCTTTATGTAGCCTTTATTGTCTCAGAATTCACTGGGTTTTTTGTTTTGTTTTGTTTTTTCCTTTTTGAAGATTTCTTGACTATTACGTATACAGTGCTCTGCCTGCATGTACATACACCGGCAGGCCAGAAGAAGGCATCAGATCACATTATAGATGGTTGTGAGCCACCATGCATGTTGTTGCTAGACAGAACAGTGTGCTTAACCTCTGAGCCATCTCTCCAGCCCCAGCGTTCACTATTCACAGCATATCTGCCTCTCCCTGTCTCCCATCTGACATCCATAAAGTCCTATTGATAGCTGTTGCTGAGATACTTAATTCTTTCTTTCCTTCTTTCTTTCATCTTGTGTGGCCCCTGTTTTATCACACATGAATTATGTTCATACTTTTATTCATTCATTCATTCTTTCATTTATTTTGTACTCATCTCTACGATTATTTATTTATTTATTTGTTGTTGCTGTTGTTTCTGTTTTTTGAGACGGATTCTGCGTAGGCTTGGCTGTCCTGGACTCACTTTGTAGACTAGGCTGGCCTTAAACTCACAGCAATCTGCCTGACTCCCCTGGGACAAAAGAAAGCCCTGCGCCGCCACCCCCTGGCTTTCAGTTATTTCTTTGAGTCAAGGTCTCTCTCTCTCCCTCTCCCTCTCCCTCTCCCTCCTCCCCCTCTCTCTCCCTACCCCCGGCACTCCCACCCCACTGTATGCCCCTAGTGCTGAGTATAGTAGAATCATAATGTGTTTGTGGACTGATTAGAGTCACTGCTGCATTACTAATAAATAGAATCAGTACTGATGACTAATAAACATTGGTCTCCATTTGTCTGCCTGTGCCTCCTCTATCTATCTATCTATCTATCTATCTATCTATCTATCATCTTTGTATTTATGTATTAGTGTAGTATGGAGGCTACACTAAATAAAGGACTAGTTTATCCTTTATAAATAACTGAGTAATGAATTAAATATTTAACTTGTGTGGCCTCTGTTTTATCACACGTGAATTATGTTCATGCTTATATGCATTTAATTTGTATATTTTTTAAAAAGATATTTGTCTTGCTGAGCATCAGTTGCACATGCCTTTAATCCCAGCACTCGGGAGGCAGAGGCAGGCGGATTGCTGTGAGCTCCAGGCCAGCCTGGTCTACAAAGCGAGTCCAGGACAGCCAAGGCTACACAGAGAAACCCTGTTTCAAAACAACAACAACAACAACAACAACAACAACAACAACAACAAAACAAAAACAAAAGAAGAAATCAAATTGGCCCTGGTAGTTCATTGCTTTAATCCATGCACTGTGAAGGCAGATCTCTGACTTCTAAGTCAGACCATGGTACACATAAGCATACAGGTGAGTGATCTCACATCAGTGCACCACAGAAGAATCTTGAAGACTCAGACAAATCAGAAGGTAGTGACTGGTTGCATCAACGTATAGTCAGGAATTTTTTTCCTTTCCTTTCCTCTTTCTTTTTTCTTTTTCTTTTTGCGATTCACTGAGTTGTAAGAGATTTCAGGGTTCATGGAACACAGAGGCAGGACAATGAGGGAATGTCTAATGAGCTGCTTTCTCCCCCCTCCCCACCCACTCAACACTGCCCCCCCACCCCGCACCCCATGTATTTTTGTGCCCACAGTCTGAGATATTTAATTATTTTTTCACCCTTCCTTCCCTCCTTCCTTCCTTCCTTCCTTCCTTCCTTCCTTTTTTCTTTTTTTTCCCTTCTTTCTTTCTTCTGGGCTTGTGTGGCCCCTGTTTTATCACACACGAATAATGTTTGTAATTTTATTTATTTATTTATTTATTTTTATTTTTTTATTTAATGTCTCTTCGGTTTTTTCTTTTTTCTTTTTTTTCTTTTTTGGTTTTGGTTTTTGGAGACAGGCTATCTCTGTGTAGCCTTGGCTGTCCTGGAATCACTTTGTAGACCAGCCTGGTCTTGAATTCACAGCAGTCCACCTGCCTCTGCTTCCTGAGTGCTGGAATTAAAGAAAGGCATGGGCCACCACTGCTTGGCTTTCAGTAATTTCTTCAAGTCAAGATCTCTCTGTCTCTGTCTCTCTCTGTCTCTCTCTGTCTCTCTCTCTCTCTCTAGTGCTGGGTATAGAATCACACTGATTTTGTGGACTGGTTAAAGAGTCACTGCTGCATTACTAATACATAGAAGTTGTACTAATTGTTAATAAACATTCTAGCCAACACTACGTAGAACAGGCTTCCTGACTCTGCCATGATCAAATGAGGGAACTATGAGGATTGGTCTCCATTTGTCTGTCTGTGTGTCTGTAATCATCTATCTATATATCACCTATGTATTTGCTTGCTTGCTTGCTTGCTTACTTACTTATCTACTAAGTTATTTTGGAGATAGTGTCTCTCTATGTATTCCTGTCTGTCTTGGAAATCGTTGTGCATACTGACCTAGGTTGGAGCTAGACCTTTTCTTGGGGTTAAAGAAATTGTAGCTTTTTGTTTGCTTGTTTGTTTCCTGACAGGGTTTCTCATGTAGCCTTGGCTGTCCTGGACTTGCTTTGGAGACCAGGCTGGCCTCCAACTCACAGCGATCCTCTTGGCTTTGCCTCCCAAGTGCTGGGATTAGAGGTGTGGTAGTCTTATTTCAGGTTTTAATTACAACTAATGTAATGAAAAATAAAGTGATCAGTTCCTTGCTGCTCTGCCTTAGGGTCTCCCTGACCCTAAGGTTTTGGCTTTTGTTGTTGTTGTTGTTTTTGTTGCTGTTTTGTTTTTTTACTTTTACCTCTCTCTCTCTTTCTCTTTCTCTCTCTCTGTAAATCCATATTTCATGTCCTCCCTTTTAAATGATTTCTTTATCTGTGTGTCTATTGTTGTTGTTGTTTAGTGTTTTTTGTTTCCTTTTGTTTGAGACAGGGCTTCTCTGTTATAGACAAAGATCTGCTTGCCTCTTTTGCCTCTGCCTCCTGAGTGCTGGGGTTAATTACAACTAATAACATGAAAATTAAAATGATCAATTCATTGCTGCTCTGCCTGTCTTAGGCAAGGTCTCCCTGATCCCTAACCATATGGTTTTTGTATTTTTACTTTTGCTTTTTTTTTTCCTTTTTCTTTCTCTGTAATTTTATATTTCATTTCTCCTTATTTTCTTCTTATTGTTTTTATGCGCATCGGTTTGTTGTTGTTGTTGTTTTTGGTTTGTTTTTCTGTCCTTTCTGTTTTGATTTTGAATGCAAGTATGTCTGCGTGAGGCTGTCTGATTTCTCTGGAACTGCCCTGTGGGGGCAAGCCTCATGGATGGTTGTTCCACTGCCTTTACATAAGTTGGGGGGGAAGGGGAAGGGAAAGGGGAAGCCATGGCCTAGGGTGCTTCCAAAGCCGTGGGCTCCATCCTCTTAGTACTGCATGGACTTAATCCATGCATGCCTGTCATGTCAGCACCCAGCAGCTGGAAAGAGAAGATCATCTCTAGCACCATTGGACTGGTGCTTTAATTTGATCTAACTCTGTATTTAGTCTGAGACCAGAAGTTGGGGCTGGGCAGGAGCAGCATTGGCAGCAACAACTAACCGATGCACATAAAAACAATAAGAAGAAAATAAGGAGAAATGAAATATGGATATACAGAGAAAGAAAAAGGAAAAAAAAGCAAAAGTAAAAATACAAAAACCATATGGTTAGGGATCAGGCAGACCTTGCCTAAGACAGACAGAGAAGCAATGAATTGATCACTTTAATTTTCATGTTATTAGTTGTAATTAACCCCAGCACTCAGGAGGCAGGGGCAAAAGAGGCAAGCAGATCTTTGTCTACAACAGAGAAGCCCTGTCTCAAACAAAAGGAAACAAAAAACACTAAACAACAACAATAATAGACACACAGATAAAGAAATCATTTAAAAGGGAAGACATGAAATATGGATTTACAGAGAGAGAGAGAGAGAGAGAGAGGGGGGTAAAAGTAAAAAAACAAAACAGCAACAACAACAACAACAAAAGCCAAAACCTTAGGGTCAGGGAGACCCTAAGGCAGAGCAGCAAGGAACTGATCACTTTATTTTTCATTTTATTAGTAATAATTAAAACCTGAAATAAGACTACCACACCTCTAATCCCAGCACTTGGGAGGCAAAGCCAAGAGGATCGCTGTGAGTTGGAGGCCAGCCTGGTCTCCAAAGCAAGTCCAGGACAGCCAAGGCTATATGAGAAACCCTGTCTGGAAACAAACAAGCAAACAAAAAGCTACAATTTCTTTAACCCCAAGAAAAGGTCTAGCTCCAACCTAGGTCAGTATGCACAACGATTTCCAAGACAGACAGGAATACATAGAGAGACACTATCTCCAAAATGACTTAGTAGATAAGTAAGCAAGCAAACAAGCAAGCAAATACATAGGTGATATATAGATAGATGATTACAGACAGACAGACAAATGGAGACCAATCCTCATAGTTCCCTCATTTGATCATGGCAGAGTCAGGCAGCCTGTTCTACGTAGTGTTGACTAGAATGTTTATTAACAATTAGTACAACTTCTATGTATTAGTAATGCAGCAGTGACTCTTTAACCAGTCCACAAAATCAGTGTGATTCTATACCCAGCACTACAGAGAGAGAGACAGAGAGAGAGAGAGAGAGAGAGAGAGAGAGAGAGAGAGAGAGAGAGAGAGAGATCTTGACTTGAAGAAATTACTGAAAGCCAATCGGTGGTGGCCCACGCCTTTCTTTAATACCAGCACTCAGGAAGCAGAAGCAGGTGGACTGCTGTGCATTCAAGGCCAGGCGGGTCTACAAAGTGATTCTAGGACAGCCAAGGCTACACAGAGAAACCTTGTCTCCAAACCAAAATCCAAAACCAAAAAAGAAAAAAGAAAAAAAGAAAGAAAAAAAGGAAAAGAAAACAACCGAAGAGACATTAAATTAAAAAAATTAAATAAATAAATAAATAAATAAATAAATAAATAAAATTACAAATATTATTCGTGTGTGATAAAACAGGGGCCACATGAACCCAGATGAAAGAAAGAAGGGGAAAAAAGAAAAAGAAAGAAAGGAAGGAAGGAAGGAAAGGTGAAAAAAAGAATTAAATATCTCAGACTGTGGGCACAAAAGTACATGGGGTGCGGGGCAGGGGGGATAGTGTTGGGTGGGTGGGGAGGGGGTAGAAAGCAGCTCATTAGACTGACCCTCAGTGTCCTGCCTCTGTGTTCCATGAACACTGAAATCTCTTACAACTCAGTGAATTGCAAAAAGAAAAAGAAAAAAGAAAGAGGAAAAGAAAGGAAAAAAATTCCCGACTACACATTGATGCAACCAGTCACTACCTTCTGATTTGTCTGATTCTTCAAGATTCTTCTGTGGGTGCACTGATGTGAGATCACTCACCTGTATGCTTATGTGTACCATGGTCTGACTTAGAAGTCAGAGATCTGCCTTCACAGTGCATGGATTAAAGCAATTAACTACCAGGGCCAATTTGATTTCTTGAAGTTAGTAGTTTTCGTTTTGTATTCCTTCCAACCTAGGTCAGTATACACAGCGATTTTCAAGACAGACAGGAATACATAGAGAGACTCTGTCTCCAAAATAATTTAAACACTGTGTAAGTAGATAAGTAAGTAAGTAAATACATCCATGATAGATACATCGATAGATAGATAGATAGATAGGATTGAAGGCGTGTGCCACCATGCCTGGATAAATATTTAATTCTTTACTCAAATATTTTAAAAGATTAAACTAGTCCTTTATTTAGTGTATTCTCCCTACTATACTAGTACATGAATACATAGATGTTAAATACATACATACATACACAAATAGATAGATATATAGATAGACAGATAGAGAGAGAGAGAGATAGAGAGATAGATAGAGAGATAATAGACACACAGACAGACAAATGGAGACCAATCCTCATAGTTCCCTCATTTGATTACAGCAGAGTCAGGCAGCCTGGTCTGGGTAGTGCCAGCTACCTTCTAATGTTTATTAGTCATCAGTCAGTACTGAATCTATTTATTAGCAATGCAGCAGTGACTCTATAACCAGCCCAGAAAATCAATGTGATTCTATACCCCGCCCGAGGAGAGAGAGAGAGATAGAGATAGAGATAGAGATAGAGAGAGAGAGAGAGAGAGAGAGAGAGAGAGAGAGAGAGAGAGAGAGAGAGAGAATTGTGTGAGGAGGCTCTCTCTCCTGATATAAAAAGTATACCCCACCCTTTCAATAAAAAAGAGAAGAAGAAAAAACTAAAATAAATAACCAACCAACCAGCAAACAAATAACAACAACAACATCAACAAAAAACCACTACAAGCAGTCATTTGTTTTGGAATATAATTTAAAGGGGAAAGAAATGTGTGGATTCACACACAGGCTCAAACATAAACAGGAGACCAACGAGACCAAAAGACAGAACAGCCGATGCCTGTTCTTATCGTTCAGGGTACTATTTAGATGAAATGGTTTGGGGTCCTTCCTAGTCCCCTCTAGCATGACCTAGAAGTGACTGACTTAAGGTGACATAAGGAAGCAGTCCATTTCTAGAAGAGGAAAGAAATGGGTGCTGGGAGTGAGATAGGTAGGAAGGACAGAAGGAAGAAGGGGGTCAAAAACCAATCTCAGCACGTCAGAGGCGGCGGTCATAGCTAGAGACTGTGACTGATCACTCAGCTGAGGATTAATTTTTAACACCCGTGCACGCGGGGAGGTGCGCTTGCGCGAGCACGCACACACACACACACACACACACACACACACACACACACACACACGATGAAATAAGAAAAGCTCCAATGAGGGCAGTTACAAAGACAGAATCGGTTGTTTTGTTATTTATCTTTAAAGATGTGTGTGTGTTCGCATGCACGCTGGGGTGTATATAAGTCTTAGAAGAATCACATATGTACACTTTAACAAACCATTTATAGATTAGATCCTCGAGGTCCCCATCTACCCATGGAACACGCCAGATTTCTATTGAGCCCTATCTCACTCTCTTAAAAATGAGACCACAGGAGCAACACCAGACCTCCCTCTCAGCTGGGGCCTTTCATTTTGTTTTTCTCTCTTTCTGTTTCAGATTGATTTCTGGATTAAGTGTGGAGTGTTCTGCTTGCCTCTCAGGACCTTTGGAAGAGCAGCCAGTGCTTTTAACCCCTCCTGAGGCATTTTTTACTTTTATTTCGTTCCATTTTATTTCTTTTTGTGGTTTTTCGAGACAGGGTTTCTCTGTGTAACAGCTCTGACTGCCCTGGAGCTCACGCCTGCCTCTGCCTCCCAAGTTCTGGGACAACAGGCATGCATGCGCCACCACCGCCCGGCTCCATTTCATTTTGCGTAATGCTCTCTTTGGTTTAAATGCTGAGGCGCTGTCACACAGAAAAGAGTGTAATTTATGAGAACAACACACCACCATCCTGGCGCTGTGGTGCTCGCTGGATGATACCATCGCAAGGGCAATATTGGCCCAAACCCTCCAATACTGGCACCGGCCATAGAGGAGGTGTGTGGGGCTCTCCCTCTCCACAGGGCCGGTGTAACAACCAAGTTTTGGGGTTTTGTTTTGTTTTGTTTTTGTCTCCCACTACCACCACCCCCACACCCTCCGCCCAGAGACAGGGTTTCTCGGTGTAGCGTTGGCTGTCCAATCCTGGGCTCCCTTTATAGACCAGGCTGGCCTTAAACTCACAGCGATCTGCCTGCCTCTGCCTCCCGAGTGCTGGGATTAAAGGCCTGCACCACCAAGCCATGCCTGGCTTTGTTTTTGGTTTTGTTTTCCTTTGCCTTTAATCCCAGCACTTGGGAGACAGAGGCAAGAGAATCACTTGCACTTGCAAGTAAAGGACAGGCAAGGCTACATGAGAATCCTTGTCTGGAAACAAACAAACAAGCAAGCAAGCAAGCAAGCAAGCAAACAAACAAAAAACTTCAATTTCTTTAACCCAAGAAAAGTTCTATTTCCAAACTAGGTCAGTATACACAGCGATTTTCAAGACAGACAGGAATATATAGAGAGAATCTGTCTCCAAAATAAATGAAACACTGTGTAAGTAGATAAGTAAGTAAGTAAACACATCGATGATAGATAGATAGATAGATAGATAGATAGATAGATAAAATTAAAGGTGTGTGCCACCATGCCTGGCTAATTATTTAATTCTTTACTCAAATATTTTAAAAGATTAAACTAGTCCTTTATTTAGTGTATTCTCCGTACTATACTAATACATAAATACATAAATGTTACATACATGCACACATACACACATAGATACATAGATAGATAGATAGAGAGATAGAAAGATAATAGACACACAGACAGACAAATGGATACCAATCCTCATAGTTCCCTCATTTGATCACCGCAGAGTCAGGCAGCCTGGTCTAGGGAGTGCCAGCTACCTTCTAATGTTTATTAGTCATCAGTCAGTACTGAATCTACTTATTAGCAATGCAGCAGTGACTCTATAACCAGCCCAGAAAATCAATGTGATTCTATACCCAGCACGAGAGGGTGGGGGGAGAGAGAGAGAGAGATCTTGACTAAAAGAAATAACTGGCCGGGCGTGGTAGCACACCCCCTTAATCCTAGCACTTGGGAGGCAGAGGCAGGCAGATCGCTGTGAGTTCGAGGCCAGCCTGGTCTACAAAGTGAGTCCAGGGCAGCCAAGGCTACACATAGAGACCCTGTCTCAAAAAAAATCCAAAAATAAAATAAATAAATAAATAAATAAATGGGAAAAATGGAACCAAAATCCAGGAGAAGGAAAGTATTTTCTCTGTACGTAAGCAATTCTAAGTTGTTATACCATTCCTTCTGCGTACTTTGGGTTAAACTTTGTGTTCCTAAGAAAAGTGTCCGTATTCAAAGAATAGCCAAATGGCTCTTATGTGTGGTGCCTGATTTTCAAACTTTTCAAAAAGCACGGCCTGCCTGCCTGCCTTCCTTGAATTCCCAGCACCCCGGAGGTAGAGGCAGACAGATCACTGTGAGTTCGAGGCCAGCTGGCCAGCCAGCCAGCCTGCCTGCCTGCCTGCCTGTCTGTCTGTCTGTCTGTGTCAAACCAAACCAAAGGAAACCAAGTAGCAGGGCCTGCCATGCATCTGGGCCATAGGAGGGCAATGAAGTCTCACTGGGTTGTATATAGACCGTGATGAGTTTGGGGATAGGAAACTATGATCGGAAGGCATGGTAGGAAATTAAAAATCGATTAATTTGAGAGCCCTGCCCCTCCGCAAACCTAATCGAACAAACAGTCAGTCAGTCTTGAAACCCTCAGGTAGCGAGTGTGTAAGCCAACTGTACGCTTTCATCCATGGGGAGTGTGCTTGGTTAAAAGAAACTGAAAAAAGAAAAAGAAAAACAAAGATGGGCGGGGGCTGGAGAGAGATGGCTCAGTGGTTAAGAGCACTGTCTGCTCAATTCCCAGCTCCCACATGGCAGCTCCCACCTGTCTGTCTTTAACTCCAGGTCTAAGGTTATCTGACACTTTCATGCCTGCCTTGTTCTCAGAATTCGGAAGCAATTTTGGAGGTGCATCACAGTACAGGATCACCTCCAAGAAAGCCCACATGGCTAATGAGCTCCTTGAACAAGATGGCCCTCGGCATGCCTGGCAGTTGCGCGCAGCCGAGCCAAAGAGTTTCTCATTCATGAAATAAAATAAAATACAAAAACCAAACCCTAGCCCTGAAATGATGATGTGGCTGGTGTGCCTGAAACAAAAATATAAGTATGCGACCCAACAGGAACAGGAACAGGAACAGGTCTCTCTCAACACCAGGAGGACTTAACCTATCTTGGTCTCCACTGGTAAAGATCCCCCCCACTCCCCCCTTCGCACTCAAAATGTGAGCTATAAATGGGGCAGTTCTCTCCACACATCTTGTGCCTTAAGACAGTGGAAAGTCTAGCCAGCACTCAGTCTGGAGGCAGAGGCAGGTAGATCTCCGTGAGCCTGGTTTACAGAGTGACTTCCAGGAGCTGTCACACAGAGGAAACCTCTGTCTTGAACCCTCCCACCCCCCACCCCTCCTAAAAGGGTGGAAAAATCACTTTTCTTCGGGAAGAAGTGGACACTAACCAGTCTGCAAAGAGGTGTGTGTGTGTGTTTGGGGGGTGGGGTGGGTGTTCCTCTTTACTTCTGAAAGAAACAATGAGTCAAGCAAAGCCTTCCTTTGATTTTTATCCTCACATTGTGGGATTACATTGCAAGAGGAAGACTAGAGGAGTCAGAGGTGGTTCTTTCTAAGTAAACATTAAAGACCAGATCTTCAACTGGAGCGAGCGAGGGTTTTTTGTTGTTATTGTTGTTGTTGTTCTTGTTCTTGTTCTTGTTCTTTTCCTTTTCTTGGGGGGGGGGCGAGTTCTAAAACATTCCCTCTGAAAGCAAACTGAACTCATGCACCAGGAGAATCATGTCTCAGCAGTTAAGAGTACCGGGCATTCTGACACACTCCTCGTGAGTACCAGTAGTCCACAGATAGATGCACGCACAGCCAGACAAGCTGAGAAACAAATAAATACCTGGAAACTAATTCTTTATCCATTTATTCACTTTATTTTATTGAGTCAGGGTTAGTGAAAGAGGGCTGGGAGATAGGGAGAGTACCAGCTATGGGTCAGGAGGGGAGGATTGTCTTCTTATGCTGTGAGGATGAAGTTTCATCTGTCGGTCCAGATGGGCTGGCTTTTTTCTCCAAGAAGAATCTTCCTTCTGGCCTCTCCCTCCTACATGGAGGCAAGAAAGCAAGCAGAGAAAATGGCTGTCAAGTTGGGACCCATAAAGCAAGTGTCCATTCCACAAATGCTGACAGGAAGGAGAGAGAGGGGGTGGGTGGGGGAGGGGTGTGCATCTAACACACAAAGTTTTAGGTAACACAATGCTTCCCAATGTCTCCTCCCTGTTTCTCTTCCCACCTCCAGCAAATGACATCACCTCCCCCCCCCACACACACACAGAAAGGGGGGGGGGAGCGCGCATCTGCGATCAGACCTGGAACAAAACAGAAAACTATGGTAGTCTGCTATTTCTGGAGCAAACACTGGACCTCTCTTCAAGGCGATCTGGTGTCTTCTTCTGACCTGCAGATAAACATAGAGAAATGAATGAATGAATAAGTAAATAAATAAAATAGCTCCTGGAGGAGGTAGAGAAAGATTATGGTGGTCTCTTCTGGCCTGCAGGTGCAGATAGATAGACAGATAAATAGAAAGAAGGAAAGGAAAAAAGAAAGAAAGAAAGAAAGAAAGAAAGAATGAAAGAAAGAAAGAATGTTCGATCTTCACAGACTGAGTAATTAACCACATATTTATTATTAAATGGCTCCAGGAGAAGGAGGAAGAGGAGGAGGTGGAGGAGGAGGAGGAGAAAGATATCTGGTGCACTCTTCTGGCCTGCCCGTATATATATCTGCAGATAGACAAGCATAGGATAGATAGATAGATAGATAGATAGATAGATAGATAGATAAACAAATAGATAGCTTGATAAATAGATAAACAAATAGACAGATAAATAAATAAGTGGATAGAAAGGGAAATGAATGAATAAACAAACACACAAATAAACAAGTAAATAAATAAACAAGTAAGTAAGTAAATAAATAAATAAATAAATAAATAAATAAATAAATAGCCCGCCCGACCCCCTCCCCCCAGTGGCATGGGAAAACAAACAAACAAACCAAACTTCATCAAACTTCCGCGGTTAGGCAAAAGGGACAACTGGTCGAATTCCATAATTTTAGGTTAGGACGCGCATCCCTTGAAAGGGACAACTGGTCAACCTCCATGGTTATAGGACTCGCATCAGTTGTGTATACAGATATAACATATATTATTTAAAAAAAGAAAAGAGTCCAGAAGGGACATCTGGTCGACCTGAGGTGTCCCAAATGAGAGCGCGCGACTCCCCGCGTGGGACTATTGGTCTACCCGGTCTCTGGGGAGAAGGGCGGGGCGATCCCCAACCTCCAGGCGGGTCGGGGCGCAAGGGAGGCAAAACGGGAAAAGCCTACCCCGCCGCCCCCCCCAGCGGTCACACCGCTGCCACCGCCTTCACCTCACACCCCGGCTTGGCCAGGGTCGGAGCGGGGGCGGGCGGGAAAAGGCGGCGGTGGCGCTGCGGCCGGGGGACGCTTTCTCCCGGAGGTGTGGAGGGGAAAAACGGGAACCCGTGGTTCGGAAGATGGGGGGAGCGAGAGAGCGGCGGACGGGCCGCCGAGACAAACCCTTGTGTCGAGGGCTGACTTTCAATAGATAACAGCGAGGGAGCTGCTCTGCAACGTAGAAACCCCAACCCAGAAGCAGGTCGTCCAAGATTGGTTTAGCGCCAGGTTCCACACGAACGTGCGCTGACGTGACGGGCGAGAGGGTGGCCCCCTTTCCGGCCGCGCCCCATTTCCCGGGACGAATGGCTCTCCGCACCGGACCCCGGTCCCGATGCACGGCGGTGAAGCCCGCCGGCCGGCCGGCGGCGACACCCCCGGGAGAGGGCGCACGCGCGACGACGACAGACCGCCGGAGGGGACGGACAGGGACCCGTCTATCCAGGGCCAACCAAGGCTCCTTCGGCGCTGCCATATTGTTCCGCCTGGGCGAGATTCTAACTTAGAGGCTTTCAGTCATAATCCCACAGAATGGGGAAAGAGGGCAAGAGTCTGAGAGAGCCACGGGAGGGAGAGAAGGACCTCACACCCACAGGCCGACTCCCTACCGGACCCGCCGACACCCCCCCCCCGGATCCCGGGGGCGGCGAGGTCAGAAAGTCCGGGAGGGGACGGATGCCAGACCCATCGGGGCCATCGGCGACCACACACGACACGCTCCGGGCGCGGTAAAGCCAGAGTCGAGGCGTAGGCGGCCGAGATGAGATGCGAAAGCGCCCCCCACCACAACCACGACATAGACATGCACCACCGCCAGGGGTGGAGACAAGCAGGTCGAGAAAGAGGGGCGGCCCGCGGGTCGCGGCAGGCAGTGAGCGGGCGGGGTTGGTCACCCCGGGGAAGAAGCAGAAGAAGCAAAGGGACGGGAGAGGAGCACGACAGAGGGACTGGAACGGCAAGGGCTGCCGCCCCACAACAGATGGCAACGCGCCCCGCCTCCTCACCATCCTCTTTCCTCTTCCTTCCTTCTTTCAAAACCCAGAGCACCGACCGACCGACCGCACACGGCAGCAGGTGATGCGACCCGGGACACACGCCTCCCGGCGAGGAGTGACAAAGACATACGGATGGACAGACACGGCCTGCCGACCTGTGCCTCTCATTAATGATCCTTCCGCAGGTTCACCTACGGAAACCTTGTTATGAATTTTACTTCCTCTAGATAGTCAAGTTCGACCTTCTTCTCAGCGCTCCGCCAGGGCCGTGGGCCGACCCCGGCGGGGCCAATCCGAGGGCCTCACTAAACCATCCAATCGGTAGTAGTGACGGGCGGTGTGTACAAAGGGCAGGGACTTAATCAACTCAAGCTTATGACCCGCACTTGCTGGGAATTCCTCATTCATGGGGAATAATTGCAATCCCCTATCTCCATCACGAATGGGGTTCAACGGGTTACCCGCGCCTGCCAGCTTAGGGTAGGCACACGCTGAGCCAGTCAGTGTAGCGCGCGTGCAGCCCCAGACATCTAAGGGCATCACAGACCTGTCATTGCTCAATCTTGGGTGGCTGAACACCACTTGTCCCTCTAAGAAGTTGGGGGACCCCGACCGCTCGGGGGTCGCGTAAATAGTTAGCATGTCAGAGTCTCGTTCGTTATCGGAATTAACCAGACAAATCGCTCCACCAACTAAGAACGGCCATGCACCACCACCCACGGAATCCAGAAAGAGCTATCAATCTGTCAATCCTGTCCGTGTCCGGGCCGGGTGAGGTTTCCCGTGTTGAGTCAAATTAAGCCGCAGGCTCCACTCCTGGTGGTGCCCTTCCATCAATTCCTTTAACTTTCAGCTTTGCAACCATACTCCCCCCCAAACCCAAAGACTTTGGTTTCCGGGAAGCTGCCCAGCAGATCATGAGAATACCGCTGCCCCATCGCCAGTCGGCATCGTTTATGGTCAGAACTACGAAGGTATCTGATCGTCTTCGAACCTCCGAATTTCGTTCTTGATTAATGAAAAAATTCTTGGCAAATGCTCTCGCTCTGGTCCTTCATGCGCCAGTCCAAGAATTTCACCTCTAACGGTGCAATATGAATAGTCCCGGCCACCCCTCTTAATCATAGCCTCAGTTCCAAACTTTGGAAGAGCAGCCAGTGCTTTTAACCCCTCCTGAGGCATTTTTTACATTTATTTCGTTTCATTTTATTTCTTTTTGTGGTTTTTCGAGACAGGGTTTCTCTGTGTCACAGCTCTGACTGCCCTGGAGCTCACGCCTGCCTCTGCCTCCCAAGTTCTGAGACAACAGGCATGCATGCGCCACGACCGCCCGGCTCCATTTCATTTTGCGTAATGCTCTCTTTGGTTTAAATGCTGAGGCGCTGTCACACAGAAAAGAGTGTAATTTATGAGAACAATACACCATCATCCGGGCGCTGTGGTGCTCGCTGGATGATACCATCGCAAGGGCAATATTGGCCCCGCCCCTCCAGTACTGGCACCCTCCATGACGGAGGTGGGCGGGGCTCTCCCTCTCCACTGGGCCGGTGTGACAGCCAAGTTTTGGTGTTTTGTTTTGTTTTGTTTCTGTCTCCCACTACCACCACCCCCACACCCTCCGCCCAGAGACAGGGTTTCTCTGTGTAGCGTTGGCTGTCCAGTCCTGGGCTCACTTTGTAGACCAGACTGTCCTCAAACTCACAGCGATCTGCCTGCCTCTCCCTCCTGAGGGCTCGGATTAAAGGCATGCACCACCAAGCCATGCCTGGCTTTGTTTTTGGTTTTGTTTTCCTTTGCCTTTAATCCCAGCACTTGGGAGACAGAGGCAAGAGAATCACTTGCACTTGCAAGTCCAGGACAGGCAAGGCTACATGAGAAACCTTGTCTGGAAACAAACAAACAAGCAAACAGGCAAGCAAGCAAGCGAGCAAACAAAAAAACTACAATTTCTTTAACCCAAGAAAAGTTCTAGTTCCAAACTAGGTCAGTATACACAGCGATTTTCAAGACAGACAGGAATACATAGAGAGACTCTGTCTCCAAAATAATTTAAACACTGTGTAAGTAGATAAGTAAGTAAATACATCGATGATAGATAGATAGATAGATAGATAGATAGATAGATAGATAGGATTATAGGCATGTGCCACCATGCCTGGCTAAATATTGAATTCTTTATTCAACTATTTAAAAAGGATAAACTAGTCCTTTATTTAGTGTATTCTCCGTACTATACTAATACATAAATACATAGATGTTAGATACATACATACATGCACACATACATAGATAGATAGATAGATAGATAGATAGATAGATAATAGACACACAGACAGACAAATGGAGACCAATCCTCAGAGTTCCCTCATTTGATTACAGCAGAGTCAGGCAGCCTGGTCTAGTTAGTGCCTGCTACCTTCTAATGTTTATTAGTCATCAGTCAGTACTGAATCTATTTATTAGCAATGCAGCAGTGACACTATGACCAGCCCAGAAAATCAATGTGATTTTATACCCAGCATGGGGGGAGAGAGAGAGAGAGAGAGAGAGAGAGAGAGAGAGAGAGAGAGAGAGAGAGAGAGAGAGAGAGAGATCTTGACTAAAAGATATAACTGGCCGGGAGTGGTGGCGCACGCCTTTAATCCTAGCACTCAGGAGGCATAGGCAGGCGGATCGCTGAGAGTTCGAGGCCAGCCTGGTCTACAAAGTGAGTCCAGGACGGCCAAGGCTACACAGAGAGACCCTGTCTCAAAAAAACCAAAAAAAATAAAAATAAAAATAAAAATAAAATAACTGAAAGCCAGGCTGTGGCGGCACATGGTTTTCTTTAATGTCAGTACTTGAGAGACAAAGGCAGGCATATCACTGTGAGTTGGAGGCCAGCCTGGTCTACAATGTGAGTCCAGGACAGCCAACTCTACACATAAACCCTGTCTAAAAAAAAAACACTAACAAAAGAAAACAAAAAAAGAAATAACTGAAGAGATGAATACAAATGAATGAATGAATGAATGAATGAATGAACAAACAAACAAATGAATAAATAAATAAATACAAGAGCATAACTCATGTGTGATAAAACAGGGGCTACACAAGCACAAAAGAAAGAAAGAAAGAAAGAAAGAAAGAATGAAAGAAAGAAAGAAAGAAAGAATTAAGTATCTCAGCAACAGATATCAATAGGGCTTTATAGATGTCAGATGGGAGACAGAGAGAGAGGCAGATATGCTGTGAATAGTGAACTCTGGGGCTGGAGAGATGGCTCAGAGGTTAAGGACACTGACTGCTCCTCCTGAGTTCAATGCCCAGCAACAATATGAATGGTGGCTCACAACCATCTCTAATATCTATAATGTGATCTGATGCCTTCTTCTGGCCTGCCGGTGTATGTACATGCAGGCAGAGCACTGTATACATAATAGTCAAGAAATCTTCAAAAAGAAAAAAAATAACCAAAAAACAAAAACAGACACAATAAAGGCTACATAAAGAGAATAACACCATCTGTTAAAATAAAACACAGCAAAACCCAGCTGGGCATGGTGGTGGCACACACCTTTAATCCCAGCACTCACTGCTGAGGAAGGGGCAGGCAGATCACTGTGAGTTTGAGGCCAAACTGATCAACAGAGTGATTCCAGTACTAGTACTACTCAGAGAAATCCTGTCTGAGGAGGGGAAGGGGGAGGGGGAACCAAAAACCAAATGAGCGTTTCCCTGTGACACCTGAAAACAGCTGACTTTCCACACCAGCCATGGAGGCCTCTTCACCTCCAAGGAGAAACTAAGGTTTCACTGGAAAGTAATTAAGAGATAAGGAGTTCAGTCAAAGGCTTAGGGAGGGGTGATGACCTTGATCTAACTTCAGGTTCTTTTTCACTCAACCCAACCAGACAGCAAGATAAAACATTGAATTCAAGCAACCCGTCTGTGGTGGCCCACGGCTCTCATCCCAGCACTTGGGGGCCAGAGGCTGGTGGGTCACTCCGAATCGGAGGCGAGCCTGGCATACACAGAGAGGGTTCTGAGAAATCCATGGCATATTAGGTATGGCTCTGCCTGCACCAAATCTGACTCTAAACATGAAGCCCTTCACTTCACAGAAAAGACAAACCAAGCAATATGACAGACTGGTCTGCAGAGCAAGCTGCGAGACAGCCAGGGCTTTTGCATCGAGACGCTACCCCTGAAAACAAGCAAACACCTAAACACAAACACAAAATTGCAGCCCTTGGGAGGTGAGGGCAAGTGAACCTCTGAGTCTCTGTCCAGTTTGGTCTCCCGAGTGACTTCCAGGACAGCCATGACTACACAGAGGGACCCTTGACTTTACAGAAAACAGAAATCCAACACTTAGCCGGGCTTGGTAGCACCCGCCCGCCATTCATCCCAGTGCTCGGGAGGCAG
The DNA here is from genome assembly GCF_964271855.1 of Acomys minous. Classification (NCBI taxonomy): domain Eukaryota; kingdom Metazoa; phylum Chordata; class Mammalia; order Rodentia; family Muridae; genus Acomys; species Acomys minous. Next base: position 80,223,462 of record NC_140484.1, on the reverse strand, counting down.
AGGCGGGCAGATCAGAGTGAGTTCGAGGCTAGCCTGGTCTACAAAGTAAGTCCAGGACAGCCAAGGCTACACAGAGAAACCCTGTCTTAACTTCCATCAGAAGAAGAGGAGGAGGAGGAGGAGGAGGAGGAGGAGGAGGAGGAGGAGGAGGAGAAGAAGAAGAAGAAGAAGAAGAAGAAGAAGAAGAAGAAGAAGAAGAAGAAGAAAAAGAAGAAGAAGAAGCACCTTGCTTGTTGGGGAGCTTGGTTGTTACCAACCAGCTGAAAAACCTCCTTGAAAAAATTCCAAGAGGAGATATAAATGTGAGCCAAAATCAGGAGGGTAGTGTGTGCGGGGGCGTCTTTGGAGACGTGGGGTCCTTTGGCTGTTCATTGCTCCTCTTGGAAACGTTCCTAGAGAGAACCGCTCAAGGGCTCCAGGTGCCAGCAGAAGAAATCCTGCTGACAGCACTGGGATAGTCGTTCCTGGGAACTTATAAACAGAAGGTTTCATTCATTCATTCAATCTCTGTTTCATCTCGTCTGGGTTAGTCTGGTGGTTCATAATAAAAATATAATTGTTAATAAAATTTAGCTGAGCCAGGCATGGTGGCTCACACCGGTTTCAAAAAAACAAAAAAGAAAAAGAAAAAAGAAATAAAAATGAAAATTGAGCCTACTCTCTCTCTCTCTCTCTCTCTCTCTCTCTCTCTCTCTCTCTCTCTCTCTCTCTTTCCCCTCCCCCTTCTCTGTACACACACACACACACACACACACACACAACCACACACACAGACACACACAGACACTTGGATCAAACGTGAAAAGCTCCAATGAATGCAGTTACAAAGACAGAATGAATTGGTTTGTGTTAATTATTTTTAAAGTTGTGTGTGTGTAATCCTAAAAGAATCATGCATTTAACCAACCATTTCTAGTTTAAATCCCCAAAGTTCCCATCTACTCATTAACAATTTTTATCAAATCACGTCAAGGAAGCTGAGGGAAAAAATAGCAGTAAGAAGTCAATCCCCAGCTGGGTGTGGTGGCACACGCCTTTCATCCCAGCGCTCGTGAGGCAGAGGCAGGCGGATCGGTGTGAGTTCGAAGCCAGCCTAGTCTACAAAGTGAGTCCAGGATGGCCAAGGCTACACAGAGAAACCCTGTCTCTAAAAAGCCAAAAATAAAAAATAAAAAGAAATCAATCCCCTAGAAGTCCAGCTTCCATGACAGAGTCATGTCAGCTAGTTGTAGTCAAGGCACTGTTTTTGCTTGTAAGCCTCAAAAAGTCTGTAGCTCGGCTTTTAAGAGTGTACCTCTTCCTAAACCTCAAACTTGCTAAGCCAAGTTCTTTGTAAGGGCAGTCGTCATTGCTAACAATCTACATCTTTAAGTTCTTTTGTTTGGTTGGTTGGTTTGGTTTTTCAAGACAGGTTTTCTCTTTGTATCCTTGGCTGTCCCGGGCTTACTTTGTAGGTGATCTGCCTGCCTCTGCCTCCCGAGTCCTGGGGTTAAAGGCATGTGCCACCATGCCCGGCTACATCTCTGTGTTTTATTCCTTTGTTTATTTGTTTGTTCCTTTTTTTTGTTTTTTATCTTGGTTTTCCGACACAAGGTTTCTCTGTGTATCCTTTGCTCTCCTGGACCTGCTTTAGAGACAAGTGTGTGCCACCACGCTGGAATCTCTAAATTCTTTCCAAGGGTGGTGGTCAAATCATGAATGTGCTCTAGCAGCCACACCTGAAAAAGATCAAGGACTCACTATTTCTTGTTGTACGTGCCAATGATACTGCCCCCTTCGAGTTTTCGTACAAGTCATAGATCAAGAGGGGCTGTGAAGACCACAAGGGCAACGAGCAGAGCAAGGAATGCTGCAAAAGAGCAGAAATAAACTCCTCAGGACAGGCATCCTTCCAGGCTCTGCAGATCAGAGACACACCCTTTGTTGCTGTGCTAGCTAGTGGGGTGGGGCTGCAGGGGCCTCAACCAAGAGACAATTCTCCTCTCCTCCCCCTCCCTCACCCCTGCCACACACAGGGTTTCTCTGTGTAAAATTCTTGGCAGACCTCAAATTCACAGAGAGCCCACACCCACCCCCGGCAATAAAAACCTATTCACCCACCTGCCTCTGCCTCCCAGAGTGCTGGGATTATAGGCATGCGCAGCTGTAAGGAACAATTCTTTTTTTTTTTTTTTTGAGAGAGTGTCTCTCTGTGTAGCCTTGGCTGATTTTTTCTTTGTTTGATTGTTTGTTTTTATTGTGAGCTGAGTGATCTCACAGATAAAAGTTTTCCAAAGTAGGGAAATTCAGGGCAGTATTGGCAGAGTCAAGCAGAACTCTGAGGCCAACCTGATCTACAAAGTGGGGTTGGGGTGGGCATCTCTCTCTCTCTCTCTCTCTCTCTCTCTCTCTCTCTCTCTGCGTGTGTGTGTGTGTATGTGTGTGTGTGTGTGTAAATGACTGTGTGTGGTCTGATACCCTCATCCTTTATGATTGCTCATACAAACTATGATTGAACCTTAGACTCTGATGATTAGCTAACCCAAACCCTAACTGGGCCAACCACTCAGGCCATACAAAGTGAAAGTAGAATAAACAGAGAGCTGTGAAACAGAGGAAACCTTCCTTCTCTAACAGGGAGGCCCAAGTGAAAGAGAGCGAAAGTGACCTGCCTGACAAATCAGTTAGTGGCAAATCAGTTAGGGAAGGCAGCCTCGGGGAGGAAGGCTCCTTTTGAAAACACTTCACCACTTGGGGTCCCTCCTTTGTTGTGTCTGCTATTGCCGCCAACGCTGTTCCCTCCCAGCCCCAAGTTCTGGTCTCAGACTAAATTCAGAGCTAGAGCAAATTAAAGGACCAGTCCAATGGTGCTAGAGATGATCTTCTCTTTCCAGCTGCTGGGTGCTGACATGACAGGCTTGCATGGATTAAGTGCATGCAGTACTAAGAGGATGGAGCCCACGGCTTTGGAAGCACCCTAGGCCATGGCTTCCCCTTCCCCCCCCAACTTGGGTAAAGGCGGTGGAACAACAATCCATGAGGCTTGCCCCCACAGGGCAGTTCCAGAGAAATCAGACAGCCTCACGCAGACATACTTGCATGCAACATCAAAACAGAAAGGACAGAAAAACAAACCAAAAGCAACAACAACAACATGAACAACAACAAAAAACCGCTGCACATAAAAACAATAAGAAGAAAATGAGGAGAAATAAAATATGGATTTACAGAGAAAGAAAAAGGAAAAAAAAGCAAAAGTAAAAATACAAAAACCATAAGGTTAGGGATCAGGGAGACCTTGCCTAAGACAGGCAGAGCAGCAATGAATTAATCATATTAATTTTCATGTTATTAGTTGTAATAAACCCCAGCACTCAGGAGGCAGAGGCCAAAGAGGCAAGCAGATCTTTGTCTACAAGAGAGAAGCTCTGTCTCAAACAAAAGGAAACAAAAAACACGAAACAGCAACAAAAATAGACACACAGATAAAGAAAACATTTAAAAAGGAAGACATGAAATATGGATTTACAGAGAGAGAGAGAGAGAGGTAAAATAAAAAAAAACCAGCAGCAGCAACAACAACAACAACAATAAAAGCCAAAATCTTAGGGTCAGGGAGACACTAAGGCAGAGCAGCAAGGAACTGATCGCTTTATTTTTCATTACAGAGTTGTAATTAAAACCTGAAATAAGACTACCACACCTCTAATCCCAGCACTTGGGAGGCAAAGCCAAGAGGATAACTGTGAGTTGGAGGCCAGCCTGGTCTCCAAAGCAAGTCCAGGATAGCCAAGGCGACATGAGAAACCCTGTCAGAAATGTGTTTTTTGCCTCAAGAGACGTGCATTAGAACGCACTAGTATTGCCTATGTGTGCAGTAGTACAGATTCTGAGTATGTATTTGGGTTTGATGTAATCAGCATTTCTCTTGCTTCCCTGTGTGTAGGGAAGCCCAGTTTTAGACACAGTAGCTCCCACAAGTGTCTCCTCAGTGTGTTCCCATTTCCTTAGAAACTGTATTTGCTGGGAGAAAAGTGCATTACTGTGCCCTTTCACCATTAAGCCAATACATGTGTAGAAGCACAGCACTAGCAGAAACGACTATTTCTCGACGTTTTCTAACTCAGGGAACAAGTTGCACACTTAGGAGATGCATTTGGGCAACTTTGTCAGAAATGAGTTTTTTGCCTAAAGAGACGTGCTTTAGAACAGACTAGTTTTGCCTATTTGCGCAGTAGAACAGACTCTGATTATGTAACTGGGTTTGATGAAATCAGCATTTCTCTTGCTTCCCTGTGCGTAGGGAAGCTCAGTTTTAGTCACAGTAGCTCCCACAAGTGTCTCCTCAGTGTGCTCCCATTTCCTTTGAAACAGTGTATTTGCTGGTAGAAAAGTGCATTACTGTGCGCTTTCACCGTTCAGCAAATACATGTGTAGAAGCACAGGACTAGCATAAACGACCGTTTCTCGATGTTTTGTAACTCAGGAAACAAGTTGGACACTTCTGGGATGCATTTGGGCAACTTTGTCAGAAATGAGTATTTTGCCTAAAGAGACGCGCTTTAGAACGCACTAGTTTTGCCTATTTGCGCAGTAGTACAGATTCTGAGTATGTAACAGGGTTTGATGAAATCAGCATTTCTCTTGCTTCCCTGTGCGTAGGGAAGCTCAGTTTTAGTCACAGTAGCTCCCACACGGGTCTCCTCAGTGTGTTCCCATTTCTTTAGAAAGAGTGTATTTACTGGGAGAAAAGTGCATTACTGTGCGCTTTCACCGTTCAGCAAATACATGTGTAGAAGCACAGCGCTAGCAGAAACGACCGTTTCTCAATGTTTTCTAACTCAGGGAACAAGTTGCACACTTCTGAAATGCATTTGGGCAACTTTGTCAGAAATGAGTTTTTTGCCTAATGAGACGTGCTTTAGAACGCACTAGTTTTGCCTCTGTGTGCAGTAGTACAGATTCTAAGTATGTAACTGGGCTTTATGAAATCAGCATTTCTCTTGCTTCCCTGTGCGTAGGGAAGCTCAGTTTTAGTCACATTAGCTCCCACAAGTGTCTCCTCAGTGTGTTCCCATTTCCTTAGAAACAGTGTATTTGCTGGGAGAAAAGTGCATTACTTTGCGCTTTCACCGTTCATCAAATACATGTGTAGAAGCACAGCGCTAGCAGAAACGACCGTTTCTCGACGTTTTCTAACTCAGGCAACAAGTTGCACACTTCTGAGATGCATTTGAGCAAGTTTGTCAGAAATAACTTTTTTGCCTAAAGAGACCTGCTTTAGAACGCACTAGTTTTGCCTATTTGCGCAGTACTACAGATTCTGAGTATGTAACTGGGCTTGATGAAATCAGCATTTCTTTTGCTTCCCTGTGCGTAGGGAAGCTCAGTTTTAGTCACAGTAGCTCCCACAAGTGTCTCCTCAGTGTGTTCCCATTTCCTTAGAAACAGTGTATTTGCTGGGAGAAAAGTGCATTACTTTGTGCTTTCACCATTCAGGAAATACATGTGTAGAAGCACAGCGCTAGCAGAAACGACCGTTTCTCGATATTTTCTAACTCAGGGAACAAGTTGCACAATTCTGAGATACATTTGGGCAACGTTGTCAGAAATGATTTTTTTGCCAAAGGAGACGTGCTTTAGAACGCACTAGTTTTGCCTATTTGTGCAGTAGTACAGTTTCTGAGTATGTAACTGGGTTTGATGAAATCAGCACTTCTCTTGCTTCCCTGTGCGTAGGGAAGCTCAGTTTTAGTCACAGTAGCTCCCACAAGTGTCTCCTCAGTGTGTTCCCATTTCCTTAGAAACAGTGTATTTGCTGGGAGAAAAGTGCATTACTATGCGCTTTCACCGTACAGCAAATACATGTGTAGAAGCACAGCGCTAGCAGAAATGACCGTTTCTCGAAGTTTTCTACCTCAGGGAACGAGTTCCACACTTCGCAGATGCATTTGGGCAAGTTTGTCAGAAATGAGTTTTTTGCATAAAGAGATGTGCTTTGGAACGCACTAGGTTTGCCTATTTGCGCAGTGGTACAGATTCTGAGTATGTAACTGGGTTTGATGAAATCAGCATTTTTCTTGCTTCCCTCTGCGTAGAGAAGCTCAGTTTTAGTCACAGTAGCTCCCGCACGTGTCTCCTCAGTGTGTTCCCATTTCCTTAGAAACATTGTATTTGCTGGGAGAAAAGTGCATTAATGTGCGCTTTCACCATTCAGCAAATACATGTGTAGAAGCACAGCGCTAGCAGAAACAACCATTTCTCGACGTTTTTTAACTCAGGAAACAAGTTGCACACTTCTGAGATGCATTTGGGCAAATTTGTCAGAAATGAGTTTTTACCCTAAAGGGACGTGCTTTAGAACGCACTAGAGTTGCCTATTTGCGCAGTAGTACAGATTCTGAGTATGTAGCTGGGTTTGATGAAATCAGCATTTCTCTTGCTTCCCTGTGCGTAGGGAAGATCAGTTTTAGTCACAGTAGCTCCCACTAGTGTCTTCTCAGTGTGTTGCCATTTCCTTAGAAACAGTGTTTTTGCTGGGAAAAGGTGCATTACTGTGCGCTTTCACCGTTCATCAAATACATGTGTAGAAGCACAGCGCTAGCAGAAACGACCGTTTCTTGACGTTTTTTAACTAAGGGAACAAGTTGCACACTTCTGAGATGCATTTGGGCAACTTTGTCTGAAATGAGTTGTTACCCTAAAGAGACGTGCTTTAGAACGCACTAGTTTTGCCTATTTGCACAGTAGTACAGATTCTGAGTATGTAGCTGGGTTTGATGAAATGAGCATTTCTCTTGCTTCCCTGTGCGTAGGGAAGATCAGTTTTAGTCACAGTAGCTCCCACTAGTGTCTCCTCAGTCTGTTGCCATTTCCTTAGAAACAGTGTTTTTGCTGGGAAAAGGTGCATTACTGTGCGCTTTCACCGTTCATCAAATACATGTGTAGAAGCACAGCGCTAGCAGAAACGACCGTTTCTCGACGTTTTCTAACTCAGGCAACAAGTTGCACATCTGAGATGCATTTGGGCAACTTTGTCAGAAATGAGTTTTTTGCCTAAACAGACGTGATTTTGAACGCACTAGTTTTGCCTATTTGCGCAGTAGTACAAATTCTGAGTATGTAACTGGGTTTGATGAAATCAGCATTTCTCTTGCTTCCCTGTGTGTAGGGAAGCTCAGTTTTAGTCACAGTAGCTCCCACAAGTGTCTCCTCAGTGTGTTCCCATTTCCTTAGAAACAGTGTATTTGCTGGGAGAAAAGTGCATTACTTTGTGCTTTCACCGTTCAGCAAATACATGTGTAGAAGCACAGCACTGGCAGAAACGACCGTTTCCGACATTTTCTAACTCAGGGAACAAGTTGCACACTTCGGAGATACATTTGGGCAACGTTGTCAGAAATGATTTTTTTGCCAAAGGAAACGTGCTTTAGAACGCACTAGTTTTGCCTATTTGCGCAGTAGTACAGTTTCTGAGTATGTAACTGGGCTTGATGAAATCAGCATTTCTCTGGCTTCCTTGTGCGTAGGGAAGCTCAGTTTTAGTCACAGTAGCTCCCACAAGTGTCTCCTCAGTGTGTTCCCATTTCCTTAGAAACAGTGTATTTGCTGGGAGAAAAGTGCATTACATTACGCTTTCACCGTTCAGCAAATACATGTAGAAGCACAGCGCTAGCAGAAACGACCGTTTCTTGTCTTTTTCTAACTGAGGGAAAAAGTTGCACACTTCTGAGATGCTTTTGGGCAACTTTGTCAGAAATGAGTTTTTTGCCTAAAGAGACGTGCTTTAGAACGCACTAGTTTTGCCTATTTGCGCAGTAGTACAGAATCTGAGTATGTAACTGGGCTTTATGAAATCAGCATTTCTCTTGCTTCCCTGTGCGTAGGGAAGCTCAGTTTTAGTCACAGTAGCTCCCACAAGTGTCTCCTCAGTGTGTTCCCATTTCCTTAGAAACAGTGTATTTGCTGGGAGAAAAGTGCATTACTTTGCGCTTTCACCGTTCAGCAAATACATGTGTAGAAGCACAGTGCTAGCAGAAACGACCGTTTTTCGATGTTTTGTAACTCATGGAACAAGTTGCACACGTCTGAGATGCATTTGGGCAACTTTGTAAGAAATGAGTTTTTTGCCTAAAGAGACGTGCTTTAGAACGCACTAGTTTTGCCTATTTGCGCAGTACTTCAGATTCTGAGTATGTAACTGGGCTTGATGAAATCAGCATTTCTCTTGCTTCCCTGTGTGTAGGGAAGCACAGTTTTAGTCACAGTAGCTCCCACAAGTGTCTCCTCAGTGTGTTCCCATTTCCTTAGAAACAGTGTATTTGCTGGGAGAAAAGTGCATTACTTTGTGCTTTCACCGTTCAGGAAATACATGTGTAGAAGCACAGCACTGGCAGAAATGACCGTTTCCGACATTTTCTAACTCAGGGAACAAGTTGCACACTTCGGAGATACATTTGGGCAACTTTGTCAGAAATGAGTTTTTTGCCTAAAGAGACGTGCTTTAGAACGCACTAGGTTTGCCTATTTGCGCAGTAGTACAGATTCTGAGTATGTAGCTGGGTTTGATGAAATGAGCATTTCTCTTGCTTCCCTGTGCGTAGGGAAGATCAGTTTTAGTCACAGTAGCTCCCACTAGTGTCTCCTCAGTCTGTTGCCATTTCCTTAGAAACAGTGTTTTTGCTGGGAAAAGGTGCATTACTGTGCGCTTTCACCGTTCATCAAATACATGTGTAGAAGCACAGCGCTAGCAGAAACGACCGTTTCTCGACGTTTTCTAACTCAGGGAACAAGTTGCACATCTGAGATGCATTTCGGCAACTTTGTCAGAAATGAGTTTTTTGCCTAAACAGACGTGATTTTGAACGCACTAGTTTTGCCTATTTGCGCAGTAGTACAGATTCTGAGTATGTAACTAGGTTTGATGAAATCAGCATTTCTCTTGCTTCCCTGTGTAGGGAAGCTCAGTTTTAGTCACAGTAGCTCCCACAAGTGTCTCCTCAGTGTGTTCCCATTTCCTTAGAAACTGTATTTGCTGGGAGAAAAGTGCATTACTTTGTGCTTTCACCTTTCAGCAAATACATGTGTAGAAGCACAGCGCTAGCAGAAACGACCGTTTCTCGACATTTTCTAACTCAGGGAACAAGTTGCACAATTCTGAGATACATTTGGGCAACGTTGTCAGAAATGATTTTTTTGCCAAAGGAGACGTGCTTTAGAACGCACTAGTTTTGCCTATTTGCGCAGTAGTACAGTTTCTGAGTATGTAACTGGGCTTGATGAAATCAGCATTTCTCTGGCTTCCCTGTGCGTAGGGAAGCTCAGTTTTAGTCACAGTAGCTCCCACAAGTGTCTCCTCAGTGTGTTCCCATTTCCTTAGAAACAGTGTATTTGCTGGGAGAATAGTGCATTACATTACGCTTTCACCGTTCAGCAAATACATGTAGAAGCACAGCGCTAGGCGAAACGACCGTTTCATGTCGTTTTCTAACTCAGGGAGAAAGTTGCACACTTCTGAGATGCTTTTGGGCAACTTTGTCAGAATTGAGTTTTTTGCCTTAAGAGACGTGCATTAGAACGCACTAGTTTTGCCTATTTGCGCAGTAGTACAGATTCTGAGTATGTAACTGGGCTTGATGAAATCAGCATTTCTCTTGCTTCCCTGTGTGTAGGGAAGCTCAGTTTTAGTCACAGTAGCTCCCACAAGTGTCTCCTCAGTGTGTTCCCATTTCCTTAGAAATAGTGTATTGCGGGGAGAAAAGTGCATTACTGTGCGCTTTCACCGTTCAGCAAATACATGTGTAGAAGCACAGCGCTAGCAGAAACGACCGCTTCTCTATGTTTTGTAACTCATGGAACAAGTTGCACACGTCTGAGATACATTTGGGCAACTTTGTCAGAAATGAGTTTTTTGCCTAAAGAGACGTGCTTTAGAACGCACTAGTTTTGCCTATTTGCGCAGTACTACAGATTCTGAGTATGTAACTGGGCTTGATGAAATCAGCATTTCTCTTGCTTCCCTGTGTGTAGGGAAGCTCAGTTTTAGTCACAGTAGCTCCCACAAATGTCTCCTCAGTGTGTTCCCATTTCCTTAGAAACAGTGTATTTGCTGGGAGAAAAGTGCATTACTTTGTGCTTTCACCGTTCAGCAAATATATGTGTAGAAGCACATCGCTAGCAGAAACGACCGTTTCTCGACATTTTCTAACTCAGGGAACAAGTTGCACACTTCTGAGATACATTTGGGCAACGTTGAAAGAAATGATTTTTTTGCCAAAGGAGACGTGCTTTAGAACGCACTAGTTTTGCCTATTTGCGCAGTAGTACAGTTTCTGAGTATGGAACTGGGTTTGATGAAATCAGCATTTCTCTTGCTTCCCTGTACGTAGGGAAGCTCAGTTTTAGTCACAGTAGCTCCCACAAGTGTCTCCTCAGTGTGTTGCCATTTCCTAGGAACAGTGTATTTGCTGGGAGAAAAGTGCATTACTGTGTGCTTTCACCGTTCAGCAAATACATGTGTAGAAGCACAGCGCTAGCAGAAATGACCATTTCCGACATTTTCTAACTCAGGGACCAAGTTCCAAACTTCGCAGATGCATTTGGGCAACTTTGTCAGAAATGAGTTTTTTGCATAAAGAGATGTGCTTTGGAACGCACTAGTTTTGCCTATTTGCGCAGTACTACAGATTCTGAGTATGTAACTGGGTTTGATGAAATCAGCATTTCTCTTGCTTCCCTGTGCGTAGAGAAGCTCAGTTTTCGTCACAGTAGCTCCCACAAGAGTCTCCTCAGTGTGTTCCAATTTCCTTAGAAACAGTGTTTTGCTGGGAGAAAAGTGCATTACTGTGCGCTTTCACCGTACAGCAAATACATGTGTAGAAGCACAGCGCTAGCAGAAATGACCGTTTCTGGAAGTTTTCTACCTCATGGAACAAGTTCCACACTTCGCAGATGCATTTGGGCAAATTTGTCAGAAATGAGTTTTTTGCATAAAGAGATGTGCTTTGGAACGCACTAGGTTTGCCTATTTGCGCAGTAGTACAGATTCTGAGTATGTAACTGGGTTTGATGAAATCAGCATTTCTCTTGCTTTCCTCTGCGTAGGGAAGCTCAGTTTTAGTCACAGTAGCTCCCGCACGTGTCTCCTCAGTGTGTTCCCATTTCCTTAGAAACATTGTATTTGCTGGGAGAAAAGTGCATTAATGTGCGCTTTCACCATTCAGCAAATAAATGTGTAGAAGCACAGGGCTAGCAGAAACGACCATTTCTCGACGTTTTTTAACTCAGGGAACAAGTTGCTCACTTCTGAGATGCATTTGGGCAACTTTGTCAGAAATGAGTTTTACCCTAAAGAGACGTGCTTTAGAAGGCACTAGTTTTGCCTATTTGCGCAGTAGTACAGATTCTGAGTATGTAGCTGGGTTTGATGAAATGAGCATTTCTCTTGCTTCCCTGTGCGTAGGGAAGATCAGTTTTAGTCACAGTAGCTCCCACTAGTGTCTCCTCAGTGTGTTGCCATTTCCTTAGAAACAGTGTTTTTGCTGGGAAAAGGTGCATTACTGTGCGCTTTCACCGTTCATCAAATACATGTGTAGAAGCACAGCGCTAGCAGAAACGACCGTTTCTCGACGTTTTCTAACTCAGGGAACAAGTTGCACATCTGAGATGCATTTGGGCAACTTTGTCAGAAATGAGTTTTTTGCCTAAACAGACGTGATTTTGAACGCACTAGTTTTGCCTATTTGCGCAGTAGTACAGATTCTGAGTATGTAACTGGGCTTGATGAAATCAGCATTTCTCTTGCTTCCCTGTGCGTAGGGAAGCTCAGTTTTAGTCACAGTAGCTCCCACAAGTGTCTCCTCAGTGTGTTCCCATTTCCTTAGAAACAGTGTATTGCTGGGAGAAAAGTGCATTACTGTGCGCTTTCACCGTTCAGCAAATACATGTGTAGAAGCACAGCGCTAGCAGAAACGACCGTTTCTCGATGTTTTGTAACTCATGGAACAAGTTGCACACGTCTGAGATGCATTTGGGCAACTTTGTCAGAAATGATTTTTTTGCCTAAAGAGACGTGCTTTAGAACGCACTAGTTTTGCCTATTTGCGCAGTAGTACAGATTCTGAGTATGTAACTGGGCTTGATGAAATCAGCATTTCTCTTGCTTCCCTGTGTGTAGGGAAGCTCAGTTTTAGTCTCAGTAGCTCCCACAAATGTCTCCTCAGTGTGTTCCCATTTCCTTAGAAACAGTGTATTTGCTGGGAGAAAAGTGCATTACATTACGCTTTCACCGTTCAGCAAATACATGTAGAAGCACAGCGCTAGCAGAAACGACCGTTTCTTGTCTTTTTCTAACTGAGGGAAAAAGTTGCACACTTCTGAGATGCTTTTGGGCAACTTTGTCAGAAATGAGTTTTTTGCCTAAAGAGAAGTGCTTTAGAACGCACTAGTTTTGCCTATTTGCGCAGTAGTACAGAATCTGAGTATGTAACTAGGTTTGATGAAATCAGCATTTCTCTTGCTTCCCTGTGCGTAGGGAAGCTCAGTTTTAGTCACAGTAGCTCCCACAAGTGTCTCCTCAGTGTGTTCCCATTTCCTTAGAAACAGTGTATTTGCTGGGAGAAAAGTGCATTATTTTGCGCTTTCACCGTTCAGCAAATACATGTGTAGAAGCACAGTGCTAGCAGAAACGACTGTTTTTCGATGTTTTGTAACTCATGGAACAAGTTGCACACGTCTGAGATGCACATGGGCAACTTTGTTAGAAATGAGTTTTTTGCCTAAAGAGACGTGCTTTAGAACGCACTAGTTTTGCCTATTTGCGCAGTACTTCAGATTCTGAGTATGTAACTGGGCTTGATGAAATCAGCATTTCTCTTGCTTCCCTGTGTGTAGGGAAGCACAGTTTTAGTCACAGTAGCTCCCACAAGTGTCTCCTCAGTGTGTTCCCATTTCCTTAGAAACAGTGTATTTCCTGGGAGAAAAGTGCATTACTTTGTGCTTTCACCGTTCAGGAAATACATGTGTAGAAGCACAGCACTGGCAGAAATGACCGTTTCCGACATTTTCTAACTCAGGGAACAAGTTGCACACTTCGGAGATACATTTGGGCAACTTTGTCAGAAATGAGTTTTTTGCCTAAAGAGACGTGCTTTAGAACGCACTAGTTTTGCCTATTTGCGCAGTAGTACAGATTCTGAGAATGTAACTGGGTTTGATGAAATCAGCATTTCTCTTGCTTCCCTGTGCGTAGAGAAGCTCAGTTTTAGTCACAGTTGCTCCCACAAGAGTCTCCTCAGTGTGTTCCCATTTTCTTAGAAACAGTGTTTTGCTGGGAGAAAAGTGCATTACTGTGCGCTTTCACCGTACAGCAAATACATGTGTAGAAGCACAGCGCTAGCAGAAATGACCGTTTCTCGAAGTTTTCTACCTCAGGGAACAAGTTCCACACTTCGCAGATGCATTTGGGCAAGTTTGTCAGAAATGAGTTTTTTGCATAAAGAGATGTGCTTTGGAACGCACTAGGTTTGCCTATTTGCGCAGTAGTACAGATTCTGAGTATGTAGCTGGGTTTGATGAAATGAGCATTTCGCTTGCTTCCCTGTGCGTAGGGAAGATCAGTTTTAGTCACAGTAGCTCCCACTAGTGTCTCCTCAGTCTGTTGCCATTTCCTTAGAAACAGTGTTTTTGCTGGGAAAAGGTGCATTACTGTGCGCTTTCACCGTTCATCAAATACATGTGTAGAAGCACAGCGCTAGCAGAAACGACCGTTTCTCGACGTTTCCTAACTCAGGGAACAAGTTGCACATCTGAGATGCATTTGGGCAACTTTGTCAGAAATGAGTTTTTTGCCTAAACAGACGTGATTTTGAACGCACTAGTTTTGCCTATTTGCGCAGTAGTACAGATTCTGAGTATGTAACTAGGTTTGATGAAATCAGCATTTCTCTTGCTTCCCTGTGTGTAGGGAAGCTCAGTTTTAGTCACAGTAGCTCCCACAAGTGTCTCCTCAGTGTGTTCCCATTTCCTTAGAAACAGTGTATTTGCTGGGAGAAAAGTGCATTACTTTGTGCTTTTACCGTTCAGCAAATACATGTGTAGAAGCACAGCGCTAGCAGAAACGACTGTTTCTCGACATTTTCTAACTCAGGGAACAAGTTGCACAATTCTGAGATACATTTGGGCAACTTTGTCAGAAATGAGTTTTTTGCCTAAAGAGACGTGCTTTAGAACGCACTAGTTTTGCCTATTTGCGCAGTAGTACAGATTCTGAGAATGTAACTGGGTTTGATGAAATCAGCATTTCTCTTGCTTCCCTGTGCGTAGAGAAGCTCAGTTTTAGTCACAGTTGCTCCCACAAGAGTCTCCTCAGTGTGTTCCCATTTCCTTAGAAACAGTGTTTTGCTGGGAGAAAAGTGCATTACTGTGCGCTTTCACCGTACAGCAAATACATGTGTAGAAGCACAGCGCTAGCAGAAATGACCGTTTCTCGAAGTTTTCTACCTCAGGGAACAAGTTCCACACTTCGCAGATGCATTTGGGCAAGTTTGTCAGAAATGAGTTTTTTGCATAAAGAGATGTGCTTTGGAACGCACTAGGTTTGCCTATTTGCGCAGTAGTACAGATTCTGAGTATGTAGCTGGGTTTGATGAAATGAGCATTTCGCTTGCTTCCCTGTGCGTAGGGAAGATCAGTTTTAGTCACAGTAGCTCCCACTAGTGTCTCCTCAGTCTGTTGCCATTTCCTTAGAAACAGTGTTTTTGCTGGGAAAAGGTGCATTACTGTGCGCTTTCACCGTTCATCAAATACATGTGTAGAAGCACAGCGCTAGCAGAAACGACCGTTTCTCGACGTTTCCTAACTCAGGGAACAAGTTGCACATCTGAGATGCATTTGGGCAACTTTGTCAGAAATGAGTTTTTTGCCTAAACAGACGTGATTTTGAACGCACTAGTTTTGCCTATTTGCGCAGTAGTACAGATTCTGAGTATGTAACTAGGTTTGATGAAATCAGCATTTCTCTTGCTTCCCTGTGTGTAGGGAAGCTCAGTTTTAGTCACAGTAGCTCCCACAAGTGTCTCCTCAGTGTGTTCCCATTTCCTTAGAAACTGTATTTGCTGGGAGAAAAGTGCATTACTTTGTGCTTTTACCGTTCAGCAAATACATGTGTAGAAGCACAGCGCTAGCAGAAACGACCGTTTCTCGACATATTCTACCTCAGGGAACAAGTTGCACACTTCTGAGATACATTTGGGCAACGTTGTCAGAAATGATTTTTTTGCCAAAGGAGACGTGCTTTAGAACGCAATAGTTTTGCCTATTTGCGCAGTAGTACAGTTTCTGAGTATGTAACTGGGCTTGATGAAATCAGCATTTCTATGGCTTCCCTGTGCGTAGGGAATCTCAGTTTTAGTCACAGTAGCTCCCACAAGTGTCTCCTCAGTGTGTTCCCATTTCCTTAGAAACAGTGTATTTGCTGGGAGAATAGTGCATTACATTACGCTTTCACCGTTCAGCAAATACATGTAGAAGCACAGCGCTAGGCGAAACGACCGTTTCATGTCGTTTTCTAACTCAGGGAGAAAGTTGCACACTTCTGAGATGCTTTTGGGCAACTTTGTCAGAATTGAGTTTTTTGCCTTAAGAGACGTGCATTAGAACGCACTAGTTTTGCCTATTTGCGCAGTAGTACAGATTCTGAGTATGTAACTGGGCTTGATGAAATCAGCATTTCTCTTGCTTCCCTGTGTGTAGGGAAGCTCAGTTTTAGTCACAGTAGCTCCCACAAGTGTCTCCTCAGTGTGTTCCCATTTCCTTAGAAATAGTGTATTGCGGGGAGAAAAGTGCATTACTGTGCGCTTTCACCGTTCAGCAAATACATGTGTAGAAGCACAGCGCTAGCAGAAACGACCGTTTCTCTATGTTTTGTAACTCATGGAACAAGTTGCACACGTCTGAGATACATTTGGGCAACTTTGTCAGAAATGAGTTTTTTGCCTAAAGAGACGTGCTTTAGAACGCACTAGTTTTGCCTATTTGCGCAGTACTACAGATTCTGAGTATGTAACTGGGCTTGATGAAATCAGCATTTCTCTTGCTTCCCTGTGTGTAGGGAAGCTCAGTTTTAGTCACAGTAGCTCCCACAAATGTCTCCTCAGTGTGTTCCCATTTCCTTAGAAACAGTGTATTTGCTGGGAGAAAAGTGCATTACTTTGTGCTTTCACCGTTCAGCAAATATATGTGTAGAAGCACATCGCTAGCAGAAACGACCGTTTCTCGACATTTTCTAACTCAGGGAACAAGTTGCACACTTCTGAGATACATTTGGGCAACGTTGAAAGAAATGATTTTTTTGCCAAAGGAGACGTGCTTTAGAACGCACTAGTTTTGCCTATTTGCGCAGTAGTACAGTTTCTGAGTATGGAACTGGGTTTGATGAAATCAGCATTTCTCTTGCTTCCCTGTACGTAGGGAAGCTCAGTTTTAGTCACAGTAGCTCCCACAAGTGTCTCCTCAGTGTGTTGCCATTTCCTAGGAACAGTGTTTTTTGCTGGGAGAAAAGTGCATTACTGTGTGCTTTCACCGTTCAGCAAATACATGTGTAGAAGCACAGCGCTAGCAGAAATGACCATTTCCGACATTTTCTAACTCAGGGACCAAGTTCCAAACTTCGCAGATGCATTTGGGCAACTTTGTCAGAAATGAGTTTTTTGCATAAAGAGATGTGCTTTGGAACGCACTAGTTTTGCCTATTTGCGCAGTAGTACAGATTCTGAGTATGTAACTGGGTTTGATGAAATCAGCATTTCTCTTGCTTCCCTGTGCGTAGAGAAGCTCAGTTTTAGTCACAGTAGCTCCCACAAGAGTCTCCTCAGTGTGTTCCAATTTCCTGAGAAACAGTGTTTTGCTGGGAGAAAAGTGCATTACTGTGCGCTTTCACCGTACAGCAAATACATGTGTAGAAGCACAGCGCTAGCAGAATTGACCGTTTCTCGAAGTTTTCTACCTCAGGGAACAAGTTCCACACTTCGCAGATGCATTTGGGCAAGTTTGTCAGAAATGAGTTTTTTGCATAAAGAGATGTGCTTTGGAACGCACTAGGTTTGCCTATTTGCGCAGTAGTACAGATTTTGAGTATGTAACTGGGTTTGATGAAATCAGCATTTCTCTTGCTTTCCTCTGCGTAGGGAAGCTCAGTTTTAGTCACAGTAGCTCCCGTATGTGTCTCCTCAGTGTGTTCCCATTTCCTTAGAAACATTGTATTTGCTGGGAGAAAAGTGCATTAATGTGCGCTTTCACCATTCAGCAAATACATGTGTAGAAGCACAGGGCTAGCAGAAACGACCATTTCTCGACGTTTTTTACTCAGGGAACAAGTTGCTCACTTCTGAGATGCATTTGGGCAACTTTGTCAGAAATGAGTTTTACCCTAAAGAGACGTGCTTTAGAAGGCACTAGTTTTGCCTATTTGCGCAGTAGTACAGATTCTGAGTATGTAGCTGGGTTTGATGAAATGAGCATTTCTCTTGCTTCCCTGTGCGTAGGGAAGATTAGTTTTAGTCACAGTAGCTCCCACTAGTGTCTCCTCAGTGTGTTGCCATTTCCTTAGAAACAGTGTTTTTGCTGGGAAAAGGTGCATTACTGTGCGCTTTCACCGTTCATCAAATACATGTGTAGAAGCACAGCGCTAGTAGAAACGACCGTTTCTCGACGTTTTCTAACTCAGGGAACAAGTTGCACATCTGAGATGCATTTGGGCAACTTTGTCAGAAATGAGTTTTTTGCCTAAACAGACGTGATTTTGAACGCACTAGTTTTGCCTATTTGCGCAGTAGTACAGATTCTGAGTATGTAACTGGGCTTGTTGAAATCAGCATTTCTCTTGCTTCCCTGTGCGTAGGGAAGCTCAGTTTTAGTCACAGTAGCTCCCACAAGAGTCTCCTCAGTGTGTTCCCATTTCCTTAGAAACAGTGTATTGCTGGGAGAAAAGTGCATTACTGTGCGCTTTCACCGTTCAGCAAATACATGTGTAGAAGCACAGCGCCAGCAGAAACGACCGTTTCTCGATGTTTTGTAACTCATGGAACAAGTTGCACACGTCTGAGATGCATTTGGGCAACTTTGTCAGAAATGATTTTTTTGCCTAAAGAGACGTGCTTTAGAACGCACTAGTTTTGCCTATTTGCGCAGTAGTACAGATTCTGAGTATGTAACTGGGCTTGATGAAATCAGCATTTCTCTTGCTTCCCTGTGTGTAGGGAAGCTCAGTTTTAGTCACAGTAGCTCCCACAAATGTCTCCTCAGTGTGTTCCCATTTCCTTAGAAACAGTGTATTTGCTGGGAGAAAAGTGCATTACTTTGTGCTTTCACCGTTCAGCAAATATATGTGTAGAAGCACATCGCTAGCAGAAACGACCGTTTCTCGACATTTTCTAACTCAAGGAACAAGTTGCACACTTCTGAGATACATTTGGGCAACGTTGTGAGAAATGATTTTTTTGACAAAGGAGACGTGCTTTAGAACGCACTAGTTTTGCCTCTGTGCGCAATAGTACAGATTCTAAGTATGTTACTGGGCTTTATGAAATCAGCATTTCTCTTGCTTCCCTGAGTGTAGGGAAGCTCAGTTTTAGTCACAGTAGCTCCCACAAGTGTCTCCTCAGTGTGTTCCCATTTCCATAGAAACAGTGAATTTGCTGGGTGAAAAGTGCATTACTGTGCGCTTTCACCGTTCAGCAAATACATGTGTAGAAGCACTGCGCTAGCAGAAACGCCGTTTCTCGACGTTTTCTAACTCAGGGAACAAGTTGCACACTTCTGAGATGCATTTGGCCAACATTGTCAGAAATGAGTTTTTGCCTAAAGAGACGTGCTCTAGAACGCACTAGTTTTGCCTATTTGCGCAGTAGTACAGATTCTGAGTATGTAACTGGTTTTGATGAAATCAGCATTTCTCTTGCTTCCCTGTGCATTGGGAAGCTCAGTTTTAGTCACAGTAGCTCTCACAAGTATCTTCTCAGTGTGTTCCCATTTTCTTAGAAACAGTGTATTTGCTGAGAGAAAAGTGCATTACTGTGCGCTTTCACCGTTCAGCAAATACATGTGTAGAAGCACAGCGCTAGCAGAAACATCCATTTCTCGACGTTTACTAACTCAGGGAGCAAGTTGCACACTTCTGAGATGCATTTGGGCAAGTTTGTTAGAAATGAGTTTTTGGCCTAAAGAGACGTGCTTTAGAACGCACTAGTTTTGCCTATTTGCGCAGTCGTACAGATTCTAAGTATGTAAATGGACTTTATGAAATCAGCATTTCTCTTGCTTCCCTGAGCGTAGGGAAGCTCAGTTTTAGTAACAGTAGCTCCCACAAGTGTCTCCTCAGTGTGTTCCCATTTCCATAGAAACAGTGTATTTGCTGGGTGAAAAGTGCATTACTGTGTGCTTTCACCGTTCAGCAAATACATGTGGAGAAGCACAGCGCTAGCAGAAACGACTGTTTCTCCACGTTTTCTAAGTCAGGGAACTAGTTGCACACTTCTGAGATGCATTTGGGCAACATTGTCAGAAATGATTTTTTGCCTAAAGAGACGTGCTTTAGAACGCACTAGTTTTGCCTATTTGCGCAGTAGTACAGATTCTAAGAATGTAAGTGGTTTTGATGAAATCAGCATTTCTCTTGCTTCCCAGTGTGTAGGGAAGCTCAGTTTTAGTCACAGTAGCTCCAACAAGAGTCTCCTCAGTGTGTTCCCTTTTCCTTAGAAACAGTGTTTTGCTGGGAGAAAAGTGCATTACTGTGCGCTTTCACCGTTCAGCAAATACATGTGTAGAAGCACAGCCCTAGCAGAAACGACCGTTTCTCGAAGTTTTCTAACTCAGGGAACAAGTTCCAAACTTCGCAGATGCATTTGGGCAACTTTGTCAGAAATGAGTTTTTTGCCTAAAGAGACGTGCTTTAGAACACACTAGTTTTGCCTCTGTTCGCAGTAGTACAGATTCTAAGTATGTTACTGGACTTTATGAAATCAGCATTTCTCTTGCTTCCCTGAGCATAGGGAAGCTCAGTTTTAGTCACAGTAGCTCCCACAAGTGTTTCCTCAGTGTGTTCCCATTTCCATAGAAACAGTGTATTTGCTGGGTGAAAAGTGCATTACTGTGTGCTTTCACCGTTCAGCAAATACATGTGTAGAAGAACAGCGCTAGCAGAAACGACTGTTTCTCGACGTTTACTGACTCAGGGAGCAAGTTGCACACTTCTGAGATGCATTTGGGCAACTTTGTTAGAAATGAGTTTTTGGCCTAAAGAGACGTGCTTTAGAACGCACTAGTTTTGCCTATTTGTGCAGTAGTACAGATTCTGAGAATGTAACTGGGCTTGATGAAATCAGCATTTCTCTGGCTTCCTGTGCGTAGGAAAGCTCAGTTTTAGTCACAATAGCTCCCACAAGTGTCTCCTCAGTGTGTTCCCATTTCCTCAGAAACAGTGTATTTTCTGGGAGAAAAGTGCATTACTGTGCGCTTTCACCGTTCAGCAAATACATGTGTAGAAGCACAACGCTAGCAGAAACGACTGTTTCCGACATTTTCTAACTCAGGGAACAAGTTGCACACTTCGGAGATACATTTGGGCAACTTTGTCAGAAATGAGTTTTTTGCCTAAAGAGACGTGCTTTAGAACGCACTAGTTTTGCCTATTTGCGCAGTAGTACAGATTCTGAGTATGTAACTGGGTTTGATGAAATCAGCATTTCTCTTGCTTCCCTCTGTGTAGGGAAGCTCAGTTTTAGTCACAGTAGCTCCCACAAGAGTCTCCTCAGTGTGTTCCCGTTTCCTTAGAAACAGTGTTTTGCTGGGAGAAAAGTGCATTACTGTGTGCTTTCACTGTTCAGCAAATACATGTGTAGAAGCACAGCGCTAGCAGAAACGACCGTTTCTCGAAGTTTTCTAACTCATGGAACAAGTTCCACACTTCGCAGATGCATTTGGGCAACTTTGTCAGAAATGAGTTTTTTGCATAAAGAGATGTGCTTTGGAACGCACTTGTTTAGCCTATTTGCGCAGTAGTACAGATTCTGAGTATGTAACTGGGCTTGATGAAATCAGCATTTCTCTTGCTTCCCTGAGCGTAGGGAAGCTCAGTTTTAGTCACAGTAGCTCCCACAAGTGTCTCCTCAGTGTGTTCCCATTTCCATAGAAACAGTGTGTTTCCAGGGAGAAAAGTGCATTACTGTGCGCTTTCACTGTTCAGCAAATACATGTGTAGAAGCACAGCGCTAGCAGAAACGACCGTTTTTCGACGTTTTCCAACTCAGGGAAGAAGTTGCACATGTCTGACATGCATTTGGGCAACTTTGTTAGAAATGAGTTTTTTGCCTAAAGAGACGTGCTTTAGAACGCAATAGTTTTGCCTATTTGCGCAGTAGTACAGATTCTGAGAATGTAACTGGGCTTGATGAAATCAGCATTTCTCTGGCTTCCCTGTGCGTAGGGAAGCTCAATTTTAGTCACAGTAGCTCCCACAAGTGTCTCCTCAGTGTGTTCCCATTTCCTTAGAAACAGTGTATTTGCTGGGAGAAAAGTGCATTACTGTGTGCTTTCACCGTTTAGCAAATACATGTGTAGAAGCACAGCGCTAGCAGAAACGACCGTTTCTCGACGTTTTCTAACTCAGGGAAGAAGTTGCACACTGCGGAGATGCATTTGCGCAAACTTTGTTAGAAATGAGTTTTTTGCCTAAAGAGACGTACTTTAGAAAGCACTAGATTTGCCTATTTGCGCAGGAGTACAGATTCTGAGAATGTAACTGGGCTTGATGAAATCAGCATTTCTCTGGCTTTCCTGTGCGTAGGGAAGCTCAGTTTTAGTCACAGTAGCTCCCACAAGTGTTTCCTCAGTGTGTTCCCATTTCCATAGAAACAGTGTATTTGCTGGGTGAAAAGTGCATTACTGTGTGCTTTCACCGTTCAGCAAATACATGTGTAGAAGAACAGCGCTAGCAGAAACGACTGTTTCTCGACGTTTACTGACTCAGGGAGCAAGTTGCACACTTCTGAGATGCATTTGGGCAACTTTGTTAGAAATGAGTTTTTGGCCTAAAGAGACGTGCTTTAGAACGCACTAGTTTTGCCTATTTGTGCAGTAGTACAGATTCTGAGAATGTAACTGGGCTTGATGAAATCAGCATTTCTCTGGCTTCCCTGTGCGTAGGAAAGCTCAGTTTTAGTCACAATAGCTCCCACAAGTGTCTCCTCAGTGTGTTCCCATTTCCTCAGAAACAGTGTATTTTCTGGGAGAAAAGTGCATTACTGTGCGCTTTCACCGTTCAGCAAATACATGTGTAGAAGCACAACGCTAGCAGAAACGACTGTTTCCGACATTTTCTAACTCAGGGAACAAGTTGCACACTTCGGAGATACATTTGGGCAACTTTGTGAGAAATGAGTTTTTTGCCTAAAGAGACGTGCTTTAGAACGCACTAGTTTTGCCTACTTGCGCAGTAGTACAGATTCTGAGTATGTAACTGGGTTTGATGAAATCAGCATTTCTCTTGCTTCCCTGTGCGTAGAGAAGCTCAGTTTTAGTCACAGTAGCTCCCACAAGAGTCTCCTCAGTGTGTTCCCATTTCCTTAGAAACAGTGTTTTGCTGGGAGAAAAGTGCATTACTGTGCGCTTTCACCGTTCAGCAAATACATGTGTAGAAGATCAGCGCTAGCAGAAACGACCGTTTCTCGAAGTTTTCTAACTCAGGGAACAAGTTCCACACTTCGCAGATGCATTTGGGCAACTTTGTCAGAAATGAGTTTTTTGCATAAAGAGATGTGCTTTGGAACGCACTAGTTTTGCCTATTTGCGCAGTAGTACAGATTCTGAGTCTGTAACTGGGCTTGATGAAATCAGCATTTCTCTGTCTTCCCTGTGTGTAGGGAAGCTCAGTTGTAGTCACAGTAGCTCCCACAAGTGTCTCCTCAGTGTGTTCCCATTTCCATAGAAACAGTGTATTTCCTGGGAGAAAAGTGCATTACTGTGCACTTTCACTGTTCAGCAAATACATGTGTAGAAGCACAGCGCTAGCAGAAAGGACCGTTTCTCGACGTTTTCTAACTCAGGGAACAAGTTCCACACTTCTGAGATGCATTTGGGCAACTTTGTTAGAAATGAGTTTTTTACCTAAAGAGACGTGCTTTAGAACGCACTAGTTTTGCCTATTTGCGCAGTAGTACAGATTCTGAGAATGTAACTGGGCTTGATAAAATCAGCATTTCTCTGGCTTACCTTTGCGTAGGGAAGCTCAGTTTTAGTCACAGTAGCTCCCACAAGTGTCTCCTCAGTGTGTTCCCATTTTCTTAGAAACAGTGTATTTGCTGGGAGAAAAGTGCATTACTTTGTGCTTTCACCGTTCAGCAAATATATGTGTAGAAGCACATCGCTAGCAGAAACGACCGTTTCTCGACATTTTCTAACTCAAGGAACAAGTTGCACACTTCTGAGATACATTTGGGCAACGTTGTGAGAAATGATTTTTTTGACAAAGGAGACGTGCTTTAGAACACACTCGTTTTGCCTCTGTGCGCAATAGTACAGATTCTAAGTATGTAACTGGGCTTTATGAAATCAGCATTTCTCTTGCTTCCCTGAGTGTAGGGAAGCTCAGTTTTAGTCACAGTAGCTCCCACAAGTGTCTCCTCAGTGTGTTCCCATTTCCATAGAAACAGTGAATTTGCTGGGTGAAAAGTGCATTACTGTGCGCTTTCACCGTTCAGCAAATACATGTGTAGAAGCACTGCGCTAGCAGAAACGCCGTTTCTCGACGTTTTCTAACTCAGGGAACAAGTTGCACACTTCTGAGATGCATTTGGCCAACATTGTCAGAAATGAGTTTTTGCCTAAAGAGACGTGCTCTAGAACGCACTAGTTTTGCCTATTTGCGCAGTAGTACAGATTCTGAGTATGTAACTGGTTTTGATGAAATCAGCATTTCTCTTGCTTCCCTGTGCATTGGGAAGCTCAGTTTTAGTCACAGTAGCTCTCACAAGTATCTTCTCAGTGTGTTCCCATTTTCTTAGAAACAGTGTATTTGCTGAGAGAAAAGTGCATTACTGTGCGCTTTCACCGTTCAGCAAATACATGTGTAGAAGCACAGCGCTAGCAGAAACATCCATTTCTCGACGTTTACTAACTCAGGGAGCAAGTTGCACACTTCTGAGATGCATTTGGGCAAGTTTGTTAGAAATGAGTTTTTGGCCTAAAGAGACGTGCTTTAGAACGCACTAGTTTTGCCTATTTGCGCAGTAGTACAGATTCTAAGTATGTAAATGGACTTTATGAAATCAGCATTTCTCTTGCTTCCCTGAGCGTAGGGAAGCTCAGTTTTAGTAACAGTAGCTCCCACAAGTGTCTCCTCAGTGTGTTCCCATTTTCTTAGAAACAGTGTATTTGCTGAGAGAAAAGTGCATTACTGTGTGCTTTCACCGTTCAGCAAATACATGTGGAGAAGCACAGCGCTAGCAGAAACGACTGTTTCTCCACGTTTTCTAAGTCAGGGAACTAGTTGCACACTTCTGAGATGCATTTGGGCAACATTGTCAGAAATGATTTTTTGCCTAAAGAGACGTGCTTTAGAACGCACTAGTTTTGCCTATTTGCGCAGTAGTACAGATTCTAAGAATGTAAGTGGTTTTGATGAAATCAGCATTTCTCTTGCTTCCCAGTGTGTACGGAAGCTCAGTTTTAGTCACAGTAGCTCCAACAAGAGTCTCCTCAGTGTGTTCCCTTTTCCTTAGAAACAGTGTTTTGCTGGGAGAAAAGTGCATTACTGTGCGCTTTCACCGTTCAGCAAATACATGTGTAGAAGCACAGCCCTAGCAGAAACGACCGTTTCTCGAAGTTTTCTAACTCAGGGAACAAGTTCCAAACTTCGCAGATGCATTTGGGCAACTTTGTCAGAAATGAGTTTTTGGCCTAAAGAGACGTGCTTTAGAACGCACTAGTTTTGCCTATTTGCGCAGTAGTACAGATTCTAAGTATGTAAATGGACTTTATGAAATCAGCATTTCTCTTGCTTCCCTGAGCGTAGGGAAGCTCAGTTTTAGTAACAGTAGCTCCCACAAGTGTCTCCTCAGTGTGTTCCCATTTCCATAGAAACAGTGTATTTGCTGGGTGAAAAGTGCATTACTGTGTGCTTTCACCGTTCAGCAAATACATGTGGAGAAGCACAGCGCTAGCAGAAACGACTGTTTCTCCACGTTTTCTAAGTCAGGGAACTAGTTGCACACTTCTGAGATGCATTTGGGCAACATTGTCAGAAATGATTTTTTGCCTAAAGAGACGTGCTTTAGAACGCACTAGTTTTGCCTATTTGCGCAGTAGTACAGATTCTAAGAATGTAAGTGGTTTTGATGAAATCAGCATTTCTCTTGCTTCCCAGTGTGTAGGGAAGCTCAGTTTTAGTCACAGTAGCTCCAACAAGAGTCTCCTCAGTGTGTTCCCTTTTCCTTAGAAACAGTGTTTTGCTGGGAGAAAAGTGCATTACTGTGCGCTTTCACCGTTCAGCAAATACATGTGTAGAAGCACAGCCCTAGCAGAAACGACCGTTTCTCGAAGTTTTCTAACTCAGGGAACAAGTTCCAAACTTCGCAGATGCATTTGGGCAACTTTGTCAGAAATGAGTTTTTTGCCTAAAGAGACGTGCTTTAGAACACACTAGTTTTGCCTCTGTTCGCAGTAGTACAGATTCTAAGTATGTTACTGGACTTTATGAAATCAGCATTTCTCTTGCTTCCCTGAGCATAGGGAAGCTCAGTTTTAGTCACAGTAGCTCCCACAAGTGTTTCCTCAGTGTGTTCCCATTTCCATAGAAACAGTGTATTTGCTGGGTGAAAAGTGCATTACTGTGTGCTTTCACCGTTCAGCAAATACATGTGTAGAAGAACAGCGCTAGCAGAAACGACTGTTTCTCGACGTTTACTGACTCAGGGAGCAAGTTGCACACTTCTGAGATGCATTTGGGCAACTTTGTTAGAAATGAGTTTTTGGCCTAAAGAGACGTGCTTTAGAACGCACTAGTTTTGCCTATTTGTGCAGTAGTACAGATTCTGAGAATGTAACTGGGCTTGATGAAATCAGCATTTCTCTGGCTTCCCTGTGCGTAGGAAAGCTCAGTTTTAGTCACAATAGCTCCCACAAGTGTCTCCTCAGTGTGTTCCCATTTCCTCAGAAACAGTGTATTTTCTGGGAGAAAAGTGCATTACTGTGCGCTTTCACCGTTCAGCAAATACATGTGTAGAAGCACAACGCTAGCAGAAACGACCGTTTCCGACATTTTCTAACTCAGGGAACAAGTTGCACACTTCGGAGATACATTTGGGCAACTTTGTCAGAAATGAGTTTTTTGCCTAAAGAGACGTGCTTTAGAATGCACTAGTTTTGCCTATTTGCGCAGTAGTACAGATTCTGAGTATGTAACTGGGTTTGATGAAATCAGCATTTCTCTTGCTTCCCTCTGTGTAGGGAAGCTCAGTTTTAGTCACAGTAGCTCCCACAAGAGTCTCCTCAGTGTGTTCCCATTTCCTTAGAAACAGTGTTTTGCTGGGAGAAAAGTGCATTACTGTGTGCTTTCACTGTTCAGCAAATACATGTGTAGAAGCACAGCGCTAGCAGAAACGACCGTTTCTCGAAGTTTTCTAACTCATGGAACAAGTTCCACACTTCGCAGATGCATTTGGGCAACTTTGTCAGAAATGAGTTTTTTGCATAAAGAGATGTGCTTTGGAACGCACTAGTTTTGCCTATTTGCGCAGTAGTACAGATTCTGAGTCTGTAACTGGGCTTGATGAAATCAGCATTTCTCTTGCTTCCCTGTGTGTAGGGAAGCTCAGTTGTAGTCACAGTAGCTCCCACAAGTGTCTCCTCAGTGTGTTCCCATTTCCATAGAAACAGTGTATTTCCTGGGAGAAAAGTGCATTACTGTGCACTTTCACTGTTCAGCAAATACATGTGTAGAAGCACAGCGCTAGCAGAAAGGACCGTTTCTCGACGTTTTCTAACTCAGGGAACAAGTTCCACACTTCTGAGATGCATTTGGGCAACTTTGTTAGAAATGAGTTTTTTACCTAAAGAGACGTGCTTTAGAACGCACTAGTTTTGCCTATTTGCGCAGTAGTACAGATTCTGAGTATGTAACTGGGCTTGATGAAATCAGCAGTTCTCTTGCTTCCCTGTGTGTAGGGAAGCTCAGTTTTAGCCACAGTAGCTCCCACATGTGTCTCCTCAGTGTGTTCCCATTTTCTTAGGAACAGTGTTTTTGCTGGGAGAAAATTGCATTACTGTGTGCTTTTACCGTTCAGCAAATACATGTGTAGAAGCACAGCGCTAGCAGAAACGACCGTTTCTCGACGTTTTCTAACCCAGGGAACAAGTTGCACACCTCTGAGATGCATTTGCGCAAACTTTGTTAGAAACGAGTTTTTTGCCTAAACAGACGTGCTTTAGAACGCACTAGTTTTGCCTCTGTGCACAGTAGTACAGATTCTAAGTATGTAACTGGGCTTTATGAAATCAGCATTTCTCTTGCTTCCCTGAGCATAGTGAAGCTCAGTTTTAGTCACAGTAGCTCCCACAAGTGTCTCCTGAGTGTGTTCCCATTTCCATAGAAACAGTGTATGTGCTGGGTGAATAGTGCATTACTGTGCGCTTTCACCGTTCAGCAAATACATGTGTAGAAGAACAGCGCTAGCAGAAACGACTGTTTCTCGACGTTTTCTAAATCAGGGAACAAGTTGCACACTTCTGAGATGCATTTGGGCAACATTGTCAGAAATGAGTTTTTGCCTAAAGAGACATGCTCTAGAACGCACTAGTTTTGCCTATTTGTGCAGTAGTACAGATTCAGAGAATGTAACTGGGCTTGATGAAATCAGCATTTCTCTTGCTTCCCTGTGCATAGGGAAGCTCAGTTTTAGTCACAGTAGTTCTCACAAGTATCTCCTCAGTGTGTTCCCATTTCCTGAGAAACAGTGTTTTGCTGGGAGTAAAGTGCATTACTGTGCGCTTTCACCGTTCAGCAAATACATGTGTAGAAGCACAGCGCTAGCAGAAACGACCGTTTCTCGAAGTTTTCTAACTCAGGGAAAAAGTTCCACACTTCGCAGATACATTTGGGCAACTTTGTCAGAAATGAGTTTTTTGCATAAAGAGATGTGCTTTGGAACGCACTAGTTTTGCCTATTTGCGCAGTAGTACAGATTCTGAGAATGTAACTGGGCTTGATGAAATCAGCATTTCTCTTTCTTCCCTGTGTGTAGGGAAGCTCAGTTTTAGTCACAGTAGCTCCCACAAGTGTCTCCTCAGTGTTTTCCCATTTCCATAGAAAGAGTGAATTTGCTGGGTGAAAAGTGCATTACTGTGCGCTTTCACCGTTCAGCAAATACATGTGTAGAAGCATAGCGCTAGCAGAAACGACCGTGTCTCGACGTTTTCTAACCCAGGGAACAAGTTGCACACTTCTGAGAAGCATTTGCGCAAACTTTGTTAGAAACGAGTTTTTTGCCTAAAGAGACGTGCTTTAGAACACACTCGTTTTGCCTCTGTGCACAGTAGTACAGATTCTAAGTATGTAACTGGGCTTTATGAAATCAGCATTTCTCTTGCTTCCCTGAGCATAGTGAAGCTCAGTTTTAGTCACAGTAGCTCCCACAAGTGTCTCCTCAGTGTGTTCCCATTTCCTTAGAAACAGTGTTTTTGCTGGGAGAAAAGTGGATTACTGTGTGCTTTCACCGTTCAGTAAATACATGTGTAGAAGCACAGCGCTAGCAGAAAGGACCGTTTCTTGACGTTTTCTAACTCAGGGAACAAGTTGCACACTTCGGAGATGCATTTGCGCAAACTTTGTTAGAAATGAGTTTTTTGCCTAAAGAGACGAGCTTTAGAACGTACTAGATTTGCCTATTTGCGCAGTAGTACAGATTCTGAGAATGTAACTGGGCTTGATGAAATCAGCATTTCTCTGGCTTCCCTGTGCGTAGGGAAGCTCAGTTTTAGTCACAGTAGCTCCCACAATTGTCTCCTCAGTGTGTTCCCATTTCCATAGAAACAGTGTATTTGCTGGGTGAAAAGTGCTTTACTGTGCTCTTTCACCGTTCAGCAAATACATGTGTAGAAGCACAGCGCTAGCAGAAACGACCGTTTCTCGACGTTTTCTAACTTAGGGAACAAGTTGCAGACTTCTGAGATGCATTTGGGCAACATTGTCAGAAATGAGTTTTTGCCTAAAGAGACGTGCTTTAGAACGCACTAGTTTTGCCTATTTGCGCAGTAGTACAGATTCTGAGTATGTAACTGGGTTTGATGAAATCAGCATTTCTCTTGCTTCCCTGTGCGTAGGGAAGCTCAGTTTTAGTCACAGTAGCTCCCACTAGTGTCTCCTCAGTGTGTTCCCATTTTCTTAGAAACAGTGTACTTGCTGGGAGAAAAGTGCATTACTTTGTGCTTTCACCGTTCAGCAAATACATGCATAGAAGCACAGTGCTAGCACAAACGACCGATTCTCGACATTTTCTAACTCAGGGAACAAGTTGCACACTTCGGAGATGCATTTGGGCAACTTTATCAGAAATGAGTTTTTTGCCTAAAGAGACGTGCTTTAGAACGCACTAGTTTTGCCTATTTGCGCAGTAGTACAGATTCTGAGTATGTAACTGGGTTTGATGAAATCAGCATTTCTCTTGCTTCCCTCTGTGTAGGGAAGCTCAGTTTTAGTCACAGTAGCTCCCACAAGAGTCTCCTCAGTGTGTTCCCATTTCCTTAGAAACAGTGTTTTCCTGGGAGAAAAGTGCATTAATGTGCGCTTTCACTGTTCAGCAAATACATGTGTAGAAGCACAGCGCTAGCAGAAACGACCGTTTCTCGAAGTTTTCTAACTCATGGAACAAGTTCCACACTTCGCAGATGCATTTGGGCAACTTTGTCAGAAATGAGTTTTTTGCATAAAGAGATGTGCTTTGGAACGCACTTGTTTAGCCTATTTGCGCAGTAGTACAGATTCTGAGTATGTAACTGGGCTTGATGAAATCAGCATTTCTCTTGCTTCCCTGTGCGTAGGGAAGCTCAGTTTTAGGCACAGTAGCTCCCACAAGTGTCTCCTCAGTGTGTTCCCATTTCCATAGAAACAGTGTGTTTCCAGGGAGAAAAGTGCATTACTGTGCGCTTTCACTGTTCAGCAAATACATGTGTAGAAGCACAGCGCTAGCAGAAACGACCGTTTCTCGACATTTTCTAAATCAGGGAACAAGTTGCACACTTCTGAGGTGCATTTGGGCAACATTGTCAGAAATGAGTTTTTGCCTAAAGAGACGTGCTCTAGAACACACTAGATTTGCCTATTTGCGCAGTAGTACAGATTCTGAGTATGTAACTGGTGTTGATGAAATCAGCATTTCTCTTGCTTCCCTGTGCAAAGGGAAGCTCAGTTTTAGTCACAGTAGCTCTCACAAGTATCTTCTCAGTGTGTTCCCATTTTCTTAGAAACAGTGTATTTGTTGGGAGAAAAGTGCATTACTGTGCGCTTTCACCGTTCAGCAAATACATGTGTAGAAGCAGAGCGCTAGCAGAAACATCCATTTCTCGACATTTACTAACTCAGGGAGCAAGTTGCACACTTCGGAGATGCATTTGGGCAACTTTGTTAGAAATGAGTTTTTTGCCTAAAGAGACGTGCTTTAGAACGCACTAGTTTTGCCTATTTGCGCAGTAGTACAGATTCTGAGAATGTAACTGGGCTTGATGAAATCAGCATTTTTCTTGCTTCCCTGAGCGTAGGGAAGCTCAGTTTTAGTCACAGTAGCTCCCACAAGTGTCTCCTCAGTGTGTTCCCATTTCCATAGAAACAGTGAATTTGCTGGGTGAAAAGTGCATTACTGTGCGCTTTCACCATTCAGCAATTACATGTGTAGAAGCACAGCGCTAGCAGAAACGACCGTTTCTCGACGTTTTCTAAATCAGGGAACAAGTGGCACACTTCGGAGATGCATTTGGGCAACTTAATCAGAAATGAGTTTTTTGCCTAAAGAGACGTGCTTTAGAACGCACTAGTTTTGCCTATTTGCGCAGTAGTACAGATTCTGAGTATGTAACTGGGCTTGATGAAATCAGCATTTCTCTTGCTTCCCTGTGCGTAGGAAAGCTCAGTTTTAGTCACAGTAGCTCCCACAAGTGTCTCCTCAGTGTGTTCCCATTTTCTTAGAAACAGTGTACTTGCTGGGAGAAAAGTGCATTACTGTGCGCTTTCATCGTTCAGCAAATACATGCGTAGAAGCACAGTGCTAGCACAAACGACCGATTCTCGACATTTTCTAACTCAGGGAACAAGTTGCACACTTTGGAGATGCATTTGGGCAACTTTATCAGAAATGAGTTTTTTGCCTAAAGAGACGTGCTTTAGAACGCACTAGTTTTGCCTATTTGCGCAGTAGTACAGATTCTGAGTATGTAACTGGGCTTGATGAAATCAGCATTTCTCTTGCTTCCCTGTGCGTAGGGAAGCTCAGTTTTAGTCACAGTAGCTCCCATAAGTGTCTCCTCAGTGTGTTCCCATTTTCTTAGAAACAGTGTATTTGCTGGGAGAAAAGTGCATTACTGTGCGCTTTCATCGTTCAGCAAATACATGCGTAGAAGCACAGTGCTAGCACAAACGACCGATTCTCGACATTTTCTAACTCAGGGATCAAGTTGCACAGTTCGGAGATGCATTTGGGCAACTTTATCAGAAATGAGTTTTTTGCCTAAAGAGACGTGCTTTAGAACGCACTAGTTTTGCCTATTTGCGCAGTAGTACAGATTCTGAGTATGTAACTGGGCTTGATGAAATCAGCAGTTCTCTTGCTTCCCTGTGTGTAGGGAAGCTCAGTTTTAGCCACAGTAGCTCCCACATGTGTCTCCTCAGTGTGTTCCCATTTTCTTAGGAACAGTGTTTTTGCTGGGAGAAAATTGCATTACTGTGTGCTTTTACCGTTCAGCAAATACATGTGTAGAAGCACAGCGCTAGCAGAAACGACCGTTTCTCGACGTTTTCTAACCCAGGGAACAAGTTGCACACCTCTGAGATGCATTTGCGCAAACTTTGTTAGAAACGAGTTTTTTGCCTAAACAGACATTTCTTTAGAACGCACTAGTTTTGCCTCTGTGCACAGTAGTACAGATTCTAAGTATGTAACTGGGCTTTATGAAATCAGCATTTCTCTTGCTTCCCTGAGCATAGTGAAGCTCAGTTTTAGTCACAGTAGCTCCCACAAGTGTCTCCTGAGTGTGTTCCCATTTCCATAGAAACAGTGTATGTGCTGGGTGAATAGTGCATTACTGTGCGCTTTCACCGTTCAGCAAATACATGTGTAGAAGAACAGCGCTAGCAGAAACGACTGTTTCTCGACGTTTTCTAAATCAGGGAACAAGTTGCACACTTCTGAGATGCATTTGGGCAACATTGTCAGAAATGAGTTTTTGCCTAAAGAGACATGCTCTAGAACGCACTAGTTTTGCCTATTTGTGCAGTAGTACAGATTCAGAGAATGTAACTGGGCTTGATGAAATCAGCATTTCTCTTGCTTCCCTGTGCATAGGGAAGCTCAGTTTTAGTCACAGTAGTTCTCACAAGTATCTCCTCAGTGTGTTCCCATTTCCTGAGAAACAGTGTTTTGCTGGGAGTAAAGTGCATTACTGTGCGCTTTCACCGTTCAGCAAATACATGTGTAGAAGCACAGCGCTAGCAGAAACGACCGTTTCTCGAAGTTTTCTAACTCAGGGAAAAAGTTCCACACTTCGCAGATACATTTGGGCAACTTTGTCAGAAATGAGTTTTTTGCATAAAGAGATGTGCTTTGGAACGCACTAGTTTTGCCTATTTGCGCAGTAGTACAGATTCTGAGAATGTAACTGGGCTTGATGAAATCAGCATTTCTCTTTCTTCCCTGTGTGTAGGGAAGCTCAGTTTTAGTCACAGTAGCTCCCACAAGTGTCTCCTCAGTGTTTTCCCATTTCCATAGAAAGAGTGAATTTGCTGGGTGAAAAGTGCATTACTGTGCGCTTTCACCGTTCAGCAAATACATGTGTAGAAGCATAGCGCTAGCAGAAACGACCGTGTCTCGACGTTTTCTAACCCAGGGAACAAGTTGCACACTTCTGAGAAGCATTTGCGCAAACTTTGTTAGAAACGAGTTTTTTGCCTAAAGAGACGTGCTTTAGAACACACTCGTTTTGCCTCTGTGCACAGTAGTACAGATTCTAAGTATGTAACTGGGCTTTATGAAATCAGCATTTCTCTTGCTTCCCTGAGCATAGTGAAGCTCAGTTTTAGTCACAGTAGCTCCCACAAGTGTCTCCTCAGTGTGTTCCCATTTCCTTAGAAACAGTGTTTTTGCTGGGAGAAAAGTGGATTACTGTGTGCTTTCACCGTTCAGTAAATACATGTGTAGAAGCACAGCGCTAGCAGAAAGGACCGTTTCTTGACGTTTTCTAACTCAGGGAACAAGTTGCACACTTCGGAGATGCATTTGCGCAAACTTTGTTAGAAATGAGTTTTTTGCCTAAAGAGACGAGCTTTAGAACGTACTAGATTTGCCTATTTGCGCAGTAGTACAGATTCTGAGAATGTAACTGGGCTTGATGAAATCAGCATTTCTCTGGCTTCCCTGTGCGTAGGGAAGCTCAGTTTTAGTCACAGTAGCTCCCACAAGTGTCTCCTCAGTGTGTTCCCATTTCCATAGAAACAGTGAATTTGCTGGGTGAAAAGTGCATTACTGTGCGCTTTCACCATTCAGCAATTACATGTGTAGAAGCACAGCGCTAGCAGAAACGACCGTTTCTCGACGTTTTCTAAATCAGGGAACAAGTGGCACACTTCGGAGATGCATTTGGGCAACTTAATCAGAAATGAGTTTTTTGCCTAAAGAGACGTGCTTTAGAACGCACTAGTTTTGCCTATTTGCGCAGTAGTACAGATTCTGAGTATGTAACTGGGCTTGATGAAATCAGCATTTCTCTTGCTTCCCTGTGCGTAGGAAAGCTCAGTTTTAGTCACAGTAGCTCCCACAAGTGTCTCCTCAGTGTGTTCCCATTTTCTTAGAAACAGTGTACTTGCTGGGAGAAAAGTGCATTACTGTGCGCTTTCATCGTTCAGCAAATACATGCGTAGAAGCACAGTGCTAGCACAAACGACCGATTCTCGACATTTTCTAACTCAGGGAACAAGTTGCACACTTTGGAGATGCATTTGGGCAACTTTATCAGAAATGAGTTTTTTGCCTAAAGAGACGTGCTTTAGAACGCACTAGTTTTGCCTATTTGCGCAGTAGTACAGATTCTGAGTATGTAACTGGGCTTGATGAAATCAGCATTTCTCTTGCTTCCCTGTGCGTAGGGAAGCTCAGTTTTAGTCACAGTAGCTCCCATAAGTGTCTCCTCAGTGTGTTCCCATTTTCTTAGAAACAGTGTATTTGCTGGGAGAAAAGTGCATTACTGTGCGCTTTCATCGTTCAGCAAATACATGCGTAGAAGCACAGTGCTAGCACAAACGACCGATTCTCGACATTTTCTAACTCAGGGATCAAGTTGCACAGTTCGGAGATGCATTTGGGCAACTTTATCAGAAATGAGTTTTTTGCCTAAAGAGACGTGCTTTAGAACGCACTAGTTTTGCCTATTTGCGCAGTAGTACAGATTCTGAGTATGTAACTGGGCTTGATGAAATCAGCAGTTCTCTTGCTTCCCTGTGTGTAGGGAAGCTCAGTTTTAGCCACAGTAGCTCCCACATGTGTCTCCTCAGTGTGTTCCCATTTTCTTAGGAACAGTGTTTTTGCTGGGAGAAAATTGCATTACTGTGTGCTTTTACCGTTCAGCAAATACATGTGTAGAAGCACAGCGCTAGCAGAAACGACCGTTTCTCGACGTTTTCTAACCCAGGGAACAAGTTGCACACCTCTGAGATGCATTTGCGCAAACTTTGTTAGAAACGAGTTTTTTGCCTAAACAGACATTTCTTTAGAACGCACTAGTTTTGCCTCTGTGCACAGTAGTACAGATTCTAAGTATGTAACTGGGCTTTATGAAATCAGCATTTCTCTTGCTTCCCTGAGCATAGTGAAGCTCAGTTTTAGTCACAGTAGCTCCCACAAGTGTCTCCTGAGTGTGTTCCCATTTCCATAGAAACAGTGTATGTGCTGGGTGAATAGTGCATTACTGTGCGCTTTCACCGTTCAGCAAATACATGTGTAGAAGAACAGCGCTAGCAGAAACGACTGTTTCTCGACGTTTTCTAAATCAGGGAACAAGTTGCACACTTCTGAGATGCATTTGGGCAACATTGTCAGAAATGAGTTTTTGCCTAAAGAGACATGCTCTAGAACGCACTAGTTTTGCCTATTTGTGCAGTAGTACAGATTCAGAGAATGTAACTGGGCTTGATGAAATCAGCATTTCTCTTGCTTCCCTGTGCATAGGGAAGCTCAGTTTTAGTCACAGTAGTTCTCACAAGTATCTCCTCAGTGTGTTCCCATTTCCTGAGAAACAGTGTTTTGCTGGGAGTAAAGTGCATTACTGTGCGCTTTCACCGTTCAGCAAATACATGTGTAGAAGCACAGCGCTAGCAGAAACGACCGTTTCTCGAAGTTTTCTAACTCAGGGAAAAAGTTCCACACTTCGCAGATACATTTGGGCAACTTTGTCAGAAATGAGTTTTTTGCATAAAGAGATGTGCTTTGGAACGCACTAGTTTTGCCTATTTGCGCAGTAGTACAGATTCTGAGAATGTAACTGGGCTTGATGAAATCAGCATTTCTCTTTCTTCCCTGTGTGTAGGGAAGCTCAGTTTTAGTCACAGTAGCTCCCACAAGTGTCTCCTCAGTGTGTTCCCATTTCCATAGAAAGAGTGAATTTGCTGGGTGAAAAGTGCATTACTGTGCGCTTTCACCGTTCAGCAAATACATGTGTAGAAGCATAGCGCTAGCAGAAACGACCGTTTCTCGACGTTTTCTAACCCAGGGAACAAGTTGCACACTTCTGAGAAGCATTTGCGCAAACTTTGTTAGAAACGAGTTTTTTGCCTAAAGAGACGTGCTTTAGAACACACTCGTTTTGCCTCTGTGCACAGTAGTACAGATTCTAAGTATGTAACTGGGCTTTATGAAATCAGCATTTCTCTTGCTTCCCTGAGCATAGTGAAGCTCAGTTTTAGTCACAGTAGCTCCCACAAGTGTCTCCTCAGTGTGTTCCCATTTCCTTAGAAACAGTGTTTTTGCTGGGAGAAAAGTGGATTACTGTGTGCTTTCACCGTTCAGCAAATACATGTGTAGAAGCACAGCGCTAGTAGAAACGACCGTTTCTCGACGTTTTCTAACTCAGGGAACAAGTTGCACACTTCGGAGATGCATTTGTGCAAACTTTGTTAGAAATGAGTTTTTTGCCTAAAGAGACGTGCTTCAGAACGCACTAGATTTGCCTATTTGCGCAGTAGTACAGATTCTGAGAATGTAACTGGGCTTGATGAAATCAGCATTTCTCTGGCTTCCCTGTGCGTAGGGAAGCTCAGTTTTAGTCACAGTACCTCCCACAATTGTCTCCTCAGTGTGTTCCCAGTTCCTTAGAAACAGTGTATTTGCTGGGTGAAATGTGCATTACTGTGCTCTTTCACCGTTCAGCAAATACATGTGTAGAAGCACAGCGCTAGCAGAAACGACCGTTTCTCGACGTTTTCTAACTCAGTGAACAAGTTGCAGACTTCTGAGATGCATTTGGGCAACATTGTCAGAAATGAGTTTTTGCCTAAAGAGACGTGCTTTAGAACGCACTAGTTTTGCCTATTTGCGCAGTAGTACAGATTCTGAGTATGTAACTGGTTTTGATGAAATCAGCATTTGTCTTGCTTCCCTGTGTGTAGGGAAGCTCAGTTTTAGTCACAGTAGCTCTCACAAGTGTCTTCTCAGTGTGTTCCCATTTTCTTAGAAACACTGTATTTGCTGAGAGAAAAGTGCATTACTGTGCGCTTTCACGGTTCAGCAAATACATGTGTAGAAGCACAGCGCTAGCAGAAACGACCGTTTCTCGACGTTTTCTAACCCAGGGAACAAGTTGCACACTTCTGAGATGCATTTGCGCAAACTTTGTTAGAAACGACTTTTTTGCCTAAAGAGACGTGCTTTAGAACGCACTAGTTTTGCCTCTGTGCACAGTAGTACAGATTCTAAGTATGTAAATGGACTTTATGAAATCAGCATTTCTCTTGCTTCCCTGAGCGTAGGGAAGCTCAGTTTTAGTAACAGTAGCTCCCACAAGTGTCTCCTCAGTGTGTTCCCATTTCCATAGAAACAGTGTATTTGCTGGGTGAAAAGTGCATTACTGTGTGCTTTCACCGTTCAGCAAATACATGTGGAGAAGCACAGCGCTAGCAGAAACGACTGTTTCTCCACGTTTTCTAAGTCAGGGAACTAGTTGCACACTTCTGAGATGCATTTGGGCAACATTGTTAGAAATGATTTTTTGCCTAAAGAGACGTGCTTTAGAACGCACTAGTTTTGCCTATTTGCGCAGTAGTACAGATTCTAAGAATGTAAGTGGTTTTGATGAAATCAGCATTTCTCTTGCTTCCCAGTGTGTAGGGAAGCTCAGTTTTAGTCACAGTAGCTCCAACAAGAGTCTCCTCAGTGTGTTCCCTTTTCCTTAGAAACAGTGTTTTGCTGGGAGAAAAGTGCATTACAGTGCGCTTTCACCGTTCAGCAAATACATGTGTAGAAGCACAGCCCTAGCAGAAACGACCGTTTCTCGAAGTTTTCTAACTCAGGGAACAAGTTCCAAACTTCGCAGATGCATTTGGGCAACTTTGTCAGAAATGAGTTTTTTGCCTAAAGAGACGTGCTTTAGAACACACTAGTTTTGCCTCTGTTCGCAGTAGTACAGATTCTAAGTATGTTACTGGACTTTATGAAATCAGCATTTCTCTTGCTTCCCTGAGCATAGGGAAGCTCAGTTTTAGTCACAGTAGCTCCCACAAGTGTTTCCTCAGTGTGGTCCCATTTCCATAGAAACAGTGTATTTGCTGGGTGAAAAGTGCATTACTGTGTGCTTTCACCGTTCAGCAAATACATGTGTAGAAGAACAGCGCTAGCAGAAACGAACGTTTCTCGACGTTTACTGACTCAGGGAGCAAGTTGCACACTTCTGAGATGCATTTGGGCAACTTTGTTAGAAATGAGTTTTTGGCCTAAAGAGACGTGCTTTAGAACGCACTAGTTTTGCCTATTTGTGCAGTAGTACAGATTCTGAGAATGTAACTGGGCTTGATGAAATCAGCATTTCTCTGGCTTCCCTGTGCGTAGGAAAGCTCAGTTTTAGTCACAATAGCTCCCACAAGTGTCTCCTCAGTGTGTTACCATTTCCTCAGAAACAGTGTATTTTCTGGGAGAAAAATGCATTACTGTGCGCTTTCACCGTTCAGCAAATACATGTGTAGAAGCACAACGCTAGCAGAAACGACTGTTTCCGACATTTTCTAACTCAGGGAACAAGTTGCACACTTCGGAGATACATTTGGGCAACTTTGTCAGAAATGAGTTTTTTGCCTAAAGAGACGTGCTTTAGAACGCACTAGTTTTGCCTATTTGCGCAGTAGTACAGATTCTGAGTATGTAACTGGGTTTGATGAAATCAGCATTTCTCTTGCTTCCCTCTGTGTAGGGAAGCTCAGTTTTAGTCACAGTAGCTCCCACAAGAGTCTCCTCAGTGTGTTCCCATTTCCTTAGAAACAGTGTTTTGCTGGGAGAAAAGTGCATTACTGTGTGCTTTCACTGTTCAGCAAATACATGTGTAGAAGCACAGCGCTAGCAGAAACGACCGTTTCTCGAAGTTTTCTAACTCATGGAACAAGTTCCACACTTCGCAGATGCATTTGGGCAACTTTGTCAGAAATGAGTTTTTTGCATAAAGAGATGTGCTTTGGAACGCACTTGTTTAGCCTATTTGCGCAGTAGTACAGATTCTGAGTATGTAACTGGGCTTGATGAAATCAGCATTTCTCTTGCTTCCCTGTGTGTAGGGAAGCTCAGTTTTAGTCACAGTAGCTCCCACAAGTGTCTCCTCAGTGTGTTCCCATTTCCATAGAAACAGTGTGTTTCCAGGGAGAAACGTGCATTACTGTGCGCTTTCACTGTTCAGCAAATACATGTGTAGAAGCACAGCGCTAGCAGAAACGACCGTTTTTCGACGTTTTCCAACTCAGGGAAAAAGTTGCACATGTCTGACATGCATTTGGGCAACTTTGTTAGAAATGAGTTTTTTGCCTAAAGAGACGTGCTTTAGAACGCAATAGTTTTGCCTATTTGCGCAGTAGTACAGATTCTGAGAATGTAACTGGGCTTGATGAAATCAGCATTTCTCTGGCTTCCCTGTGCGTAGGGAAGCTCAATTTTAGTCACAGTAGCTCCCACAAGTGTCTCCTCAGTGTGTTCCCATTTCCTTAGAAACAGTGTATTTGCTGGGAGAAAAGTGCATTACTGTGTGCTTTCACCGTTTAGCAAATACATGTGTAGAAGCACAGCGCTAACAGAAACGACC
The DNA here is from genome assembly GCF_964271855.1 of Acomys minous. NCBI lineage: Eukaryota > Metazoa > Chordata > Mammalia > Rodentia > Muridae > Acomys > Acomys minous. Next base: position 80,183,907 of record NC_140484.1, on the reverse strand, counting down.
GTTTCTCGACGTTTTCTAACTCAGGGAAGAAGTTGCACACTGCGGAGATGCATTTGCGCAAACTTTGTTAGAAATGAGTTTTTTGCCTAAAGAGACGTGCTTTAGAAAGCACTAGATTTGCCTATTTGCGCAGGAGTACAGATTCTGAGAATGTAACTGGGCTTGATGAAATCAGCATTTCTCTGGCTTTCCTGTGCGTAGGGAAGCTCAGTTTTAGTCACAGTAGCTCCCACAAGAGTCTCCTCAGTGTGTTCCCATTTCCATAGAAACAGTGTATTTGCTGGGTGAAAAATGCATTACTGTGTGCTTTCACCGTTCAGCAAATACATGTGTAGAAGAACAGCGCTAGCAGAAACGACTGTTTCTCGACGTTTATTGACTCAGGGAGCAAGTTGCACACTTCTGAGATGCATTTGGGCAACTTTGTTAGAAATGAGTTTTTGGCCTAAAGAGACGTGCTTTAGAACGCACTAGTTTTGCCTATTTGTGCAGTAGTACAGATTCTGAGAATGTAACTGGGCTTGATGAAATCAGCATTTCTCTGGCTTCCCTGTGCGTAGGAAAGCTCAGTTTTAGTCACAATAGGTCCCACAAGTGTCTCGTCAGTGTGTTCCCATTTCCTCAGAAACAGTGTATTTTCTGGGAGAAAAGTGCATTACTGTGCGCTTTCACCGTTCAGCAAATACATGTGTATAAGCACAACGCTAGCAGAAACGACTGTTTCCGACATTTTCTAACTCAGGGAACAAGTTGCACACTTCGGAGATACATTTGGGCAACTTTGTGAGAAATGAGTTTTTTGCCTAAAGAGACGTTCTTTAGAACGCACTAGTTTTGCCTATTTGCGCAGTAGTACAGATTCTGAGTATGTAACTGGGTTTGATGAAATCAGCATTTCTCTTGCTTCCCTGTGCGTAGAGAAGCTCAGTTTTAGTCACAGTAGCTCCCACAAGAGTCTCCTCAGTGTGTTCCCATTTCCTTAGAAACAGTGTTTTGCTGGGAGAAAAGTGCATTACTGTGCGCTTTCACCGTTCAGCAAATACATGTGTAGAAGATCAGCGCTAGCAGAAACGACCGTTTCTCGAAGTTTTCTAACTCAGGGAACAAGTTCCACACTTCGCAGATGCATTTGGGCAACTTTGTCAGAAATGAGTTTTTTGCATAAAGAGATGTGCTTTGGAACGCACTAGTTTTGCCTATTTGCGCAGTAGTACAGATTCTGAGTCTGTAACTGGGCTTGATGAAATCAGCATTTCTCTGTCTTCCCTGTGTGTAGGGAAGCTCAGTTGTAGTCACAGTAGCTCCCACAAGTGTCTCCTCAGTGTGTTCCCATTTCCATAGAAACAGTGTATTTCCTGGGAGAAAAGTGCATTACTGTGCACTTTCACTGTTCAGCAAATACATGTGTAGAAGCACAGCGCTAGCAGAAAGGACCGTTTCTCGACGTTTTCTAACTCAGGGAACAAGTTCCACACTTCTGAGATGCATTTGGGCAACTTTGTTAGAAATGAGTTTTTTACCTAAAGAGACGTGCTTTAGAACGCACTAGTTTTGCCTATTTGCGCAGTAGTACAGATTCTGAGTATGTAACTGGGCTTGATGAAATCAGCATTTCTCTTGCTTCCCTGTGTGTAGGGAAGCTCAGTTTTAGCCACAGTAGCTCCCACATGTGTCTCCTCAGTGTGTTCCCATTTTCTTAGGAACAGTGTTTTTGCTGGGAGAAAATTGCATTACTGTGTGCTTTTACCGTTCAGCAAATACATGTGTAGAAGCACAGCGCTAGCAGAAACGACCGTTTCTCGACGTTTTCTAACCCAGGGAACAAGTTGCACACCTCTGAGATGCATTTGCGCAAACTTTGTTAGAAACGAGTTTTTTGCCTAAACAGACGTGCTTTAGAACGCACTAGTTTTGCCTCTGTGCACAGTAGTACAGATTCTAAGTATGTAACTGGGCTTTATGAAATCAGCATTTCTCTTGCTTCCCTGAGCATAGTGAAGCTCAGTTTTAGTCACAGTAGCTCCCACAAGTGTCTCCTGAGTGTGTTCCCATTTCCATAGAAACAGTGTATGTGCTGGGTGAATAGTGCATTACTGTGCGCTTTCACCGTTCAGCAAATACATGTGTAGAAGAACAGCGCTAGCAGAAACGACTGTTTCTCGACGTTTTCTAAATCAGGGAACAAGTTGCACACTTCTGAGATGCATTTGGGCAACATTGTCAGAAATGAGTTTTTGCCTAAAGAGACATGCTCTAGAACGCACTAGTTTTGCCTATTTGTGCAGTAGTACAGATTCAGAGAATGTAACTGGGCTTGATGAAATCAGCATTTCTCTTGCTTCCCTGTGCATAGGGAAGCTCAGTTTTAGTCACAGTAGTTCTCACAAGTATCTCCTCAGTGTGTTCCCATTTCCTGAGAAACAGTGTTTTGCTGGGAGTAAAGTGCATTACTGTGCGCTTTCACCGTTCAGCAAATACATGTGTAGAAGCACAGCGCTAGCAGAAACGACCGTTTCTCGAAGTTTTCTAACTCAGGGAAAAAGTTCCACACTTCGCAGATACATTTGGGCAACTTTGTCAGAAATGAGTTTTTTGCATAAAGAGATGTGCTTTGGAACGCACTAGTTTTGCCTATTTGCGCAGTAGTACAGATTCTGAGAATGTAACTGGGCTTGATGAAATCAGCATTTCTCTTTCTTCCCTGTGTGTAGGGAAGCTCAGTTTTAGTCACAGTAGCTCCCACAAGTGTCTCCTCAGTGTGTTCCCATTTCCATAGAAAGAGTGAATTTGCTGGGTGAAAAGTGCATTACTGTGCGCTTTCACCGTTCAGCAAATACATGTGTAGAAGCATAGCGCTAGCAGAAACGACCGTTTCTCGACGTTTTCTAACCCAGGGAACAAGTTGCACACTTCTGAGAAGCATTTGCGCAAACTTTGTTAGAAACGAGTTTTTTGCCTAAAGAGACGTGCTTTAGAACACACTCGTTTTGCCTCTGTGCACAGTAGTACAGATTCTAAGTATGTAACTGGGCTTTATGAAATCAGCATTTCTCTTGCTTCCCTGAGCATAGTGAAGCTCAGTTTTAGTCACAGTAGCTCCCACAAGTGTCTCCTCAGTGTGTTCCCATTTCCTTAGAAACAGTGTTTTTGCTGGGAGAAAAGTGCATTAGTGTGTGCTTTCACCGTTCAGTAAATACATGTGTAGAAGCACAGCGCTAGCAGAAAGGACCGTTTCTCGACGTTTTCTAACTCAGGGAACAAGTTGCACACTTCGGAGATGCATTTGCGCAAACTTTGTTAGAAATGAGTTTTTTGCCTAAAGAGACGAGCTTTAGAACGTACTAGATTTGCCTATTTGCGCAGTAGTACAGATTCTGAGAATGTAACTGGGCTTGATGAAACCAGCATTTCTCTGGCTTCCCTGTGCGTAGGGAAGCTCAGTTTTAGTCACAGTAGCTCCCACAATTGTCTCCTCAGTGTGTTCCCATTTCCATAGAAACAGTGTATTTGCTGGGTGAAAAGTGCTTTACTGTGCTCTTTCACCGTTCAGCAAATACATGTGTAGAAGCACAGCGCTAGCAGAAACGACCGTTTCTCGACGTTTTCTAACTTAGGGAACAAGTTGCAGACTTCTGAGATGCATTTGGGCAACATTGTCAGAAATGAGTTTTTGCCTAAAGAGACGTGCTTTAGAACGCACTAGTTTTGCCTATTTGCGCAGTAGTACAGATTCTGAGTATGTAACTGGGCTTGATGAAATCAGCATTTCTCTGTCTTCCCTGTGTGTAGGGAAGCTCAGTTTTAGTCACAGTAGCTCCCACAAGTGTCTCCTCAGTGTGTTCCCATTTCCTTAGAAACAGTGTATTTTCTGGGTGAAAAGTGCATTACTGTGCTCTTTCACCGTTCAGCAAATACATGTGTAGAAGCACAGCGCTAGCAGAAACGACCATTTCTCGATGTTTTCTAACTCAGGGAACAAGTTGCAGACTTCTGAGATGCATTTGGGCAACATTGTCAGAAATGAGTTTTTGCCTAAAGAGACGTGCTTTAGAATGCACTAGTTTTGCCTATTTGCGCAGTAGTACAGATTCTGAGTATGTAACTGGGCTTGATGAAATCAGCATTTCTCTTGCTTCCCTGTGCGTAGGGAAGCTCAGTTTTAGTCACAGTAGCTCTCACAAGTGTCTTCTCAGTGTGTTCCCATTTTCTTAGAAACAGTGTATTTGCTGAGAGAAAAGTGCATTACTGTGCGCTTTCACGGTTCAGCAAATACATGTGTAGAAGCACAGCGCTAGCAGAAATGACCGTTTCTCGACGTTTTCTAACTCAGGAAACAAGATGCACACTTCGGAGATGCATTTGGGCAACTTTGTCAGAAATGAGTTTTTTGCCTAAAGAGACGTGCTTTAGAACGGACTAGTTTTGCCTATTTGCGCAGTAGTACAGATTCTAAGTATGTAACTGGGCTTGATGCAATCAGCATTTCTCTTGCTTCCCTGAGCGTAGGGAGCTCAGTTTTAGTCACAGTAGCTCCCACAAGTGTCTCCTCAGTGTGTTCCCATTTCCATAGAAACAGTGAATTTGCTGGGTGAAAAGTGCATTACTGTGCGCTTTCACTGTTCAACAAATACATGTGTAGAAGCACAGCGCTAGCAGAAACGACCGTTTCTCGACGTTTTCTAACTCAGGGAACAAGTTGCACACTTCGGAGATGCATTTGGGCAACATTGTCAGAAATGAGTTTTTGCCTAAAGAGACTTGCTTTAGAACGCACTAGTTTTGCCTATTTGCGCAGTAGTTCAGAATCTGAGTATGTAACTGGGTTTGATGAAATCAGCATTTCTCTTGCTTCCCTGTGCGTAGGGAAGCTCTGTTTTAGTCACAGTATCTCCCACAAGTGTCTCCTCAGTGTGTTCCCATTTCCTTAGAAACAGTGTATTTGCTGGGAGAAAAGTGCATTACTGTGCGCTTTCACCGTTCAGCAAATACATGCGGTGAAGCACAGCGCTAGCAGAAACGACCGTTTCTCGACGTTTTCTAAATCAGGGAACAAGTTGCACACTTCTGAGATGCATTTGGGCAACATTGTCAGAAATGAGTTTTTGCCTAAAGAGACGTGCTCTAGAACGCACTAATTTTGCCTATTTGCGCAGTCGTACAGATTCTGAATATGTAACTGGTTTTGATGAAATCAGCATTTCTCTTGCTTCCCTGTGCATAGGAAGCTCAGTTTTAGTCACAGTAGCTCTCACAAGTATCTTCTCAGTGTGTTCCGATTTTCTTAGAAACAGTGTATTTGCTGAGAGAAAAGTGCATTACTGTGCGCTTTCACCGTTCAGCAAATACATGTGTAGAAGCACAGCACTAGCAGAAACATCCATTTCTCGACGTTTACTAACTCAGGAAGCAAGTTGCAAACTTCGGAGATGCATTTGGGCAACTTTGTTAGAAATGAGTTTTTTGCTTAAAGAGACGTGCTTTAGAACGCACTAGTTTTGCCTCTTTGCGCAGTAGTACAGATTCTGAGAATGTAACTGGGCTTGATGAAATCAGCATTTCTCTGTCTTCCCTGTGTGTAGGGAAGCTCAGTTTTAGTCACAGTAGCTCCCACAAGTGTCTCCTCAGTGTGTTCCCATTTCCATAGAAAGAGTGAATTTGTTGGGTGAAAAGTGCATTACTGTGCGCTTTCACCGTTCAGCAAATACATGTGTAGAAGCACAGCGCTAGCAGAAACGACCGTTTCTCCTTGTTTTCTAACTCAGGGAACAAGTTGCATACTTCTGAGATGCATATGGGCAACTTTGTTAGTAATGAGTTTTTTGCCTAAAGAGACGTGCTTTAGAACGCACTAGTTTTGCCTATTTGCGCAGTAGTACAGATTCTGAGAATGCAACTGGGCTTGATGAAATCAGCATTTCTCTGGCTTCCCTGCGCGTAGGGAAGCTCAGTTTTAGTCACAGTAGCTCTCACAATTGTCTCCTCAGTGTGTTCCCAGTTCCTTAGAAACAGTGTATTTGCTGGGTGAAAAGTGCATTACTGTGCTCTTTCACCGTTCCGCAAATACATGTGTAGAAGCACAGCGCTAGCAAAAACGACCGTTTCTCGACGTTTTCTAACTCAGGGAACAAGTTGCACACTTCGGAGATTCATTTGGGCAACATTGTCAGAAATGAGTTTTTGCCTAAAGAGACGTGCTTTAGAACGCACTAGTTTTGCCTATTTGCGCAGTAGTACAGATTCTGTGTATGTAACTGGTTTTGATGAAATCAGCATTTCTCTTGCTTCCCTGTGCGTAGGGAAGCTCAGTTTTAGTCACAGTAGCTCTCACAAGTGTCTTCTCAGTGTGTTCCCATTTTCTTAGAAACAGTGTATTTGCTGAGAGAAAAGTGCATTACTGTGCACTTTCACAGTTCAGCAAATACATGTGTAGAAGCACAGCGCTAGCAGAAACGACCGTTTCTCGACGTTTTCTAACCCAGGGAACAAGTTGCACACTTCCGAGATAAATTTGCGCAAACTTTGTTAGAAACGTGTTTTTTGCCTAAAGAGACGTGCTTTAGAACGCACTAGTTTTGCCTCTGTGCACAGTAGTACAGATTCTAAGTATGTAACTGGGCTTTATGAAATCAGCATTTCTCTTGCTTCCCTGAGCATTGTGAAGCTCAGTTTTAGTCACAGTAGCTCCCACAAGTGTGTCCTGAGTGTGTTCCCATTTCCATAGAAACAGTGTATTTGCTGGGTGAATAGTGCATTACTGTGCGCTTTCACCCTTCAGCAAATACATGTGTAGAAGATCAGCGCTAGCAGAAACGACCGTTTCTCGATGTTTTCTAAGTCAGGGAACAAGTTGCACACTTCTGAGATGCATTTGGGCAACTTTGTCAGAAATGAGTTTTTTGCATAAAGAGATGTGCTTTGGAACGCACTAGTTTTGCCTATTTGTGCAGTAGTACAGATTCGGAGTATGTAACTGGGCTTGATGAAATCACCATTTCTCTGTCTTCCCTGTGTGTAGGGAAGCTCAGTTTTAGTCACAGTAGCTCCCACAAGTGTCTCCTCAGTGTGTTCCCATTTCCATAGAAAGAGTGAATTTGCTGGGTGAAAAGTGCATTACTGTGCTCTTTCACTTTCAGCAAATACATGTGTAGAAGCACAGCGCTAGCAGAAACGACCGTTTCTCGATGTTTTCTAACTCAGGGAACAAGTTGCAGACTTCTGAGATGCATTTGGGCAACATTGTCAGAAATGAGTTTTTGCCTAAAGAGACGTGCTTTAGAACGCACTAGTTTTGCCTATTTGCGCAGTAGTACAGATTCTGTGTATGTAACTGGTTTTGATGAAATCAGCATTTCTCTTGCTTCCCTGTGCGTAGGGAAGCTCAGTTTTAGTCACAGTAGCTCTCACAAGTGTCTTCTCAGTGTGTTCCCATTTTCTTAGAAACAGTGTATTTGCTGAGAGAAAAGTGCATTACTGTGCACTTTCACAGTTCAGCAAATACATGTGTAGAAGCACAGCGCTAGCAGAAACGACCGTTTCTCGACGTTTTCTAACCCAGGGAACAAGTTGCACACTTCCGAGATAAATTTGCGCAAACTTTGTTAGAAACGTGTTTTTTGCCTAAAGAGACGTGCTTTAGAACGCACTAGTTTTGCCTCTGTGCACAGTAGTACAGATTCTAAGTATGTAACTGGGCTTTATGAAATCAGCATTTCTCTTGCTTCCCTGAGCATTGTGAAGCTCAGTTTTAGTCACAGTAGCTCCCACAAGTGTGTCCTGAGTGTGTTCCCATTTCCATAGAAACAGTGTATTTGCTGGGTGAATAGTGCATTACTGTGCGCTTTCACCCTTCAGCAAATACATGTGTAGAAGATCAGCGCTAGCAGAAACGACCGTTTCTCGACGTTTTCTAAGTCAGGGAACAAGTTGCACACTTCTGAGATGCATTTGGGCAACTTTGTCAGAAATGAGTTTTTTGCATAAAGAGATGTGCTTTGGAACGCACTAGTTTTGCCTATTTGCGCAGTAGTACAGATTCGGAGTATGTAACTGGGCTTGATGAAATCACCATTTCTCTGTCTTCCCTGTGTGTAGGGAAGCTCAGTTTTAGTCACAGTAGCTCCCACAAGTGTCTCCTCAGTGTGTTCCCATTTCCATAGAAAGAGTGAATTTGCTGGGTGAAAAGTGCATTACTGTGCTCTTTCACTTTCAGCAAATACATGTGTAGAAGCACAGCGCTAGCAGAAACGACCGTTTCTCGATGTTTTCTAACTCAGGGAACAAGTTGCAGACTTCTGAGATGCATTTGGGCAACATTGTCAGAAATGAGTTTTTGCCTAAAGAGACGTGCTTTAGAAGGCACTAGTTTTACCTATTTGCGCAGTAGTACAGATTCTGAGTATGTAACTGGTTTTGATGAAATCAGCATTTCTCTTGCTTCCCTGTGCGTAGGGAAGCTTAGTTTTAGTCACAGTAGCTCTCACAAGTGTCTTCTCAGTGTGTTCCCATTTTCTTAGAAACAGTGTATTTGCTGAGAGAAAAGTGCATTACTGTGCGCTTTCACGGTTCAGCAAATACATGTGTAGAAGCACAGCGCTAGCAGAAACGACCGTTTCTCGATGTTTTCTAACTCAGGGAACAAGTTGCAGACTTCTGAGATGCATTTGGGCAACATTGTCAGAAATGAGTTTTTGCCTAAAGAGACGTGCTTTAGAACGCACTAGATTTGCCTATTTGCGCAGTAGTACAGATTCTGAGTATGTAACTGGGCTTAATGAAATCAGCATTTCTCTTGCTTCCCTGTGCGTAGGGAAGCTCAGTTTTAGTCACAGTAGCTCTCACAAGTGTCTTCTCAGTGTGTTCCCATTTTCTTAGAAACAGTGTATTTGCTGAGAGAAAAGTGCATTACTGTGCGCTTTCACGGTTCAGCAAATACATGTGTAGAAGCACAGCGCTAGCAGAAATGACCGTTTCTCGACGTTTTCTAACTCAGGAAACAAGTTGCACACTTCGGAGATGCATTTGGGCAACTTTGTCAGAAATGAGTTATTTGCCTAAAGAGACGTGCTTTAGAACGGACTAGTTTTGCCTATTTGCGCAGTAGTACAGTTTCTAAGTATGTAACTGGGTTTTATGAAATCAGCATTTCTCTTGCTTCCCTGAGCGTAGAGAGCTCAGTTTTAGTCACAGTAGCTCCCACAAGTGTCTCCTCAGTGTGTTCCCATTTCCATAGAAACAGTGTATTTGCTGGGTGAAAAGTGCATTACTGTGCTCTTTCACCGTTCAGCAAATACATGTGTAGAAGCACAGCGCTAGCAGAAACGACCGTTTCTCGATGTTTTCTAACTCAGGGAACAAGTTGCAGACTTCTGAGATGCATTTGGGCAACATTGTCAGAAATGAGTTTTTGCCTAAAGAGACGTGCTTTAGAATGTACTAGTTTTGCCTATTTGCGCAGTAGTACAGATTCTGAGTATGTAACTGGGCTTGATGAAATCAGCATTTCTCTTGCTTCCCTGTGCGTAGGGAAGCTCAGTTTTAGTCACAGTAGCTCTCACAAGTGTCTTCTCAGTGTGTTCCCATTTTCTTAGAAACAGTGTATTTGCTGAGAGAAAAGTGCATTACTGTGCGCTTTCACGGTTCAGCAAATACATGTGTAGAAGCACAGCGCTAGCAGAAATGACCGTTTCTCGACGTTTTCTAACTCAGGAAACAAGATGCACACTTCGGAGATGCATTTGGGCAACTTTGTCAGAAATGAGTTTTTTGCCTAAAGAGACGTGCTTTAGAACGGACTAGTTTTGCCTATTTGCGCAGTAGTACAGATTCTAAGTATGTAACTGGGCTTGATGCAATCAGCATTTCTCTTGCTTCCCTGAGCGTAGGGAGCTCAGTTTTAGTCACAGTAGCTCCCACAAGTGTCTCCTCAGTGTGTTCCCATTTCCATAGAAACAGTGAATTTGCTGGGTGAAAAGTGCATTACTGTGCGCTTTCACTGTTCAACAAATACATGTGTAGAAGCACAGCGCTAGCAGAAACGACCGTTTCTCGACGTTTTCTAACTCAGGGAACAAGTTGCACACTTCGGAGATGCATTTGGGCAACATTGTCAGAAATGAGTTTTTGCCTAAAGAGACGTGCTTTAGAACGCACTAGTTTTGCCTATTTGCGCAGTAGTTCAGAATCTGAGTATGTAACTGGGTTTGATGAAATCAGCATTTCTCTTGCTTCCCTGTGCATAGGGAAGCTCTGTTTTAGTCACAGTAGCTCCCACAAGTGTCTCCTCAGTGTGTTCCCATTTCCTTAGAAACAGTGTATTTGCTGGGAGAAAAGTGCATTACTGTGCGCTTTCACCGTTCAGCAAATACATGTGGTGAAGAACAGCGCTAGCAGAAACGACCGTTTCTCGACGTTTTCTAAATCAGGGAACAAGTTGCACACTTCTGAGATGCATTTGGGCAACATTGTCAGAAATGAGTTTTTGCCTAAAGAGACGTGCTCTAGAACGCACTAGTTTTGCCTATTTGCGCAGTAGTACAGATTCTGAATATGTAACTGGTTTTGATGAAATCAGCATTTCTCTTGCTTCCCTGTGCATAGGGAAGCTCAGTTTTAGTCACAGTAGCTCTCACAAGTATCTTCTCAGTGTGTTCCGATTTTCTTAGAAACAGTGTATTTGCTGAGAGAAAAGTGCATTACTGTGCGCTTTCACCGTTCAGCAAATACATGTGTAGAAGCACAGCGCTAGCAGAAACATCCATTTCTCGACGTTTACTAACTCAGGAAGCAAGTTGCACACTTCGGACATGCATTTGGGCAACTTTGTTAGAAATGAGTTTTTTGCTTAAAGAGACGTGCTTTAGAACGCACTAGTTTTGCCTCTTTGCGCAGTAGTACAGATTCTGAGCTTGATGAAATCAGCATTTCTCTGTCTTCCCTGTGTGTAGGGAAGCTCAGTTTTAGTCACAGTAGCTCCCACAATTGTCTCCTCAGTGTGTTCCCAGTTCCTTAGAAACAGTGTATTTGCTGGGTGAAAAGTGCATTACTGTGCTCTTTCACCGTTCAGCAAATACATGTGTAGAAGCACAGCGCTAGCAAAAACGACCGTTTCTCGACGTTTTCTAACTCAGGGAACAAGTTGCAGACTTCTGAGATTCATTTGGGCAACATTGTCAGAAATGAGTTTTTGCCTAAAGAGACGTGCTTTAGAACGCACTAGTTTTGCCTATTTGCGCAGTAGTACAGATTCTGTGTATGTAACTGGTTTTGATGAAATCAGCATTTCTCTTGCTTCCCTGTGCGTAGGGAAGCTCAGTTTTAGTCACAGTAGCTCTCACAAGTGTCTTCTCAGTGTGTTCCCATTTTCTTAGAAACAGTGTATTTGCTGAGAGAAAAGTGCATTACTGTGCGCTTTCACGGTTCAGCAAATACATGTGTAGAAGCACAGCGCTAGCAGAAACGACCGTTTCTCGACGTTTTCTAACCCAGGGAACAAGTTGCACACTTCCGAGATAAATTTGCGCAAACTTTGTTAGAAACGTGTTTTTTGCCTAAAGAGACGTGCTTTAGAACGCACTAGTTTTGCCTCTGTGCACAGTAGTACAGATTCTAAGTATGTAACTGGGCTTTATGAAATCAGCATTTCTCTTGCTTCCCTGAGCATTGTGAAGCTCAGTTTTAGTCACAGTAGCTCCCACAAGTGTCTCCTGAGTGTGTTCCCATTTTCATAGAAACAGTGAATTTGCTGGGTGAATAGTGCATTACTGTGCGCTTTCACCCTTCAGCAAATACATGTGTAGAAGATCAGCGCTAGCAGATACGACCGTTTCTCGACGTTTTCTAAGTCAGGGAACAAGTTGCACACTTCTGAGATGCATTTGGGCAACTTTGTCAGAAATGAGTTTTTTGCATAAAGAGATGTGCTTTGGAACGCACTAGTTTTGCCTATTTGCGCAGTAGTACAGATTCGGAGTATGTAACTGGGCTTGATGAAATCACCATTTCTCTGTCTTCCCTGTGTGTAGGGAAGCTCAGTTTTAGTCACAGTAGCTCACACAAGTGTCTCCTCAGTGTGTTCCCATTTCCATAGAAAGAGTGAATTTGCTGGGTGAAAAGTGCATTACTGTGCTCTTTCACTTTCAGCAAATACATGTGTAGAAGCACAGCGCTAGCAGAAACGACCGTTTTTCGATGTTTTCTAACTCAGGGAACAAGTTGCAGACTTCTGAGATGCATTTGGGCAACATTGTCAGAAATGAGTTTTTGCCTAAAGAGACGTGCTTTAGAACGCACTAGTTTTACCTATTTGCGCAGTAGTACAGATTCTGAGTATGTAACTGGTTTTGATGAAATCAGCATTTCTCTTGCTTCCCTGTGCGTAGGGAAGCTCAGTTTTAGTCACAGTAGCTCTCACAAGTGTCTTCTCAGTGTGTTCCCATTTTCTTAGAAACAGTGTATTTGCTGAGAGAAAAGTGCATTACTCTGCGCTTTCACGGTTCAGCAAATACATGTGTAGAAGCACAGCGCTAGCAGAAACGACCGTTTCTCGATGTTTTCTAACTCAGGGAACAAGTTGCAGACTTCTGAGATGCATTTGGGCAACATTGTCAGAAATGAGTTTTTGCCTATAGAGACGTGCTTTAGAACGCACTAGTTTTGCCTATTTGCGCAGTAGTACAGATTCTGAGTATGTAACTGGGCTTGATGAAATCAGCATTTCTCTTGCTTCCCTGTGCGTAGGGAAGCTCAGTTTTAGTCACAGTAGCTCTCACAAGTGTCTTCTCAGTGTGTTCCCATTTTCTTAGAAACAGTGTATTTGCTGAGAGAAAAGTGCATTACTGTGCGCTTTCACGGTTCAGCAAATACATGTGTAGAAGCACAGCGCTAGCAGAAATGACCGTTTCTCGACGTTTTCTAACTCAGGAAACAAGATGCACACTTCGGAGATGCATTTGGGCAACTTTGTCAGAAATGAGTTTTTTTGCCTAAAGAGACGTGCTTTAGAACGGACTAGTTTTGCCTATTTGCGCAGTAGTACAGATTCTAAGTATGTAACTGGGCTTGATGCAATCAGCATTTCTCTTGCTTCCCTGAGCGTAGGGAGCTCAGTTTTAGTCACAGTAGCTCCCACAAGTGTCTCCTCAGTGTGTTCCCATTTCCATAGAAACAGTGAATTTGCTGGGTGAAATGTGCATTACTGTGCGCTTTCACTGTTCAACAAATACATGTGTAGAAGCACAGCGCTAGCAGAAACGACCGTTTCTCGACGTTTTCTAACTCAGGGAACAAGTTGCACACTTCGGAGATGCATTTGGGCAACATTGTCAGAAATGAGTTTTTGCCTAAAGAGACTTGCTTTAGAACGCACTAGTTTTGCCTATTTGCGCAGTAGTTCAGAATCTGAGTATGTAACTGGGTTTGATGAAATCAGCATTTCTCTTGCTTCCCTGTGCGTAGGGAAGCTCTGTTTTAGTCACAGTAGCTCCCACAAGTGTCTCCTCAGTGTGTTCCCATTTCCTTAGAAACAGTGTATTTGCTGGGAGAAAAGTGCATTACTGTGCGCTTTCACCGTTCAGCAAATACATGTGGTGAAGAACAGCGCTAGCAGAAACGACCGTTTCTCGACGTTTTCTAAATCAGGGAACAAGTTGCACACTTATGAGATGCATTTGGGCAACATTGTCAGAAATGAGTTTTTGCCTAAAGAGACGTGCTCTAGAACGCACTAGTTTGGCCTATTTGCGCAGTAGTACAGATTCTGAATATGTAACTGGTTTTGATGAAATCAGCATTTCTCTTGCTTCCCTGTGCATAGGGAAGCTCAGTTTTAGTCACAGTAGCTCTCACAAGTATCTTCTCAGTGTGTTCCGATTTTATTAGAAACAGTGTATTTGATGAGAGAAAAGTGCATTACTGTGCGCTTTCACCGTTCAGCAAATACATGTGTAGAAGCACAGCGCTAGCAGAAACATCCATTTCTCGACGTTTACTAACTCAGGAAGCAAGTTGCACACTTCGGAGATGCATTTGGGCAACTTTGTTAGAAATGAGTTTTTTGCTTAAAGAGACGTGCTTTAGAACGCACTAGTTTTGCCTCTTTGCGCAGTAGTACAGATTCTGAGAATGTAACTGGGCTTGATGAAATCAGCATTTCTCTGTCTTCCCTGTGTGTAGGGAAGCTCAGTTTTAGTCACAGTAGCTCCCACAAGTGTCTCCTCAGTGTGTTCCCATTTCCATAGAAAGAGTGAATTTGTTGGGTGAAAAGTGCATTACTGTGCGCTTTCACCGTTCAGCAAATATATGTGTAGAAGCACAGCGCTAGCAGAAACGGCCGTTTGTCCATGTTTTCTAACTCAGGGAACAAGTTGCATACTTCTGAGATGCATATGGGCAACTTTGTTAGTAATGAGTTTTTTGCCTAAAAAGACGTGCTTTAGAACGCACTAGTTTTGCCTATTTGCGCAGTAGTACAAATTCTGAGAATGCAACTGGGCTTGATGAAATCAGCATTTCTCTGGCTTCCCTGCGCGTAGGGAAGCTCAGTTTTAGTCACAGTAGCTCCCACAATTGTCTCCTCAGTGTGTTCCCAGTTCCTTAGAAACAGTGTATTTGCTGGGTGAAAAGTGCATTACTGTGCTCTTTCACCGTTCAGCAAATACATGTGTAGAAGCACAGCGCTAGCAAAAACGACCGTTTCTCGACGTTTTCTAACTCAGGGAACAAGTTGCAGACTTCTGAGATTCATTTGGGCAACATTGTCAGAAATGAGTTTTTGCCTAAAGAGACGTGCTTTAGAACGCACTAGTTTTGCCTATTTGCGCAGTAGTACAGATTCTGTGTATGTAACTGGTTTTGATGAAATCAGCATTTCTCTTGCTTCCCTGTGCGTAGGGAAGCTCAGTTTTAGTCACAGTAGCTCTCACAAGTGTCTTCTCAGTGTGTTCCCATTTTCTTAGAAACAGTGTATTTGCTGAGAGAAAAGTGCATTACTGTGCGCTTTCACGGTTCAGCAAATACATGTGTAGAAGCACAGCGCTAGCAGAAACGACCGTTTCTCGACGTTTTCTAACCCAGGGAACAAGTTGCACACTTCCGAGATAAATTTGCGCAAACTTTGTTAGAAACGTGTTTTTTGCCTAAAGAGACGTGCTTTAGAACGCACTAGTTTTGCCTCTGTGCACAGTAGTACAGATTCTAAGTATGTAACTGGGCTTTATGAAATCAGCATTTCTCTTGCTTCCCTGAGCATTGTGAAGCTCAGTTTTAGTCACAGTAGCTCCCACAAGTGTCTCCTGAGTGTGTTCCCATTTCCATAGAAACAGTGTATTTGCTGGGTGAATAGTGCATTACTGTGCGCTTTCACCCTTCAGCAAATACATGTGTAGAAGATCAGCGCTAGCAGAAACGACCATTTCTCGACGTTTTCTAAGTCAGGGAACAAGTTGCACACTTCTGAGATGCATTTGGGCAACTTTGTCAGAAATGAGTTTTTTGCATAAAGAGATGTGCTTTGGAACGCACTAGTTTTGCCTATTTGCGCAGTAGTACAGATTCGGAGTATGTAACTGGGCTTGATGAAATCACCATTTCTCTGACTTCCCTGTTTGTAGGGAAGCTCAGTTTTAGTCACAGTAGCTCCCACAAGAGTCTCCTCAGTGTGTTCCCATTTCCATAGAAAGAGTGAATTTGCTGGGTGAAAAGTGCATTACTGTGCTCTTTCACTTTCAGCAAATACATGTGTAGAAGCACAGCGCTAGCAGAAACGACCGTTTCTCGATGTTGTCTAACTCAGGGAACAAGTTGCAGACTTCTGAGATGCATTTGGGCAACATTGTCAGAAATGAGTTTTTGCCTAAAGAGACGTGCTTTAGAACGCACTAGTTTTGCCTATTTGCGCAGTAGTACAGATTCTGAGTATGTAACTGGGCTTGATGAAATCAGCATTTCTCTTGCTTCCCTGTGCGTAGGGAAGCTCAGTTTTAGTCACAGTAGCTCTCACAAGTGTCTTCTCAGTGTGTTCCCATTTTCTTAGAAACAGTGTATTTGCTGAGAGAAAAGTGCATTACTGTGCGCTTTCACGGTTCAGCAAATACATGTGTAGAAGCACAGCGCTAGCAGAAATGACCGTTTCTCGACGTTTTCTAACTCAGGAAACAAGTTGCACACTTCGGAGATGCATTTGGGCAACTTTGTCAGAAATGAGTTATTTGCCTAAAGAGACGTGCTTTAGAACGGACTAGTTTTGCCTATTTGCGCAGTAGTACAGTTTCTAAGTATGTAACTGGGTTTTATGAAATCAGCATTTCTCTTGCTTCCCTGAGCGTAGGGAGCTCAGTTTTAGTCACAGTAGCTCCCACAAATGTCTCCTCAGTGTGTTCCCATTTCCATAGAAACAGTGAATTTGCTGGGAGAAAAGTGCATTATTGTGCGCTTTCACCGTTCAGCAAATACATGTGTAGAACCACAGCGCTAGCATATACGACCCTTTCTCCACGTTTTCTATCTCAGAGAACAAGTTACACACCTCTGAGATGCATTTGGGCAACTTTGTCAGAAATGAGTTTTTTGCCTACAGAGACATGCCTATTTGCGCAGTAGTACAGATTCTGAGTATGTAACTGGGCTTGATGAAATCAGCATGTCGCTTGCTTCCCTGTGCATAGGGAAGCTCAGTTTTAGTCACAGTAGCTCACATAGTGTCTCCTCAGTTTGTTCCCATTTCCTTAGAAACAGTGTATTTGCTGGGAGAAAAGTGCATTACTGTGCGCTTTCACCGTTCAGCAAATACATGTGTAGAAGCACAGCGCTAACAGAAAAGACCGTTTCTCCACGTTTTCTAACTCAGGGAACAAGTTGCACACTTCTGAGATGCATTTGGGCAACTTTGTCAGAAATGAGTTTTTTGCCTACAGAGACATGCCTATTTGCGCAGTAGTACAGATTCTGAGTATGTAACTGGGCTTGAGGAAATCAGCATTTCTCTTGCTTCCCAGTGCATAGGGAAGCTCAGTTTTAGACACAGTAGCTCCCACAAGTGTCTCCTCAGTGTGTTCCCATTTCCTTAGAAACAGTGTATTTGCTGGGAGAAAAGTGCATTACTGTGTGCTTTCACCGTTCAGCAAATACATGTGTAGAAGCACAGCGCTAGCAGAAAAGACCGTTTCTCGACGTTTTCTAACTCAGGAACAAGTTACACACATCTGAGATGCATTTGGGCAACTTTGTCAGAAATGAGTTTTTTGCCTACAGAGACATGCCTATTTGCGCAGTAGTACAGATTCTGAGTATGTAACTGGGCTTGATGAAATCAGCATTTCTCTTGCTTCCCTGTGCATAGAGAAGCTCAGTTTTAGTCACAGTAGCTCCCACAATTGTCTCCTCAGTGTGTTCCCAGTTCCTTAGAAACAGTGTATTTGCTGGGTGAAAAGTGCATTACTGTGCTCTTTCACCGTTCAGCAAATACATGTGTAGAAGCACAGCGCTAGCAAAAACGACCGTTTCTCGACGTTTTCTAACTCAGGGAACAAGTTGCAGACTTCTGAGATTCATTTGGGCAACATTGTCAGAAATGAGTTTTTGCCTTAAGAGACGTGCTTTAGAACGCACTAGTTTTGCCTATTTGCGCAGTAGTACAGATTCTGTGTATGTAACTGGTTTTGATGAAATCAGCATTTCTCTTGCTTCCCTGTGCGTAGGGAAGCTCAGTTTTAGTCACAGTAGCTCTCACAAGTGTCTTCTCAGTGTGTTCCCATTTTCTTAGAAACAGTGTATTTGCTGAGAGAAAAGTGCATTACTGTGCGCTTTCACGGTTCAGCAAATACATGTGTAGAAGCACAGCGCTAGCAGAAACGACCGTTTCTCGACGTTTTCTAACCCAGGGAACAAGTTGCACACTTCCGAGATAAATTTGCGCAAACTTTGTTAGAAACGTGTTTTTTGCCTAAAGAGACGTGCTTTAGAACGCACTAGTTTTGCCTCTGTGCACAGTAGTACAGATTCTAAGTATGTAACTGGGCTTTATGAAATCAGCATTTCTCTTGCTTCCCTGAGCATTGTGAAGCTCAGTTTTAGTCACAGTAGCTCCCACAAGTGTCTCCTGAGTGTGTTCCCATTTCCATAGAAACAGTGTATTTGCTGGGTGAATAGTGCATTACTGTGCGCTTTCACCCTTCAGCAAATCCGTGTGTAGAAGATCAGCGCTAGCAGAAACGACCGTTTCTCGACGTTTTCTAAGTCAGGGAACAAGTTGCACACTTCTGAGATGCATTTGGGCAACTTTGTCAGAAATGAGTTTTTTGCATAAAGAGATGTGCTTTGGAACGCACTAGTTTTGCCTATTTGCGCAGTAGTACAGATTCGGAGTATGTAACTGGGCTTGATGAAATCACCATTTCTCTGTCTTCCCTGTGTGTAGGGAAGCTCAGTTTTAGTCACAGTAGCTCCCACAAGAGTCTCCTCAGTGTGTTCCCATTTCCATAGAAAGAGTGAATTTGCTGGGTGAAAAGTGCATTACTGTGCTCTTTCACTTTCAGCAAATACATGTGTAGAAGCACAGCGCTAGCAGAAACGACCGTTTCTCGATGTTGTCTAACTCAGGGAACAAGTTGCAGACTTCTGAGATGCATTTGGGCAACATTGTCAGAAATGAGTTTTTGCCTAAAGAGACGTGCTTTAGAACTGACTAGTTTTACCTATTTGCGCAGTAGTACAGATTCTGAGTATGTAACTGGTTTTGATGAAATCAGCATTTCTCTTGCTTCCCTGTGCGTAGGGAAGCTCAGTTTTAGTCACAGTAGCTCTCACAAGTGTCTTCTCAGTGTGTTCCCATTTTCTTAGAAACAGTGTATTTGCTGAGAGAAAAGTGCATTACTGTGTGCTTTCACGGTTCAGCAAATACATGTGTAGAAGCACAGCGCTAGCAGAAACGACCGTTTCTCGATGTTTTCTAACTCAGGGAACAAGTTGCAGACTTCTGAGATGCATTTGGGCAACATTGTCAGAAATGAGTTTTTGCCTAAAGAGACGTGCTTTAGAACGCACTAGTTTTGCCTATTTGCGCAGTAGTACAGATTCTGAGTATGTAACTGGGCTTGATGAAATCAGCATTTCTCTTGCTTCCCTGTGCGTAGGGAAGCTCAGTTTTAGTCACAGTAGCTCTCACAAGTGTCTTCTCAGTGTGTTCCCATTTTCTTAGAAACAGTGTATTTGCTGAGAGAAAAGTGCATTACTGTGCGCTTTCACGGTTCAGCAAATACATGTGTAGAAGCACAGCGCTAGCAGAAATGACCGTTTCTCGACGTTTTCTAACTCAGGAAACAAGTTGCACACTTCGGAGATGCATTTGGGCAACTTTGTCAGAAATGAGTTATTTGCCTAAAGAGACGTGCTTTAGAACGGACTAGTTTTGCCTATTTGCGCAGTAGTACAGTTTCTAAGTATGTAACTGGGTTTTATGAAATCAGCATTTCTCTTGCTTCCCTGAGCGTAGGGAGCTCAGTTTTAGTCACAGTAGCTCCCACAAATGTCTCCTCAGTGTGTTCCCATTTCCATAGAAACAGTGAATTTGCTGGGAGAAAAGTGCATTATTGTGCGCTTTCACCGTTCAGCAAATACATGTGTAGAACCACAGCGCTAGCATATACGACCCTTTCTCCACGTTTTCTATCTCAGAGAACAAGTTACACACCTCTGAGATGCATTTGGGCAACTTTGTCAGAAATGAGTTTTTTGCCTACAGAGACATGCCTATTTGCGCAGTAGTACAGATTCTGAGTATGTAACTGGGCTTGATGAAATCAGCATTTCTCTTGCTTCCCTGTGCATAGAGAAGCTCAGTTTTAGTCACAGTAGCTCCCACAAGTGTCTCCTCAGTTTGTTCCCATTTCCTTAGAAACAGTGTATTTGCTGGGAGAAAAGTGCATTACTGTGCGCTCTCACCGTTCTGCAAAACATGTGTAGAAGCACAGCGCTAGCAGATACGACCGTTTCTCGACGTTTTCTAACTCAGGGAACAAGTTGCACACTTCTGAGATGCATTTGGGCAACTTTGTCAGAAATGAGTTTTTTGCCTACAGAGACATGCCTATTTGCGCAGTAGTACAGATTCTAAGTATGTAGTTGGGCTTGATGAAATCAGCATGTCGCTTGCTTCCCTGTGCATAGGGAAGCTCAGTTTTAGTCACAGTAGCTCCCACAAGTGTCTCCTCAGTGTGTTCCCATTTCCTTAGAAACAGTGTATTTACTGGGAGAAAAGTGCATTACTGTGCGCTTTCACCGTTCAGCAAATACATGTGTAGAAGCACAGCGCTAGCAGAAACGAACGTTTCTCGACGCTTTCTAACTCAGGGAACACGTTGCACACTTCTGAGATGCATTTGGGCAACTTTGTCAGAAATGAGTTTTTTGCCTAAAGAGACATGCCTATTTGCGCAGTAGTACAGATTCTGAGTATGTAACTGGGCTTGATGAAATCAGCATTTCTCTTGCTTCCCTGTGCGTAGGGAAGCTCAGTTTTAGTCACAGTAGCTCCCACAAGTGTCTCCTCAGTGTGTTCCCATTTCCTTAGAAACAGTGTATTTGCTGGGAGAAAAGTGCATTACTGTGCGCTTTCACCGTTCAGCAAATACATGTGTAGAAGCACAGCGCTAGCAGAAAGGACCGTTTCTCGACGTTTTCTAACTCAGGGAACAAGTTGCACACTTCTGAGATGCATTTGGGCAACGTTGTCAGAAATGAGTTTTTTTGCCTAAAGAGACATGCCTATTTGCGCAATAGTACAGATTCTGAGTACGTAACTGGGCTTGATGAAATCAGCATTTCTCTTGCTTCCCTGTGCGTAGGGAAGCTCAGTTTTAGTCACAGTAGCTCCCACAAGTGTCTCCTCAGTGTGTTCCCATTTCCTTAGAAACAGTGTATTTGCTGGGAGAAAAGTGCATTACTGTGCGCTTTCACCGTTCAGCAAGTACATGTGTAGAAGCACAGCGCTAGCAGAAAAGACCGTTTCTCGACGTTTTCTAACTCAGAGAAAAAGTTGCACACTTCTGAGATGCATTTGGGCAACTTTGTCAGAAATGAGTTTTTTGCCTACAGAGACATGCCTATTTGCGCAGTAGTACAGATTCCAAGTATGTAGCTGGGCTTGATGAAATCAGCATGTCGCTTGCTTCCCTGTGCGTAGGGAAGCTCAGTTTTAGTCACAGTAGCTCCCACAAGTGTCTCCTCAGTGTGTTCCCATTTCCTTAGAAACAGTGTATTTACTGGGAGAAAAGTGCATTACTGTGCGCTTTCACCGTTCAGCAAATACATGTGTAGAAGCACAGCGCTAGCAGAAACGAACGTTTCTCGACGCTTTCTAACTCAGGGAACAAGTTGCACACTTCTGAGATGCATTTGGGCAACTTTGTCAGAAATGAGTTTTTTGCCTAAAGAGACATGCCTATTTGCGCAGTAGTACAGATTCTAAGTATGTAACTGGGCTTGATGAAATCAGCATGTCGCTTGCTTCCCTGTGCATAGGGAAGCTCAGTTTTAGTCACAGTAGCTCCCACAAGTGTCTCCTCAGTGTGTTCCCATTTCCTTAGAAACAGTGTATTTGCTGGGAGAAAAGTGCATTACTGTGCGCTTTCACCGTTCAGCAAATACATGTGTAGAAGCACAGCGCTAGCAGAAAGGACCGTTTCTCGAAGTTTTCTAACTCAGAGAAAAAGTTGCACACTTCTGAGATGCATTTGGGCAACTTTGTCAGAAATGAGTTTTTGCCTACAGAGACATGCCTATTAGCGCAGTAGTACAGATTCTGAATATGTAACTGGGCTTGATGAAATCAGCATTTCTCTTGCTTCCCTGTGCGTAGGGAAGCTCAGTTTTAGTCACAGTAGCTCCCACAAGTGTCTCCTCAGTGTGTTCCCATTTCCTTAGAAACAGTGTATTTGCTGGGAGAAAAGTGCATTACTGTGCGCTTTCACCGTTCAGCAAATACATGTGTAGAAGCACAGCGCTAGCAGAAACGAACGTTTCACCAACTTTTCAAACTCAGGGAACAAGTTTCACACTTCTGAGATGCATTTGGGCAACTTTGTCAGAAATGAGTTTTTTGCCTAAAGAGCCATGCCTATTTTCGCAGTAGTACAGATTCTGAGTATGTAACTGGGCTTGATGAAATCAGCATTTCTCTTGCTTCCCTGTGCGTAGGGAAGCTCAGCTTTAGTGACAGTAGCTCCCACAAGTGTCTCCTCAGTGTGTTCCCATTTCCTTAGAAACAGTGTATTTGCTGGGAGAAAAGTGCATTACTGTGCGCTTTCACCGTTCAGCAAGTACATGTGTAGAAGCACAGCGCTAGCAGAAAAGACCATTTCATGATGTTTTCTAACTCAGGAACAAGTTGCACACTTCTGAGATGCATTTGGGCAACTTTGTCAGAAATGAGTTTTTTGCCTACAGAGACATGCCTATTTGCGCAGTAGTACAGATTCTGAGTATGTAACTGGGCTTGATGAAATCAGCATTTCTCTTGCTTCCCTGTGCATAGGGAAGCTCAGTTTTAGTCACAGTAGCTCCCACAAGTGTCTCCTCAGTGTGTTCCCATTTCCCTAGAAACAGTGTATTTGCTGGGAGAAAAGTGCATTACTGTGCACTTTCACCGTTCAGCAAATACATGTGTAGAAGCACAGCGCTAGCAGAAAAGACCGTTTCTCGATGTTTTCTAACTCATGGAACAAGTTACACACATCTGAGATGCATTTGGGCAACTTTGTCAGAAATGAGTTTTTTGCCTACAGAGACATGCCTATTTGCGCAGTAGTACAGATTCTGAGTATGTAACTGGGCTTGATGAAATCAGCATTTCTCTTGCTTCCCTGTGCATAGGGAAGCTCAGTTTTAGTCACAGTAGCTCCCACAAGTGTCTCCTCAGTGTGTTCCCATTTCCCTAGAAACAGTGTATTTGCTGGGAGAAAAGTGCATTACTGTGCACTTTCACCGTTCAGCAAATACATGTGTAGAAGCACAGCGCTAGCAGAAAAGACCGTTTCTCGATGTTTTCTAACTCATGGAACAAGTTACACACATCTGAGATGCATTTGGGCAACTTTGTCAGAAATGAGTTTTTTGCCTACAGAGACATGCCTATTTGCGCAGTAGTACAGATTCTGAGTATGTAACTGGGCTTGATGAAATCAGCTTTTCTCTTGCTTCCCTGTGCATAGAGAAGCTCAGTTTTAGTCACAGTAGCTCCCACAAGTGTCTCCTCAGTTTGTTCCCATTTCCTTAGAAACAGTGTATTTGCTGGGAGAAAAGTGCATTACTGTGCGCTCTCACCGTTCTGCAAATACATGTGTAGAAGCACAGCGCTAGCAGATACGACCGATTCTCGACGTTTTCTAACTCAGGGAACAAGTTGCACACTTCTGAGATGCATTTGGGCATCTTTGTCAGAAATGAGATTTTTGCCTAAAGAGACATGCCTATTTGCGCAGTAGTACAGATTCTGAGTATGTAACTGGGCTTGATGAAATCAGC
This sequence comes from Acomys minous, assembly GCF_964271855.1. Taxonomy (NCBI): domain Eukaryota; kingdom Metazoa; phylum Chordata; class Mammalia; order Rodentia; family Muridae; genus Acomys; species Acomys minous. The sequence goes on along the minus strand of NC_140484.1, from coordinate 80,160,396 downwards.
ATTTCTCTTGCTTCCCTGTGCGTAGGGAAGCTCAGTTTTAGTCACAGTAGCTCCCACAAGTGTCTCCTCAGTGTGTTCCCATTTCCTTAGAAACAGTGTATTTGCTGGGAGAAAAGTGCATTACTGTGCGCTTTCACAGTTCAGCAAATAAATGTGTAGAAGCACAGCACTAACAGAAAAGACCGTTTCTTGACGTTTTCTAACTCAGGGAACAAGTTGCACACTTCTGAGATGCATTTGGGCAACTTTGTCAGAAATGAGTTTTTTGCCTAAAGAGACATGCCTATTTGCGCAGTAGTACAGATTCTAAGTATGTAACTGGGCTTGATGAAATCAGCATGTCGCTTGCTTCCCTGTGCGTAGGGAAGCTCAGTTTTAGTCACAGTAGCTCCCACAAGTGTCTCCTCAGTGTGTTCCCATTTCCTTAGAAACAGTGTATTTGCTGGGAGAAAAGTACATTACTGTGCGCTTTCACCGTTCAGCAAATACATGTGTAGAAGCACAGCGCTAGCAGAAAAGACCGTTTCTCGATGTTTTCTAACTCAGGGAACAAGTTACACACATCTGAGATGCATTTGGGCAACTTTGTCAGAAATGAGTTTTTTGCCTACAGAGACATGCCTATTTGCGCAGTAGTACAGATTCTGAGTATGTAACTGGGCTTGATGAAATCAGCATTTCTCTTGCTTCCCTGTGCATAGAGAAGCTCAGTTTTAGTCACAGTAGCTCCCACAAGTGTCTCCTCAGTTTGTTCCCATTTCCTTAGAAACAGTGTATTTGCTGGGAGAAAAGTGCATTACTGTGCGCTCTCACCGTTCTGCAAATACATGTGTAGAAGCACAGCGCTAGCAGATACGACCGTTTCTCGACGTTTTCTAACTCAGGGAACAAGTTGCACACTTCTGAGATGCATTTGGGCATCTTTGTCAGAAATGAGATTTTTGCCTAAAGAGACATGCCTATTTGCGCAGTAGTACAGATTCTGAGTATGTAACTGGGCTTGATGAAATCAGCATTTCTCTTGCTTCCCTGTGCGTAGGGAAGCTCAGTTTTAGTCACAGTAGCTCCCACAAGTGTCTCCTCAGTGTGTTCCCATTTCCTTAGAAACAGTGTATTTGCTGGGAGAAAAGTGCATTACTGTGCGCTTTCACAGTTCAGCAAATAAATGTGTAGAAGCACAGCGCTAACAGAAAAGACCGTTTTTCGACGTTTTCTAATTCAGGAACAAGTTGCACACTTCTGAGATGCATTTGGGCTCTTTGTCAGAAATGAGTTTTTTGCCTACAGAGACATGCCTATTTGCGCAGTAGTACAGATTCTAAGTATGTAACTGGGCTTGATGAAATCAGCATGTCGCTTGCTTCCCTGTGCGTAGGGAAGCTCAGTTTTAGTCACAGTAGCTCCCACAAGTGTCTCCTCAGTGTGTTCCCATTTCCTTAGAAACAGTGTATTTGCTGGGAGAAAAGTGCATTACTGTGCGCTTTCACCGTTCAGCAAATACA
>NC_140484.1:79870294-80158794 GCF_964271855.1 Acomys minous | reverse complement strand
GAGAAAAGTGCATTCCTGTGCCCTTTGACCGTTCAGCAAAGACATGTGTAGAAGCACAGCGCTAGCAGAAACGACCGTTTCTCGACGTTTTCTAACTCAGGGAACAAGTTGCACACTTCGCAGATGCATTTGGCCAACTTCGTAGGAAGCGGGTTTTTTGCCTAAAGAGACGTGCTTTAGAACGCGCTAGTTTTGCCTCTTTACGCAGTAGTACAGATTCTGAGTATGTAACTGGGTTTGATGAAATCAGCATTTCTCTTGCTTCCCTGTGCGTAGGGAAGCTCAGTTTTAGTCACAGTAGCTCCCACAAGTGTCTCCTCAGCGTGTTCCCATTTTCTTAGAAACAGTGTATTTGCTGGGAGAAAAGTGCATTACTGTGCACTTTCACCGTTCAGCAAAGACATGTGTAGAAGCACAGCGCTAGCAAAAACGACCGTTTCTTGACGTTTTCTAACTCAGGGAACAAGTTGCACACTTCGCAGATGCATTTGGCCAACTTCGTAAGAAGCGGGTTTTTTTGCCTAAAGAGACGTGCTTTAGAACGCACTAGCTTTGCCTATTTGCGCAGTAGTATAGATTCTGAGTATGTAACTGGGTTTGATGAAATCAGCATTTCTCTTGCTTCCCTGTACGTAGGGAAGCTCAGTTTTAGTCACAGTAGCTCCCACAAGTGTCTCCTCAGCGTGTTCCCATTTCCTTAGAAACAGTGTATTTGCTGGGAGAAAAGTGCATTCCTCTGCCCTTTCACCGTTCAGCAAAGACATATGTAGAAACACAGCGCTAGCAGAAACGACGGTTTCTCGACGTTTTCTAACTCAGGGAACAAGTTGCACACTTCGCAGATGCAGTTGAGCAACTTCGTAAGAAGCTGGTTTTTTGCCTAAAGAGACGTGCTTTAGAACGCGCTAGTTTTGCCTATTTGCGCAGTAGTACAGATTCTGAGTATGTAACTGGGTTTGATGAAATCAGCATTTCTCTTGCTTCGCTGTGTGTAGGGAAGCTCAGTTTTAGTCACAGTAGCTCCCACAAGTGTCTCCTCAGCGTGTTCCCATTTCCTTAGAAACAGTGTATTTGCTGGGAGAAAAGTGCATTCCTGTGCCCTTTGACCGTTCAGCAAAGACATGTGTAGAAGCACAGCGCTAGCAGAAACGACCGTTTCTCGACGTTTTCTAACTCAGGGAACAAGTTGCACACTTCGCAGATGCATTTGGCCAACTTCGTAGGAAGCGGGTTTTTTGCCTAAAGAGACGTGCTTTAGAACGCGCTAGTTTTGCCTCTTTACGCAGTAGTACAGATTCTGAGTATGTAACTGGGTTTGATGAAATCAGCTTTTCTCTTGCTTCCCTGTGCGTAGGGAAGCTCAGTTTTAGTCACAGTAGCTCCCACAAGTGTCTCCTCAGCGTGTTCCCATTTCCTTAGAAACAGTGTATTTGCTGGGAGAAAAGTGCATTCCTGTGCCCTTTGACCGTTCAGCAAAGACATGTGTAGAAGCACAGCGCTAGCAGAAACGACCGTTTCTCGACGTTTTCTAACTCAGGGAACACGTTGCACACTTCGCAGATGCATTTGAGCAACTTCGTAAGGAGCGGGCTTTTTGCCAAAAGAGACGTGCTTTAGAAGGCGCTCGTTTTGCCTATTTACGCAGTAGTACACATTTTGAGTATGTAACTGGGTTTGATGAAATCAGCATTTGTCTTGCTTCGCTGTGTGTAGGGAAGCTCAGTTTTAGTCACAGTAGCTCCCACACATGTCTCCTCAGCATGTTCCCATTTTATTAGAAACAGTGTATTTGCTGGGAGAAAAGTGCATTACTATGCACTTTCACCGTTCAGTAAAGACATGTGTAGAAGCACAGCGCTAGCAGAAATGACCATTTCTCGACGTTTTCTAACTCAGGGAACAAGTTGCACACTTCGCAGATGCATTTGGCCAACTTCGTAAGAAGCAGGTTTTTTTGCCTAAAGAGACGTGCTTTAGAACGCACTAGCTTTGCCTATTTGCGAAGTATTACAGATTCTGATATGTAACTGGGTTTGATGAAATCAGCATTTCTCTTGCTTCCCTGTGCGTAGGGAAGCTCAGTTTTATTCACAGTAGCTTTCACAAGTGTCTCCTCAGCGTGTTCCCATTTCCTTAGAAACAGTGTATTTGCTGGGAGAAAAGTGCATTCCTGTGCCCTTTCACCGTTCAGCAAAGACATGTGTAGAAGCACAGCGCTAGCAGAAATGACCGTTTCTCGACGTTTTCTAACTCAAGGAACAAGTTGCACACTTCGCAGATGCATTTGAGCAACTTCGTAATAAGCGGGTTTTTTGCCTAAAGAGACGTGCTTTAGAACGTGCTAGTTTGCCTATTTGCGCAGTAGTACAGATTCTGAGTATGTAACTGGGTTTGATGAAATCAGCATTTCTCCTGCTTCCCTGTGCGTAGGGAAGCTCAGTTTTAGTCACAGTAGCTCCCACAAGTGTCTCCTCACCGTGTTCCCATTTCCTTAGAAACTGTGTATTTGCTGGGAGAAAATTGCATTCCTGTGCCCTTTGACTGTTCAGCAAAGACATGTGTAGAAGCACAGCGCTAGCAGAAACGAACGTTTCTCGACGTTTTCTAACTCAGGGAACAAGTTGCACACTTCGCAGATGCATTTGGCCAACTTTGTAAGAAGCGGGTTTTTTGCCTAAAGAGACGTGCTTTAGAACGCGCTAGTTTTGCCTATTTACGCAGTAGTACAGATTCTGAGTATGTAACTGGGTTTGATGAAATCAGCATTTGTCTTGCTTCGCTGTGTGTAGGGAAGCTCAGTTTTAGTCACAGTAGCTCCCACACATGTCTCCTCAGCGTGTTCCCATTTTCTTAGAAACAGTGTATTTGCTGGGAGACAAGTGCATTACTATGCACTTTCACCGTTCAGCAAAGACATGTGTAGAAGCACAGCGCTAGCAGAAACGACCGTTTCTTGACGTTTTCTAACTCAGGGAACAAGTTGCACACTTCGCAGATGCATTTGGCCAACTTCGTAAGGAGCGGGGTTTTTTTTGCCTAAAGAGACGTGCTTTAGAACGCACTAGCTTTGCCTATTTGCGCAGTAGTACAGATTCTGAGTATGTAACTGGGTTTGATGAAATCAGCATTTCTCTTGCTTCCCTGTGCGTAGGGAAGCTCAGTTTTAGTCACAGTAGCCTCCACAAGTGTCTCCTCAGCGTGTTCCCATTTCCTTAGAAACAGTGTATTTGCTGGGAGAAAAGTGCATTCCTCTGCCCTTTGACCGTTCAGCAAAGACATGTGTAGAAGCACAGCGCTAGCAGAAACGACCGTTTCTCGACGTTTTCTAACTCAGGGAACAAGTTGCACACTTCGCAGATGCATTTGAGCAACTTCGTAAGGAGCGGGCTTTTTGCCAAAAGAGACGTGCTTTAGAAGGCGCTAGTTTTGCCTATTTGCGCAGTAGTACAGATTCTGAGTATGTAACTGGGTTTGATGAAATCAGCATTTCTCCTGCTTCCCTGTGGGTAGGGAAGCTCAGTTTTAGTCACAGTAGCTCCCACAAGTGTCTCCTCAGCGTGTTCCCATTTCCTTAGAAACCGTGTATTTGCTGGGAGAAAAGTGCATTACTGTGCCCTTTCACCGTTCAGCAAAGACATGTGTAGAAGCACAGCGCTAGCAGAAACGACCGTTTCTCGACGTTTTCTAACTCAGGAAACAAGTTGTACACTTCGCAGATGCATTTGAGCAACGTCGTAAGAAGCGGGTTTTTTGCCTAAAGAGACCTGCTTTAGAACGCGCTAGTTTTGCCTATTTGCGCAGTAGTACAGATTCTGAGTATGTAACTGGGTTTGATGAAATCAGCATTTCTCTTGCTTCCCTGTGCGTAGGGAAGCTCAGTTTTAGTCACAGTAGCCTCCACAAGTGTCTCCTCAGCGTGTTCCCATTTCCTTAGAAACAGTGTATTTGCTGGGAGAAAAGTGCATTCCTCTTCCCTTTGACCGTTCAGCAAAGACATGTGTAGAAGCACAGCGCTAGCAGAAACGACCGTTTCTCGACGTTTTCTAACTCAGGGAACAAGTTGCACACTTCGCAGATGCATTTGGCCAACTTCGTAAGAAGCAGGTTTTTTGCCTTAAGAGACGTGCTTTAGAACGCGCTGGTTTTGCCTCTTTATGCGCAGTAGTACAGATTCTGAGTATGTAACTGTGTTTGATGAAATCAGCATTTGTCTTGCTTCGCTGTGTGTAGGGAAGCTCAGTTTTAGTCACAGTAGCTCCCACAAGTGTCTCTTCAGCGTGTTCCCATTTTCTTAGAAACAGTGTATTTGCTGGGAGAAAAGTGCATTACTCTGCCCTTTCACCGTTCAGCAAAGACATGTGTAGGAGCACAGCGCTAGCAGAAACGACCGTTTCTCGACGTTTTCTAACTCAGGGAACAAGTTCCACACTTCGCAGATGCATTTGAGGAACTTTGTAAGAAGCGGGTTTTTTGCCTAAAGAGACGTGCTTTAGAACGCGCTAGTTTTGCCTATTTGCGCAGTAGTACAGATTCTGAGTATGTAACTGGGTTTGATGAAATCAGCATTTCTCTTGCTTCCCTGTGCGTAGGGAAGCTCAGTTTTAGTCACAGTAGCCTCCACAAGTGTCTCCTCAGCGTGTTCCCATTTCCTTAGAAACAGTGTATTTGCTGGGAGAAAAGTGCATTCCTCTGCCCTTTGACCGTTCAGCAAAGACATGTGTAGAAGCACAGCGCTAGCAGAAACGACCGTTTCTCGACGTTTTCTAACTCAGGGAACAAGTTGCACACTTCGCGGATGCATTTGAGCAACTTCGTAAGGAGCGGGCTTTTTGCCAAAAGAGACGTGCTTTAGAAGGCGCTAGTTTTGCCTATTTGCGCAGTAGTACAGATTCTGAGTATGTAACTGGGTTTGATGAAATCAGCATTTCTCCTGCTTCCCTGTGCGTAGGGAAGCTCAGTTTTAGTCACAGTAGCTCCCACAAGTGTCTCCTCAGCGTGTTCCCATTTCCTTAGAAACAGTGTATTTGCTGGGAGAAAAGTGCATTACTGTGCCCTTTCACCGTTCAGCAAAGACATGTGTAGAAGCACAGCGCTAGCAGAAACGACCGTTTCTCGACGTTCTCTAACTCAGGAAACAAGTTGTACACTTCGCAGATGCATTTGAGCAACGTCGTAAGAAGCGGGTTTTTTGCCTAAAGAGACCTGCTTTAGAACGCGCTAGTTTTGCCTATTTGCGCAGTAGTACAGATTCTGAGTATGTAACTGGGTTTGATGAAATCAGCATTTCTCTTGCTTCCCTGTGCGTAGGGAAGCTCAGTTTTAGTCACAGTAGCCTCCACAAGTGTCTCCTCAGCGTGTTCCCATTTCCTTAGAAACAGTGTATTTGCTGGGAGAAAAGTGCATTCCTCTTCCCTTTGACCGTTCAGCAAAGACATGTGTAGAAGCACAGCGCTAGCAGAAACGACCGTTTCTCGACGTTTTCTAACTCAGGGAACAAGTTGCACACTTCGCAGATGCATTTGAGCAACTTCGTAAGGAGCAGGCTTTTTGCCAAAAGAGACGTGCTTTAGAAGGCGCTAGTTTTGCCTATTTGCGCAGTAGTACAGATTCTGAGTATGTAACTGGGTTTGATGAAATCAGCATTTCTCCTGCTTCCCTGTGCGTAGGGAAGCTCAGTTTTAGTCACAGTAGCCTCCACAAATGTCTCCTCAGCGTGTTCCCATTTTCTTAGAAACAGTGTATTTGCTGGGAGAAAAGTGCATTACTGTGCCCTTTGACCGTTCAGCAAAGACATGTGTAGAAGCACAGCGCTAGCAGAAACGACCGTTTCTCGACGTTTTCTAACTCAGGAAACAAGTTGTACACTTCGCAGATGCATTTGAGCAACTTCGTAAGAAGCGGGTTTTTTGCCTAAAGAGACGTGCTTTAGAACGCGCTTGTTTTGCCTTTTTGCGCAGTAGTACAGATTCTGACTATGTAACTGGGTTTGATGAAATCAGCATTTCTCTTGCTTCCCTGTGTATAGGGAAGCTCAGTTTTAGTCACAGTAGTTCCCACACATGTCTCCTCAGCGTGTTCCCATTTTCTTAGAAACAGTGTATTTGCTGGGAGAAAAGTGCATTACTATGTACTTTCACCGTTCAGCAATGACATGTGTAGAAGCACAGCGCTAGCAGAAACGACCGTTTCTCGACGTTTTCTAACTCAGGGAAGAAGTTGCACACTTCGCAGATGCATTTGGCCAACTTCGTAAGAAGCGGGTTTTTTGCCTAAAGAGACGTGCTTTAGAACGCGCTAGTTTTGCCTATTTGCGCAGTAGTACAGATTCTGAGTATGTAACTGGGTTTGATGAAATCAGCATTTCTCTTGCTTCGCTGTGTGTAGGGAAGCTCAGTTTTAGTCACAGTAGCTCCCACAAGTGTCTCCTCAGCGTGTTCCCATTTCCTTAGAAACAGTGTATTTGCTGGGAGAAAAGTGCATTCCTGTGCCCTTTGACCGTTCAGCAAAGACATGTGTAGAAGCACAGCGCTAGCAGAAACGACCGTTTCTCGACGTTTTCTAACTCAGGGAACACGTTGCACACTTCGCAGATGCATTTGAGCAACTTCGTAAGGAGCGGGCTTTTTGCCAAAAGAGACGTGCTTTAGAAGGCGCTAGTTTTGCCTATTTACGCAGTAGTACACATTTTGAGTATGTAACTGGGTTTGATGAAATCAGCATTTGTCTTGCTTCGCTGTGTGTAGGGAAGCTCAGTTTTAGTCACAGTAGCTCCCACACATGTCTCCTCAGCATGTTCCCTTTTTATTAGAAACAGTGTATTTGCTGGGAGAAAAGTGCATTACTATGCACTTTCACCGTTCAGTAAAGACATGTGTAGAAGCACAGCGCTAGCAGAAATGACCATTTCTCGACGTTTTCTAACTCAGGGAACAAGTTGCACACTTCGCAGATGCATTTGGCCAACTTCGTAAGAAGCGGGTTTTTTTGCCTAAAGAGACGTGCTTTAGAACGCACTAGCTTTGCCTATTTGCGAAGTATTACAGATTCTGATATGTAACTGGGTTTGATGAAATCAGCATTTCTCTTGCTTCCCTGTGCGTAGGGAAGCGCAGTTTTATTCACAGTAGCTTTCACAAGTGTCTCCTCAGCGTGTTCCCATTTCCTTAGAAACAGTGTATTTGCTGGGAGAAAAGTGCATTCCTGTGCCCTTTCACCGTTCAGCAAAGACATGTGTAGAAGCACAGCGCTAGCAGAAACGACCGTTTCTCGACGTTTTCTAACTCAAGGAACAAGTTGCACACTTCGCAGATGCATTTGAGCAACTTCGTAATAAGCGGGTTTTTTGCCTAAAGAGACGTGCTTTAGAACGTGCTAGTTTGCCTATTTGCGCAGTAGTACAGATTCTGAGTATGTAACTGGGTTTGATGAAATCAGCATTTCTCCTGCTTCCCTGTGCGTAGGGAAGCTCAGTTTTAGTCACAGTAGCTCCCACAAGTGTCTCCTCAGCGTGTTCCCATTTCCTTAGAAACTGTGTATTTGCTGGGAGAAAATTGCATTCCTGTGCCCTTTGACCGTTCAGCAAAGACATGTGTAGAAGGACAGCGCTAGCAGAAACGAACGTTTCTCGACGTTTTCTAACTCAGGGAACAAGTTGCACACTTCGCAGATGCATTTGGCCAACTTTGTAAGAAGCGGGTTTTTTGCCTAAAGAGACGTGCTTTAGAACGCGCTAGTTTTGCCTATTTACGCAGTAGTACAGATTCTGAGTATGTAACTGGGTTTGATGAAATCAGCATTTGTCTTGCTTCGCTGTGTGTAGGGAAGCTCAGTTTTAGTCACAGAAGCTCCCACACATGTCTCCTCAGCGTTTTCCAATTTTCTTAGAAACAGTGTATTTGCTGGGAGACAAGTGCATAAGTATGCACTTTCACCGTTCAGCAAAGACATGTGTAGAAGCACAGCGCTAGCAGAAACGACCGTTTCTTGACGTTTTCTAACTCAGGGAACAAGTTGCACACTTCGCAGATGCATTTGGCCAACTTCGTAAGAAGCGGGGTTTTTTTTGCCTAAAGAGACGTGCTTTAGAACGCACTAGCTTTGCCTATTTGCGCAGTAGTACAGATTCTGAGTATGTAACTGGGTTTGATGAAATCAGCATTTCTCTTGCTTCCCTGTGCGTAGGGAAGCTCAGTTTTAGTCACAGTAGCTCCCACAAGTGTCTCCTCAGCGTGTTCCCATTTCCTTAGAAACAGTGTATTTGCTGGGAGAAAAGTGCATTCCTGTGCCCTTTCACCGTTCAGCAAAGACATGTGTAGAAGCACAGCGCTAGCAGAAACGACCGTTTCTCGACGTTTTCTAACTCAAGGAACAAGTTGCACACTTCGCAGATGCATTTGAGCAACTTCGTAAGAAGCGGGTTTTTTGCCTAAAGAGACGTGCTTTAGAACGGGCTAGTTTTGCCTATTTACGCAGTAGTACAGATTCTGAGTATGTAACTGGGTTTGATGAAATCAGCATTTCTCTTGCTTCGCTGTGTGTAGGGAAGCTCAGTTTTAGTCACAGTAGCTCACACACATGTCTCCTCAGCGTGTTCCCATTTCCTTAGAAACAGTGTATTTGCTGGGAGAAAAGTGCATTCCTGTGCCCTTTGACCGTTCAGCAAAGACATGTGTAGAAGCACAGCGCTAGCAGAAATGACAGTTTCTCGAAGTTTTCTAACTCAGGGAAGAAGTTGCACACTTCGCAGATGCATTTGGCCAACTTCGTAAGAAGCAGGTTTTTTGCCTTAAGAGACGTGCTTTAGAACGCGCTGGTTTTGCCTCTTTATGCAGTAGTACAGATTCTGAGTATGTAACTGTGTTTGATGAAATCAGCATTTGTCTTGCTTCGCTGTGTGTAGGGAAGCTCAGTTTTAGTCACAGTAGCTCCCACAAGTGTCTCTTCAGCGTGTTCACATTTTCTTAGAAACAGTGTATTTGCTGGGAGAAAAGTGCATTACTCTGCCCTTTCACCGTTCAGCAAAGACATGTGTAGGAGCACAGCGCTAGCAGAAACGACCGTTTCTCGACGTTTTCTAACTCAGGGAACAAGTTGCACACTTCGCAGATGCATTTGAGCAACTTTGTAGGAAGCGGGTTTTTTGCCTAAAGAGACGTGCTTTAGAACGCGCTAGTTTTGCCTATTTGCGCAGTAGTACAGATTCTGAGTATGTAACTGGGTTTGATGAAATCAGCATTTCTCTTGCTTCCCTGTGCGTAGGGAAGCTCAGTTTTAGTCACAGTAGCCTCCACAAGTGTCTCCTCAGCGTGTTCCCATTTCCTTAGAAACAGTGTATTTGCTGGGGGAAAAGTGCATTCCTCTTCCCTTTGACCGTTCAGCAAAGACATGTGTAGAAGCACAGCGCTAGCAGAAACGACCGTTTCTCGACGTTTTCTAACTCAGGGAACAAGTTGCACACTTCGCATATGCATTTGAGCAACTTCGTAAGGAGCGGGCTTTTTGCCAAAAGAGACGTGCTTTAGAAGGCGCTAGTTTTGCCTATTTGCGCAGTAGTACAGATTCTGAGTATGTAACTGGGTTTGATGAAATCAGCATTTCTCCTGCTTCCCTGTGCGTAGGGAAGCTCAGTTTTAGTCACAGTAGCTCCCACAAGTGTCTCCTCAGCGTGTTCCCATTTCCTTAGAAACCGTGTATTTGCTGGGAGAAAAGTGCATTACTGTGCCCTTTCACCGTTCAGCAAAGACATGTGTAGAAGCACAGCGCTAGCAGAAACGACCGTTTCTCGACGTTTTCTAACTCAGGAAACAAGTTGTACACTTCGCAGATGCATTTGAGCAACGTCGTAAGAAGCGGGTTTTTTGCCTAAAGAGACCTGCTTTAGAACGCGCTAGTTTTGCCTATTTGCGCAGTAGTACAGATTCTGAGTATGTAACTGGGTTTGATGAAATCAGCATTTCTCTTGCTTCCCTGTGCGTAGGGAAGCTCAGTTTCAGTCACAGTAGCCTCCACAAGTGTCTCCTCAGCGTGTTCCCATTTCCTTAGAAACAGTGTATTTGCTGGGAGAAAAGTGCATTCCTCTTCCCTTTGACCGTTCAGCAAAGACATGTGTAGAAGCACAGCGCTAGTAGAAACGACCGTTTCTCGACGTTTTCTAACTCAGGGAACAAGTTGCACACTTCGCAGATGCATTTGAGCAACTTCGTAAGGAGCGGGCTTTTTGCCAAAAGAGACGTGCTTTAGAAGGCGCTAGTTTTGCCTATTTGCGCAGTAGTACAGATTCTGAGTATGTAACTGGGTTTGATGAAATCAGCATTTCTCCTGCTTCCCTGTGCGTAGGGAAGCTCAGTTTTAGTCACAGTAGCTCCCACAATTGTCTCCTCAGCGTGTTCCCATTTCCTTAGAAACAGTGTATTTGCTGGGAGAAAAGTGCATTACTGTGCCCTTTGACCGTTCAGCAAAGACATGTGTAGAAGCACAGCGCTAGCAGAAACGACCGTTTCTCGACTTTTTCTAACTCAGGAAACAAGTTGTACACTTCGCAGATGCATTTGAGGAACTTCGTAAGAAGCGGGTTTTTTGCCTAAAGAGACGTGCTTTAGAACGCGCTAGTTTTGCCTATTTGCGCAGTAGTACAGATTCTGACTATGTAACTGGGTTTGATGAAATCAGCATTTCTCTTGCTTCCCTGTGCGTAGGGAAGCTCAGTTTTAGTCACAGTAGCCTCCACAAATGTCTCCTCAGCGTGTTCCCATTTTCTTAGAAACAGTGTATTTGCTGGGAGAAAAGTGCATTACTGTGCCCTTTGACCGTTCAGCAAAGACATGTGTAGAAGCACAGCGCTAGCAGAAACGACCGTTTCTCGACGTTTTCTAACTCAGGAAACAAGTTGTACACTTCGCAGATGCATTTGAGCAACTTCGTAAGAAGCGGGTTTTTTGCCTAAAGAGACGTGCTTTAGAACGCGCTTGTTTTGCCTTTTTGCGCAGTAGTACAGATTCTGACTATGTAACTGGGTTTGATGAAATCAGCATTTCTCTTGCTTCCCTGTGTATAGGGAAGCTCAGTTTTAGTTACAGTAGTTCCCACACATGTCTCCTCAGCGTGTTCCCATTTTCTTAGAAACAGTGTATTTGCTGGGAGAAAAGTGCATTACTATGTACTTTCACCGTTCAGCAATGACATGTGTAGAAGCACAGCGCTAGCAGAAACGACCGTTTCTCGACGTTTTCTAACTCAGGGAACAAGTTGCACACTTCGCAGATGCATTTGGCCAACTTTGTAAGAAGCGGGTTTTTTGCCTAAAGAGACGTGCTTTAGAACGCGCTAGTTTTGCCTATTTACGCAGTAGTACAGATTCTGAGTATGTAACTGGGTTTGATGAAATCAGCATTTGTCTTGCTTCGCTGTGTGTAGGGAAGCTCAGTTTTAGTCACAGTAGCTCCCACACATGTCTCCTCAGCGTGTTCCCATTTTCTTAGAAACAGTGTATTTGCTGGGAGACAAGTGCATTACTATGCACTTTCACCGTTCAGCAAAGACATGTGTAGAAGCACAGCGCTAGCAGAAACGACCGTTTCTTGACGTTTTCTAACTCAGGGAACAAGTTGCACACTTCGCAGATGCATTTGGCCAACTTCGTAAGAAGCGGGGTTTTTTTTGCCTAAAGAGACGTGCTTTAGAACGCACTAGCTTTGCCTATTTGCGCAGTAGTACAGATTCTGAGTATGTAACTGGGTTTGATGAAATCAGCATTTCTCTTGCTTCCCTGTGCGTAGGGAAGCTCAGTTTTAGTCACAGTAGCTCCCACAAGTGTCTCCTCAGCGTGTTCCCATTTCCTTAGAAACAGTGTAATTGCTGGGAGAAAAGTGCATTCCTGTGCCCTTTCACCGTTCAGCAAAGACATGTGTAGAAGCACAGCGCTAGCAGAAACGACCGTTTCTCGACGTTTTCTAACTCAAGGAACAAGTTGCACACTTCGCAGATGCATTTGAGCAACTTCGTAAGAAGCGGGTTTTTTGCCTAAAGAGACGTGCTTTAGAACGAGCTAGTTTTGCCTATTTACGCAGTAGTACAGATTCTGAGTATGTAACTGGGTTTGATGAAATCAGCATTTCTCTTGCTTCGCTGTGTGTAGGGAAGCTCAGTTTTAGTCACAGTAGCTCACACACATGTCTCCTCAGCGTGTTCCCATTTCCTTAGAAACAGTGTATTTGCTGGGAGAAAAGTGCATTCCTGTGCCCTTTGACCGTTCAGCAAAGACATGTGTAGAAGCACAGCGCTAGCAGAAATGACAGTTTCTCGAAGTTTTCTAACTCAGGGAAGAAGTTGCACACTTCGCAGATGCATTTGGCCAACTTCGTAAGAAGCAGGTTTTTTGCCTTAAGAGACGTGCTTTAGAACGCGCTGGTTTTGCCTCTTTATGCAGTAGTACAGATTCTGAGTATGTAACTGTGTTTGATGAAATCAGCATTTGTCTTGCTTCGCTGTGTGTAGGGAAGCTCAGTTTTAGTCACAGTAGCTCCCACAAGTGTCTCTTCAGCGTGTTCCCATTTTCTTAGAAACAGTGTATTTGCTGGGAGAAAAGTGCATTACTCTGCCCTTTCACCGTTCAGCAAAGACATGTGTAGGAGCACAGCGCTAGCAGAAACGACCGTTTCTCGACGTTTTCTAACTCAGGGAACAAGTTGCACACTTCGCAGATGCATTTGAGCAACTTAGTAAGAAGCGGGTTTTTTGCCTAAAGAGACGTGCTTTAGAACGCGCTAGTTTTGCCTATTTGCGCAGTAGTACAGATTCTGAGTATGTAACTGGGTTTGATGAAATCAGCATTTCTCTTGCTTCCCTGTGCGTAGGGAAGCTCAGTTTTAGTCACAGTAGCCTCCACAAGTGTCTCCTCAGCGTGTTCCCATTTCCTTAGAAACAGTGTATTTGCTGGGAGAAAAGTGCATTCCTCTGCCCTTTGACCGTTCAGCAAAGACATGTGTAGAAGCACAGCGCTAGCAGAAACGACCGTTTCTCGACGTTTTCTAACTCAGGGAACAAGTTGCACACTTCGCAGATGCATTTGAGCAACTTCGTAAGGAGCGGGCTTTTTGCCAAAAGAGACGTGCTTTAGAAGGCGCTAGTTTTGTCTATTTGCGCAGTAGTACAGATTCTGAGTATGTAACTGGGTTTGATGAAATCAGCATTTCTCCTGCTTCCCTGTGCGTAGGGAAGCTCAGTTTTAGTCACAGTAGCTCCCACAAGTGTCTCCTCAGCGTGTTCCCATTTCCTTAGAAACAGTGTATTTGCTGGGAGAAAAGTGCATTACTGTGCCCTTTCACCGTTCAGCAAAGACATGTGTAGAAGCACAGCGCTAGCAGAAACGACCGTTTCTCGACGTTTTCTAACTCAGGAAACAAGTTGTACACTTCGCAGATGCATTTGAGCAACGTCGTAAGAAGCGGGTTTTTTGCCTAAAGAGACCTGCTTTAGAACGCGCTAGTTTTGCCTATTTGCGCAGTAGTACAGATTCTGAGTATGTAACTGGGTTTGATGAAATCAGCATTTCTCTTGCTTCCCTGTGCGTAGGGAAGCTCAGTTTTAGTCACAGTAGCCTCCACAAGTGTCTCCTCAGCGTGTTCCCATTTCCTTAGAAACAGTGTATTTGCTGGGAGAAAAGTGCATTCCTCTTCCCTTTGACCGTTCAGCAAAGACATGTGTAGAAGCACAGCGCTAGCAGAAACGACCGTTTCTCGACGTTTTCTAACTCAGGGAACAAGTTGGACACTTCGCAGATGCATTTGAGCAACTTCGTAAGGAGCGGGCTTTTTGCCAAAAGAGACGTGCTTTAGAAGGCGCTAGTTTTGCCTATTTGCGCAGTAGTACAGATTCTGAGTATGTAACTGGGTTTGATGAAATCAGCATTTCTCCTGCTTCCCTGTGCGTAGGGAAGCTCAGTTTTAGTCACACTAGCTCCCACACATGTCTCCTCAGCGTGTTCCCATTTCCTTAGAAACAGGGTATTTGCTGGGAGAAAAGTGCATTCCTGTGCCCTTTCACCGTTCAGCAAAGACATGTGTAGAAGCACAGCACTAGCAGAAACGACCGTTCTCGACGTTTTCTAACTCAGGGAACAAGTTGCACACTTCGCAGATGCATTTGAGCAACTTCGTAAGAAGCGGGTTTTTTGCCTAAAGAGACGTGCTTTAGAACGAGCTAGTTTTGCCTATTTACGCAGTAGTACAGATTCTGAGTATGTAACTGGGTTTGATGAAATCAGCATTTCTCTTGCTTCCCTGTGTATAGGGAAGCTCAGTTTTAGTCACAGTAGCTCCCACACATGTCTCCTCAGCTTGTTCCCATTTTCTTAGAAACAGTGTATTTGCTGGGAGAAAAGTGCATTACTATGTACTTTCACCGTTCAGCAAAGACATGTGTAGAAGCACAGCGCTAGCAGAAACGACCGTTTCTCGACGTTTTCTAACTCAGGGAACAAGTTGCACACTTCGCAGATGCATTTGGCCAACTTCGTAAGAAGCGGGTTTTTTGCCTAAAGAGACGTGCTTTAGAACGCGCTAGTTTTGCCTATTTGCGCAGTAGTACAGATTCTGAGTATGTAACTGGGTTTGATGAAATCAGCATTTCTCTTGCTTCCCTGTGCGTAGGGAAGCTCAGTCTTAGTCACAGTAGCTCCCACAAGTGTCTCCTCAGCGTGTTCCCATTTCCTTAGAAACAGTGGATTTGCTGGGAGAAAAGTGCATTCCTGTGCCCTTTCACCGTTCAGCAAAGACATGTGTAGAAGCACAGCGCTAGCAGAAACGACCGTTTCTCGACGTTTTCTAACTCAAGGAACAAGTTGCACACTTCGCAGATGCATTTGAGCAACTTCGTAAGAAGCGGGTTTTTTGCCTAAAGAGACGTGCTTTAGAACGCGCTAGTTTTGCCTATTTACGCAGTAGTATAGATTCTGAGTATGTAACTGGGTTTGATGAAATCAGCATTTCTCTTGCTTCGCTGTGTGTAGGGAAGCTCAGTTTTAGTCACAGTAGCTCCCACACATGTCTCCTCAGCGTGTTCCCATTTTCTTAGAAACAGTGTATTTGCTGGGAGAAAAGTGCATTACTGTGCACTTTCACCGTTCAGCAAAGACATGTGTAGAAGCACAGCGCTAGCAGAAACGACCTTTTCTTGACGTTTTCTAAATCAGAGAACAAGTTGCACACTTCGCAGATGCATTTGGCCAACTTCGTAAGAAGCGGGTTTTTTTTGCCTAAAGAGACGTGCTTTAGAACGCGCTAGTTTTGCCTTTTTGCGCAGTAGTACAGATTCTGACTATGTAACTGGGTTTGATGAAATCAGCATTTCTCTTGCTTCCCTGTGTATAGGGAAGCTCAGTTTTAGTCACAGTAGTTCCCACACATGTCTCCTCAGCGTGTTCCCATTTCCTTAGAAACAGTGTATTTGCTGGGAGAAAAGTGCATTCCTCTTCCCTTTGACCGTTCAGCAAAGACATGTGTAGAAGCACAGCGCTAGCAGAAACGACCGTTTCTCGACGTTTTCTAACTCAGGGAACAAGTTGCACACTTCGCAGATGCATTTGAGCAACTTCGTAAGGAGCGGGCTTTTTGCCAAAAGAGACGTGCTTTAGAAGGCGCTAGTTTTGCCTATTTGCGCAGTAGTACAGATTCTGAGTATGTAACTGGGTTTGATGAAATCAGCATTTCTCCTGCTTCCCTGTGCGTAGGGAAGCTCAGTTTTAGTCACAGTAGCTCCCACAATTGTCTCCTCAGCGTGTTCCCATTTCCTTAGAAACAGTGTATTTGCTGGGAGAAAAGTGCATTACTGTGCCCTTTGACCGTTCAGCAAAGACATGTGTAGAAGCACAGCGCTAGCAGAAACGACCGTTTCTCGACTTTTTCTAACTCAGGAAACAAGTTGTACACTTCGCAGATGCATTTGAGGAACTTCGTAAGAAGCGGGTTTTTTGCCTAAAGAGACGTGCTTTAGAACGCGCTAGTTTTGCCTATTTGCGCAGTAGTACAGATTCTGAGTATGTAACTGGGTTTGATGAAATCAGCATTTCTCTTGCTTCCCTGTGCGTAGGGAAGCTCAGTTTTAGTCACAGTAGCCTCCACAAATGTCTCCTCAGCGTGTTCCCATTTTCTTAGAAACAGTGTATTTGCTGGGAGAAAAGTGCATTACTGTGCACTTTGACCGTTCAGCAAAGACATGTGTAGAAGCACAGCGCTAGCAGAAACGACCGTTTCTCGACGTTTTCTAACTCAGGAAACAAGTTGTACACTTCGCAGATGCATTTGAGCAACTTCGTAAGAAGCGGGTTTTTTGCCTAAAGAGACGTGCTTTAGAACGCGCTTGTTTTGCCTTTTTGCGCAGTAGTACAGATTCTGACTATGTAACTGGGTTTGATGAAATCAGCATTTCTCTTGCTTCGCTGTGTGTAGGGAAGCTCAGTTTTAGTCACAGTAGCTCCCACACATGTCTCCTCAGCGTGTTCCCATTTTCTTAGAAACAGTGTATTTGCTGGGAGAAAAGTGCATTACTGTGCACTTTCACCATTCAGCAAAGACATGTGTAGAAGCACAGCGCTAGCAGAAACGACCTTTTCTTGACGTTTTCTAACTCAGGGAACAAGTTGCACACTTCGCAGATGCATTTGGCCAACTTCGTAAGAAGCGGGTTTTTTTTGCCTAAAGAGACGTGATTTAGAACGCGCTAGTTTTGCCTTTTTGCGCAGTAGTACAGATTCTGACTATGTAACTGGGTTTGATGAAATCAGCATTTCTCTTGCTTCCCTGTGTATAGGGAAGCTCAGTTTTAGTCACAGTAGTTCCCACACATGTCTCCTCAGCGTGTTCCCATTTTCTTAGAAACAGTGTATTTGCTGGGAGAAAAGTGCATTACTATGTACTTTCACCGTTCAGCAATGACATGTGTAGAAGCACAGCGCTAGCAGAAACGACCGTTTCTCGACGTTTTCTAACTCAGGGAACAAGTTGCACACTTCGCAGATGCATTTGAGCAACTTCGTAAGAAGCGGGTTTTTTGCCTAAAGAGACGTGCTTTAGAACGCGCTAGTTTTGCCTATTTGCGCAGTAGTACAGATTCTGAGTATGTAACTGGGTTTGATGAAATCAGCATTTCTCTTGCTTCCATGTGCGTAGGGAAGCTCATTCTTAGTCACAGTAGCTCCCACAAGTGTCTCCTCAGCGTGTTCCCATTTCCTTAGAAACAGTGGATTTGCTGGGAGAAAAGTGCATTCCTGTGCCATTTCACCGTTCAGCAAAGACATGTGTAGAAGCACAGCGCTAGCAGAAACGACCGTTTCTCGACGTTTTCTAACTCAAGGTACAAGTTGCACACTTCGCAGATGCATTTGAGCAACTTCGTAAGAAGCGGGTTTTTTGCCTAAAGAGACGTGCTTTAGAACGCGCTAGTTTTGCCTATTTACGCAGTAGTACAGATTCTGAGTATGTAACTGGGTTTGATGAAATCAGCATTTCTCTTGCTTCGCTGTGTGTAGGGAAGCTCAGTTTTAGTCACACTAGCTCACACACATGTCTCCTCAGCGTGTTCCCATTTCCTTAGAAACAGGGTATTTGCTGGGAGAAAAGTGCATTCCTGTGCCCTTTCACCGTTCAGCAAAGACATGTGTAGAAGCACAGCACTAGCAGAAACGACCGTTCTCGACGTTTTCTAACTCAGGGAACAAGTTGCACACTTCGCAGATGCATTTGAGCAACTTCGTAAGAAGCAGGTTTTTTGCCTAAAGAGACGTGCTTTAGAACGCGCTAGTTTTGCCTATTTGCGCAGTAGTACAGATTCTGAGTATGTAACTGGGTTTGTTGAAATCAGCATTTCTCTTGCTTCCCTGTGCGTAGGGAAGCTCAGTTTTAGTCACAGTAGCTCCCACAAGTGTCTCCTCAGCGTGTTCCCATTTCCTTAGAAACAGTGTATTTGCTGGGAGAAAAGTGCATTCCTGTGCCCTTTGACCCTTCAGCAAAGACATGTGTAGAAGCACAGCGCTAGCAGAAACGACCGTTTCTCGACGTTTTCTAACTCAGGGAACAAGTTGCACACTTCGCAGATGCATTTGGGCAACTTTGTCAGAAATGAGTTTTTTGCCTACAGAGACATGCCTATTTGCGCAGTAGTACAGATTCTGAGTATGTAACTGGGCTTGATGAAATCAGCATTTCTCTTGCTTCCCTGTGCGTAGGGAAGCTCAGTTTTAGTCACAGTAGCTCCCACAAGTGTCTCCTCAGCGTGTTCCCATTTCCTTAGAAACAGTGTATTTGCTGGGAGAAAAGTGCATTACTGTGCACTTTCACCGTTCAGCAAAGACATGTGTAGAAGCACAGCGCTAGCAGAAACGACCTTTTCTTGACGTTTTCTAACTCAGGGAACAAGTTGCACACTTCGCAGATGCATTTGGCCAACTTCGTAAGAAGCGGGTTTTTTTTGCCTAAAGAGACGTGCTTTAGAACGCACTAGCTTTGCCTATTTGCGCAGTAGTACAGATTCTGAGTATGTAACTGGGTTTGATGAAATCAGCATTTCTCTTGCTTCCCTGTGCGTAGGGAAGCTCAGGTTTAGTCACAGTAGCTCCCACAAGTGTCTCCTCAGCGTGTTCCCATTTCCTTAGAAACAGTGTATTTGCTGGGAGAAAAGTGCATTCCTGTGCCCTTTGACCGTTCAGCAAAGACATGTGTAGAAGCACAGCGCTAGCAGAAACGACCGTTTCTCGAAGTTTTCTAACTCAGGGAACAAGTTGCACACTTCGCAGATGCATTTGAGCAACTTCGTAAGAAGCGGGTTTTTTGCCTAAAGAGACGTGCTTTAGAACGCGCTAGTTTTGCCTATTTGCGCAGTAGTACAGATTCTGAGTATGTAACTGGGTTTGATGAAATCAGCATTTCTCTTGCTTCCCTGTGCGTAGGGAAGCTCAGTTTTTGTCACAGTAGCTCCCACAAGTGTCTCCTCAGCGTGTTCCCATTTCCTTAGAAACAGTGTATTTGCTGGGAGAAAAGTGCATTCCTGTGCCCTTTGACCGTTCAGCAAAGACATGTGTAGAAGCACAGCGCTAGCAGAAACTACCGTTTCTCGACGTTTTCTAACTCAGGGAACAAGTTGCACACTTCGCAGATGCATTTGAGCAACTTCGTAAGAAGCGGGTTTTTTGCCTAAAGAGACGTGCTTTAGAACGCGCTAGTTTTGCCTATTTACGCAGTAGTACAGATTCTGAGTATGTAACTGGGTTTGATGAAATCAGCATTTCTCTTGCTTCCCTGTGTGTAGGGAAGCTCAGTTTTAGTCACAGTAGCTCCCACACATGTCTCCTCAGCGTGTTCCCATTTTCTTAGAAACAGTGTATTTGCTGGGAGAAAAGTGCATTACTGTGCACTTTCACCGTTCAGCAAAGACATGTGTAGAAGCACAGCGCTAGCAGAAACGACCTTTTCTTGACGTTTTCTAACTCAGGGAACAAGTTGCACACTTCGCAGATGCATTTGGCCAACTTCGTAAGAAGCGGGTTTTTTTTGCCTAAAGAGACGTGCTTTAGAACGCACTAGCTTTGCCTATTTGCGCAGTAGTACAGATTCTGAGTATGTAACTGGGTTTGATGAAATCAGCATTTCTCTTGCTTCCCTGTGCGTAGGGAAGCTCAGGTTTAGTCACAGTAGCTCCCACAAGTGTCTCCTCAGCGTGTTCCCATTTCCTTAGAAACAGTGTATTTGCTGGGAGAAAAGTGCATTCCTGTGCCCTTTGACCGTTCAGCAAAGACATGTGTAGAAGCACAGCGCTAGCAGAAACGACCGTTTCTCGAAGTTTTCTAACTCAGGGAACAAGTTGCACACTTCGCAGATGCATTTGAGCAACTTCGTAAGAAGCGGGTTTTTTGCCTAACGAGACGTGCTTTAGAACGCGCTAGTTTTGTCTATTTGCGCAGTAGTACAGATTCTGAGTTGTAACTGGGTTTGATGAAATCAGCATTTCTCTTGCTTCCCTGTGCGTAGGGAAGCTCAGTTTTAGTCACAGTAGCCTCCACAAGTGTCTCCTCAGCGTGTTCCCATTTCCTTAGAAACAGTGTATTTGCTGGGGGAAAAGTGCATTCCTCTTCCCTTTGACCGTTCAGCAAAGACATGTGTAGAAGCACAGCGCTAGCAGAAACGACCGTTTCTCGACGTTTTCTAACTCAGGGAACAAGTTGCACACTTCGCATATGCATTTGAGCAACTTCGTAAGGAGCGGGCTTTTTGCCAAAAGAGACGTGCTTTAGAAGGCGCTAGTTTTGCCTATTTGCGCAGTAGTACAGATTCTGAGTATGTAACTGGGTTTGATGAAATCAGCATTTCTCCTGCTTCCCTGTGCGTAGGGAAGCTCAGTTTTAGTCACAGTAGCTCCCACAAGTGTCTCCTCAGCGTGTTCCCATTTCCTTAGAAACCGTGTATTTGCTGGGAGAAAAGTGCATTACTGTGCCCTTTCACCGTTCAGCAAAGACATGTGTAGAAGCACAGCGCTAGCAGAAACGACCGTTTCTCGACGTTTTCTAACTCAGGAAACAAGTTGTACACTTCGCAGATGCATTTGAGCAACGTCGTAAGAAGCGGGTTTTTTGCCTAAAGAGACCTGCTTTAGAACGCGCTAGTTTTGCCTATTTGCGCAGTAGTACAGATTCTGAGTATGTAACTGGGTTTGATGAAATCAGCATTTCTCTTGCTTCCCTGTGCGTAGGGAAGCTCAGTTTTAGTCACAGTAGCCTCCACAAGTGTCTCCTCAGCGTGTTCCCATTTCCTTAGAAACAGTGTATTTGCTGGGAGAAAAGTGCATTCCTCTTCCCTTTGACCGTTCAGCAAAGACATGTGTAGAAGCACAGCGCTAGCAGAAACGACCGTTTCTCGACGTTTTCTAACTCAGGGAACAAGTTGCACACTTCGCAGATGCATTTGAGCAACTTCGTAAGGAGCGGGCTTTTTGCCAAAAGAGACGTGCTTTAGAAGGCGCTAGTTTTGCCTATTTGCGCAGTAGTACAGATTCTGAGTATGTAACTGGGTTTGATGAAATCAGCATTTCTCCTGCTTCCCTGTGCGTAGGGAAGCTCAGTTTTAGTCACAGTAGCTCCCACAATTGTCTCCTCAGCGTGTTCCCATTTCCTTAGAAACAGTGTATTTGCTGGGAGAAAAGTGCATTACTGTGCCCTTTGACCGTTCAGCAAAGACATGTGTAGAAGCACAGCGCTAGCAGAAACGACCGTTTCTCGACTTTTTCTAACTCAGGAAACAAGTTGTACACTTCGCAGATGCATTTGAGGAACTTCGTAAGAAGCGGGTTTTTTGCCTAAAGAGACGTGCTTTAGAACGCGCTAGTTTTGCCTATTTGCGCAGTAGTACAGATTCTGACTATGTAACTGGGTTTGATGAAATCAGCATTTCTCTTGCTTCCCTGTGCGTAGGGAAGCTCAGTTTTAGTCACAGTAGCCTCCACAAATGTCTCCTCAGCGTGTTCCCATTTTCTTAGAAACAGTGTATTTGCTGGGAGAAAAGTGCATTACTGTGCCCTTTGACCGTTCAGCAAAGACATGTGTAGAAGCACAGCGCTAGCAGAAACGACCGTTTCTCGACGTTTTCTAACTCAGGAAACAAGTTGTACACTTCGCAGATGCATTTGAGCAACTTCGTAAGAAGCGGGTTTTTTGCCTAAAGAGACGTGCTTTAGAACGCGCTTGTTTTGCCTTTTTGCGCAGTAGTACAGATTCTGACTATGTAACTGGGTTTGATGAAATCAGCATTTCTCTTGCTTCCCTGTGTATAGGGAAGCTCAGTTTTAGTTACAGTAGTTCCCACACATGTCTCCTCAGCGTGTTCCCATTTTCTTAGAAACAGTGTATTTGCTGGGAGAAAAGTGCATTACTATGTACTTTCACCGTTCAGCAATGACATGTGTAGAAGCACAGCGCTAGCAGAAACGACCGTTTCTCGACGTTTTCTAACTCAGGGAACAAGTTGCACACTTCGCAGATGCATTTGGCCAACTTTGTAAGAAGCGGGTTTTTTGCCTAAAGAGACGTGCTTTAGAACGCGCTAGTTTTGCCTATTTACGCAGTAGTACAGATTCTGAGTATGTAACTGGGTTTGATGAAATCAGCATTTGTCTTGCTTCGCTGTGTGTAGGGAAGCTCAGTTTTAGTCACAGTAGCTCCCACACATGTCTCCTCAGCGTGTTCCCATTTTCTTAGAAACAGTGTATTTGCTGGGAGACAAGTGCATTACTATGCACTTTCACCGTTCAGCAAAGACATGTGTAGAAGCACAGCGCTAGCAGAAACGACCGTTTCTTGACGTTTTCTAACTCAGGGAACAAGTTGCACACTTCGCAGATGCATTTGGCCAACTTCGTAAGAAGCGGGGTTTTTTTTGCCTAAAGAGACGTGCTTTAGAACGCACTAGCTTTGCCTATTTGCGCAGTAGTACAGATTCTGAGTATGTAACTGGGTTTGATGAAATCAGCATTTCTCTTGCTTCCCTGTGCGTAGGGAAGCTCAGTTTTAGTCACAGTAGCTCCCACAAGTGTCTCCTCAGCGTGTTCCCATTTCCTTAGAAACAGTGTAATTGCTGGGAGAAAAGTGCATTCCTGTGCCCTTTCACCGTTCAGCAAAGACATGTGTAGAAGCACAGCGCTAGCAGAAACGACCGTTTCTCGACGTTTTCTAACTCAAGGAACAAGTTGCACACTTCGCAGATGCATTTGAGCAACTTCGTAAGAAGCGGGTTTTTTGCCTAAAGAGACGTGCTTTAGAACGAGCTAGTTTTGCCTATTTACGCAGTAGTACAGATTCTGAGTATGTAACTGGGTTTGATGAAATCAGCATTTCTCTTGCTTCGCTGTGTGTAGGGAAGCTCAGTTTTAGTCACAGTAGCTCACACACATGTCTCCTCAGCGTGTTCCCATTTCCTTAGAAACAGTGTATTTGCTGGGAGAAAAGTGCATTCCTGTGCCCTTTGACCGTTCAGCAAAGACATGTGTAGAAGCACAGCGCTAGCAGAAATGACAGTTTCTCGAAGTTTTCTAACTCAGGGAAGAAGTTGCACACTTCGCAGATGCATTTGGCCAACTTCGTAAGAAGCAGGTTTTTTGCCTTAAGAGACGTGCTTTAGAACGCGCTGGTTTTGCCTCTTTATGCAGTAGTACAGATTCTGAGTATGTAACTGTGTTTGATGAAATCAGCATTTGTCTTGCTTCGCTGTGTGTAGGGAAGCTCAGTTTTAGTCACAGTAGCTCCCACAAGTGTCTCTTCAGCGTGTTCCCATTTTCTTAGAAACAGTGTATTTGCTGGGAGAAAAGTGCATTACTCTGCCCTTTCACCGTTCAGCAAAGACATGTGTAGGAGCACAGCGCTAGCAGAAACGACCGTTTCTCGACGTTTTCTAACTCAGGGAACAAGTTGCACACTTCGCAGATGCATTTGAGCAACTTTGTAAGAAGCGGGTTTTTTGCCTAAAGAGACGTGCTTTAGAACGCGCTAGTTTTGCCTATTTGCGCAGTAGTACAGATTCTGAGTATGTAACTGGGTTTGATGAAATCAGCATTTCTCTTGCTTCCCTGTGCGTAGGGAAGCTCAGTTTTAGTCACAGTAGCCTCCACAAGTGTCTCCTCAGCGTGTTCCCATTTCCTTAGAAACAGTGTATTTGCTGGGAGAAAAGTGCATTCCTCTGCCCTTTGACCGTTCAGCAAAGACATGTGTAGAAGCACAGCGCTAGCAGAAACGACCGTTTCTCGACGTTTTCTAACTCAGGGAACAAGTTGCACACTTCGCAGATGCATTTGAGCAACTTCGTAAGGAGCGGGCTTTTTGCCAAAAGAGACGTGCTTTAGAAGGCGCTAGTTTTGCCTATTTGCGCAGTAGTACAGATTCTGAGTATGTAACTGGGTTTGATGAAATCAGCATTTCTCCTGCTTCCCTGTGCGTAGGGAAGCTCAGTTTTAGTCACAGTAGCTCCCACAAGTGTCTCCTCAGCGTGTTCCCATTTCCTTAGAAACAGTGTATTTGCTGGGAGAAAAGTGCATTACTGTGCCCTTTCACCGTTCAGCAAAGACATGTGTAGAAGCACAGCGCTAGCAGAAACGACCGTTTCTCGACGTTTTCTAACTCAGGAAACAAGTTGTACACTTCGCAGATGCATTTGAGCAACGTCGTAAGAAGCGGGTTTTTTGCCTAAAGAGACCTGCTTTAGAACGCGCTAGTTTTGCCTATTTGCGCAGTAGTACAGATTCTGAGTATGTAACTGGGTTTGATGAAATCAGCATTTCTCTTGCTTCCCTGTGCGTAGGGAAGCTCAGTTTTAGTCACAGTAGCCTCCACAAGTGTCTCCTCAGCGTGTTCCCATTTCCTTAGAAACAGTGTATTTGCTGGGAGAAAAGTGCATTCCTCTTCCCTTTGACCGTTCAGCAAAGACATGTGTAGAAGCACAGCGCTAGCAGAAACGACCGTTTCTCGACGTTTTCTAACTCAGGGAACAAGTTGGACACTTCGCAGATGCATTTGAGCAACTTCGTAAGGAGCGGGCTTTTTGCCAAAAGAGACGTGCTTTAGAAGGCGCTAGTTTTGCCTATTTGCGCAGTAGTACAGATTCTGAGTATGTAACTGGGTTTGATGAAATCAGCATTTCTCCTGCTTCCCTGTGCGTAGGGAAGCTCAGTTTTAGTCACACTAGCTCCCACACATGTCTCCTCAGCGTGTTCCCATTTCCTTAGAAACAGGGTATTTGCTGGGAGAAAAGTGCATTCCTGTGCCCTTTCACCGTTCAGCAAAGACATGTGTAGAAGCACAGCACTAGCAGAAACGACCGTTCTCGACGTTTTCTAACTCAGGGAACAAGTTGCACACTTCGCAGATGCATTTGAGCAACTTCGTAAGAAGCGGGTTTTTTGCCTAAAGAGACGTGCTTTAGAACGAGCTAGTTTTGCCTATTTACGCAGTAGTACAGATTCTGAGTATGTAACTGGGTTTGATGAAATCAGCATTTCTCTTGCTTCCCTGTGTATAGGGAAGCTCAGTTTTAGTCACAGTAGCTCCCACACATGTCTCCTCAGCTTGTTCCCATTTTCTTAGAAACAGTGTATTTGCTGGGAGAAAAGTGCATTACTATGTACTTTCACCGTTCAGCAAAGACATGTGTAGAAGCACAGCGCTAGCAGAAACGACCGTTTCTCGACGTTTTCTAACTCAGGGAACAAGTTGCACACTTCGCAGATGCATTTGGCCAACTTCGTAAGAAGCGGGTTTTTTGCCTAAAGAGACGTGCTTTAGAACGCGCTAGTTTTGCCTATTTGCGCAGTAGTACAGATTCTGAGTATGTAACTGGGTTTGATGAAATCAGCATTTCTCTTGCTTCCCTGTGCGTAGGGAAGCTCAGTCTTAGTCACAGTAGCTCCCACAAGTGTCTCCTCAGCGTGTTCCCATTTCCTTAGAAACAGTGGATTTGCTGGGAGAAAAGTGCATTCCTGTGCCCTTTCACCGTTCAGCAAAGACATGTGTAGAAGCACAGCGCTAGCAGAAACGACCGTTTCTCGACGTTTTCTAACTCAAGGAACAAGTTGCACACTTCGCAGATGCATTTGAGCAACTTCGTAAGAAGCGGGTTTTTTGCCTAAAGAGACGTGCTTTAGAACGCGCTAGTTTTGCCTATTTACGCAGTAGTACAGATTCTGAGTATGTAACTGGGTTTGATGAAATCAGCATTTCTCTTGCTTCGCTGTGTGTAGGGAAGCTCAGTTTTAGTCACAGTAGCTCCCACACATGTCTCCTCAGCGTGTTCCCATTTTCTTAGAAACAGTGTATTTGCTGGGAGAAAAGTGCATTACTGTGCACTTTCACCGTTCAGCAAAGACATGTGTAGAAGCACAGCGCTAGCAGAAACGACCTTTTCTTGACGTTTTCTAACTCAGAGAATAAGTTGCACACTTCGCAGATGCATTTGGCCAACTTCGTAAGAAGCGGGTTTTTTTTGCCTAAAGAGACGTGCTTTAGAACGCGCTAGTTTTGCCTTTTTGCGCAGTAGTACAGATTCTGACTATGTAACTGGGTTTGATGAAATCAGCATTTCTCTTGCTTCCCTGTGTATAGGGAAGCTCAGTTTTAGTCACAGTAGTTCCCACACATGTCTCCTCAGCGTGTTCCCATTTCCTTAGAAACAGTGTATTTGCTGGGAGAAAAGTGCATTCCTCTTCCCTTTGACCGTTCAGCAAAGACATGTGTAGAAGCACAGCGCTAGCAGAAACGACCGTTTCTCGACGTTTTCTAACTCAGGGAACAAGTTGCACACTTCGCAGATGCATTTGAGCAACTTCGTAAGGAGCGGGCTTTTTGCCAAAAGAGACGTGCTTTAGAACGCGCTAGTTTTGCCTATTTGCGCAGTAGTACAGATTCTGAGTATGTAACTGGGTTTGATGAAATCAGCATTTCTCTTGCTTCCCTGTGCGTAGGGAAGCTCAGTCTTAGTCACAGTAGCTCCCACAAGTGTCTCCTCAGCGTGTTCCCATTTCCTTAGAAACAGTGTATTTGCTGGGAGAAAAGTGCATTCCTGTGCCCTTTCACCATTCAGCAAAGACATGTGTAGAAGCACAGCGCTAGCAGAAACGACCTTTTCTTGACGTTTTCTAACTCAGGGAACAAGTTGCACACTTCGGAGATGCATTTGGCCAACTTCGTAAGAAGCGGGTTTTTTTTGCCTAAAGAGACGTGCTTTAGAACGCGCTAGTTTTGCCTTTTTGCGCAGTAGTACAGATTCTGACTATGTAACTGGGTTTGATGAAATCAGCATTTCTCTTGCTTCCCTGTGTATAGGGAAGCTCAGTTTTAGTCACAGTAGTTCCCACACATGTCTCCTCAGCGTGTTCCCATTTTCTTAGAAACAGTGTATTTGCTGGGAGAAAAGTGCATTACTATGTACTTTCACCGTTCAGCAATGACATGTGTAGAAGCACAGCGCTAGCAGAAACGACCGTTTCTCGACGTTTTCTAACTCAGGGAACAAGTTGCACACTTCGCAGATGCATTTGAGCAACTTCGTAAGAAGCGGGTTTTTTGCCTAAAGAGACGTGCTTTAGAACGCGCTAGTTTTGCCTATTTGCGCAGTAGTACAGATTCTGAGTATGTAACTGGGTTTGATGAAATCAGCATTTCTCTTGCTTCCCTGTGCGTAGGGAAGCTCATTCTTAGTCACAGTAGCTCCCACAAGTGTCTCCTCAGCGTGTTCCCATTTCCTTAGAAACAGTGTATTTGCTGGGAGAAAAGTGCATTCCTGTGCCATTTCACCGTTCAGCAAAGACATGTGTAGAAGCACAGCGCTAGCAGAAACGACCGTTTCTCGACGTTTTCTAACTCAGGGAACAAGTTGCACACTTCGCAGATGCATTTGAGCAACTTCGTAAGAAGCGGGTTTTTTGCCTAAAGAGACGTGCTTTAGAACGCGCTAGTTTTGCCTATTTACGCAGTAGTACAGATTCTGAGTATGTAACTGGGTTTGATGAAATCAGCATTTCTCTTGCTTCCCTGTGTGTAGGGAAGCTCAGTTTTAGTCACAGTAGCTCCCACACATGTCTCCTCAGCGTGTTCCCATTTTCTTAGAAACAGTGTATTTGCTGGGAGAAAAGTGCATTACTGTGCACTTTCACCGTTCAGCAAAGACATGTGTAGAAGCACAGCGCTAGCAGAAACGACCTTTTCTTGACGTTTTCTAACTCAGGGAACAAGTTGCACACTTCGCAGATGCATTTGGCCAACTTCGTAAGAAGCGGGTTTTTTTTGCCTAAAGAGACGTGCTTTAGAACGCACTAGCTTTGCCTATTTGCGCAGTAGTACAGATTCTGAGTATGTAACTGGGTTTGATGAAATCAGCATTTCTCTTGCTTCCCTGTGCGTAGGGAAGCTCAGGTTTAGTCACAGTAGCTCCCACAAGTGTCTCCTCAGCGTGTTCCCATTTCCTTAGAAACAGTGTATTTGCTGGGAGAAAAGTGCATTCCTGTGCCCTTTGACCGTTCAGCAAAGACATGTGTAGAAGCACAGCGCTAGCAGAAACGACCGTTTCTCGAAGTTTTCTAACTCAGGGAACAAGTTGCACACTTCGCAGATGCATTTGAGCAACTTCGTAAGAAGCGGGTTTTTTGCCTAAAGAGACGTGCTTTAGAACGCGCTAGTTTTGCCTATTTGCGCAGTAGTACAGATTCTGAGTATGTAACTGGGTTTGATGAAATCAGCATTTCTCTTGCTTCCATGTGTGTAGGGAAGCTCAGTTTTAGTAACAGTAGCTCCCACAAGTGTCTCCTCAGCGTGTTCCCATTTCCTTAGAAACAGTGTTTTTGCTGGGAGAAAAGTGCATTACTGTGCCCTTTCACCGTTCAGCAAAGACATGTGTAGAAGCACAGCACTAGCAGAAACGACCGTTCTCAACGTTTTCTAACTCAAGGAACAAGTTGCACACTTCGCAGATGCATTTGAGCAACTTCGTAAGAAGCGGGTTTTTTGCCTAAAGAGACGTGCTTTAGAACGCGCTAGTTTTGCCTATTTACGCAGTAGTACAGATTCTGAGTATGTAACTGGGTTTGATGAAATCAGCATTTCTCTTGCTTCCCTGTGTGTAGGGAAGCTCAGTTTTAGTCACAGTAGCTCCCACACATGTCTCCTCAGCGTGTTCCCATTTTCTTAGAAACAGTGTATTTGCTGGGAGAAAAGTGCATTCCTGTGCCCTTTGACCGTTCAGCAAAGACATGTGTAGAAGCACAGCGCTAGCAGAAACGACCTTTTCTTGACGTTTTCTAACTCAGGGAACAAGTTGCACACTTCGCAGATGCATTTGGCCAACTTCGTAAGAAGCGGGTTTTTTTTGCCTAAAGAGACGTGCTTTAGAACGCACTAGCTTTGCCTATTTGCGCAGTAGTACAGATTCTGAGTATGTAACTGGGTTTGATGAAATCAGCATTTCTCTTGCTTCCCTGTGCATAGGGAAGCTCAGTTTTAGTCACAGTAGCTCCCACAAGTGTCTCCTCAGCGTGTTCCCATTTCCTTAGAAACAGTGTATTTGCTGGGAGAAAAGTGCATTCCTGTGCCCTTTGACCGTTCAGCAAAGACATGTGTAGAAGCACAGCGCTAGCAGAAACGACCGTTTCTCGACGTTTTCTAACTCAGGGAACAAGTTGCACACTTCGCAGATGCATTTGAGCAACTTTGTAAGAAGCGGGTTTTTTGCCTAAAGAGACGTGCTTTAGAACGCGCTTGTTTTGCCTATTTGCGCAGTAGTACAGATTCTGAGTATGTAACTGGGTTTTATGAAATCAGCATTTCTCTTGCTTCCCTGTGTGTAGGGAAGCTCAGTTTTAGTCACAGTAGCTCCCACAAGTGTCTCCTCAGCGTGTTCCCATTTCCTTAGAAACAGTGTATTTGCTGGGAGAAAAGTGCATTACTGTGCCCTTTCACCGTTCAGCAAAGACATGTGTAGAAGCACAGCACTAGCAGAAACGACCGTTCTCGACGTTTTCTACCTCAGGGAACAAGTTGCACACTTCGCAGATGCATTTGAGCAACTTCGTAAGAAGCGGGTTTTTTGCCTAAAGAGACATGCTTGAGAACGCGCTAGTTTTGCCTATTTGCGCAGTAGTACAGATTCTGAGTATGTAACTGGGTTTGATGAAATCAGCATTTCTCTTGCTTCCCTGTGCGTAGGGAAGCTCAGTTTTAGTCACAGTAGCTCCCACAAGTGTCTCCTCAGTGTGTTCCCATTTCCTTAGAAACAGTGTATTTGCTGGGAGAAAAGTGCATTCCTGTGCCCTTTGACCCTTCAGCAAAACATGTGTAGAAGCACAGCCCTAGCAGAAACGACCGTTTCTCGACGTTTTCTAACTCAGGAAACAAGTTGCACACTTCGCAGATGCATTTGAGCAACTTCGTAAGAAGCGGGTTTTTTGCCTAAAGAGACGTGCTTTAGAACGCGCTAGTTTTGCCTATTTACGCAGTAGTACAGATTCTGAGTATGTAACTGGGTTTGATGAAATCAGCATTTCTCTTGCTTCCCTGTGCGTAGGGAAGCTCAGTTTTAGTCACAGTAGCCTCCACAAGTGTCTCCTCAGCGTGTTCCCATTTCCTTAGAAACAGTGTATTTGCTGGGAGAAAAGTGCATTCCTGTGCCCTTTGACCGTTCAGCAAAGACATGTGTAGAAGCACAGCGCTAGCAGAAATGACCGTTTCTCGACGTTTTCTAACTCAGGGAACAACTTGCACAATTCGCAGATGCATTTGAGCAACTTCGTAAGAAGCGGGTTTTTTGCCTAAAGAGACGTGCTTTAGAACGCACTAGCTTTGCCTATATGCGCAGTAGTACAGATTCTGAGTATGTAACTGGGTTTGATGAAATCAGCATTTCTCTTGCTTCCCTGTGCGTAGGGAAGCTCAGTTTTAGTCACAGTAGCTCCCACAAGTGTCTCCTCAGCGTGTTCCCAGTTCCTTAGAAACAGTGTATTTGCTGGGAGAAAAGTGCATTCCTGTGCCCTTTGACCCTTCAGCAAAGACATGTGTAGAAGCACAGCGCTAGCAGAAACAACCGTTTCTCGACGTTTTCTAACTCAGGGAACAAGTTGCACACTTCGCAGATGCATTTGGCCAACTTCGTAAGAAGTGGGTTTTTTGCCTAAAGAGACGTGCTTTAGAACGCGCTAGTTTTGCCTATTTACGCAGTAGTACAGATTCTGAGTATGTAACTGGGTTTGATGAAATGAGCATTTGTCTTGCTTCGCTGTGTGTAGGGAAGCTCAGTTTTAGTCACAGTAGCTCCCACACATGTCTCCTCAGCGTGTTCCCATTTTCTTAGAAACAGTGTATTTGCTGGGAGACAAGTGCATTACTATGCACTTTCACTGTTCAGCAAAGACATGTGTAGAAGCACAGCGCTAGCAGAAACGACCGTTTCTTGACGTTTTCTAACTCAGGGAACAAGTTGCACACTTCGCAGATGCATTTGGCCAACTTCGTAAGAAGCGGGTTTTTTTTGCCTAAAGAGACGTGCTTTAGAACGCACTAGCTTTGCCTATATGCGCAGTAGTACAGATTCTGAGTATGTAACTGGGTTTGATGAAATCAGCATTTCTCTTGCTTCCCTGTGCGTAGGGAAGCTCAGTTTTAGTCACAGTAGCTCCCACAAGTGTCTCCTCAGCGTGTTCCCATTTCCTTAGAAACAGTGTATTTGCTGGGAGAAAAGTGCATTCCTGTGCCCTTTGACCCTTCAGCAAAGACATGTGTAGAAGCACAGCCCTAGCAGAAACGACCGTTTCTCAACGTTTTCTAACTCAGGAAACAAGTTGCACACTTCGCAGATGCATTTGAGCAACTTCGTAAGAAGCGGGTTTTTTGCCTAAGGAGACGTGCTTTAGAACGCGCTAGTTTTGCCTATTTACGCAGTAGTACAGATTCTGAGTATGTAACTGGGTTTGATGAAATCAGCATTTCTCTTGCTTCCCTGTGTGTAGGGAAGCTCAGTTTTAGTCACAGTAGCTCCCACACATGTCTCCTCAGCGTGTTCCCATTTTCTTAGAAACAGTGTATTTGCTGGGAGAAAAGTGCATTACTATGCACTTTCACCGTTCAGCAAAGACATGTGTAGAAGCACAGCGCTAGCAGAAATGACCGTTTCTCGACGTTGTCTAACTCAGGGAACAAGTTGCACACTTCGCAGATGCATTTGGCCAACTTCGTAAGAAGAGGGTTTTTTGCCTAAAGAGACGTGCTTTAGAACGCGCTAGTTTTGCCTATTTACGCAGTAGTACAGATTCTGAGTATGTAACTGGGTTTGATGAAATGAGCATTTGTCTTGCTTCGCTGTGTGTAGGGAAGCTCAGTTTTAGTCACAGTAGCTCCCACACATGTCTCCTCCGCGTGTTCCCATTTTCTTAATAACAGTGTATTTGCTGGGAGACAAGTGCATTTCTATGCACTTTCACCGTTCAGCAAAGACATGTTTAGAAGCACAGCGCTAGCAGAAACGACCGTTTCTCGACGTTTTCTAACTCAGGGAACAAGTTGCACACTTCGCAGATGCATTTGGCCAACTTCGTAAGAAGCGGGTTTTTTTTTGCCTAAAGAGACGTGCTTTAGAACGCACTAGCTTTGCCTATTTGCGCAGTAGTACAGATTCTGAGTATGTAACTGGGTTTGATGAAATCAGCATTTCTCTTGTTTCCCTGTGCGTAGGGAAGCTCAGGTTTAGTCACAGTAGCTCCCACAAGTGTCTCCTCAGCGTGTTCCCATTTCCTTAGAAACAGTGTATTTGCTGGGAGAAAAGTGCATTCCTGTGCCCTTTGACCGTTCAGCAAAGACATGTGTAGAAGCACAGCGCTAGCAGAAACGACCGTTTCTCGAAGTTTTCTAACTCAGGGAACAAGTTGCACACTTCGCAGATGCATTTGAGCAACTTCGTAAGAAGCGGGTTTTTTGCCTAAAGAGACGTGCTTTAGAACGCGCTAGTTTTGCCTATTTGCGCAGTAGTACAGATTCTGAGTATGTAACTGGGTTTGATGAAATCAGCATTTCTCTTGCTTCCCTGTGCGTAGGGAAGCTCAGTTTTAGTCACAGTAGCTCCCACAAGTGTCTCCTCAGCGTGTTCCCATTTCCTTAGAAACAGTGTATTTGCTGGGAGAAAAGTGCATTCCTGTGCCCTTTGACCGTTCAGCAAAGACATGTGTAGAAGCACAGCTCTAGCAGAAACGACCGTTTCTCGACGTTTTCTAACTCAGGGAACAAGTTGCACACTTCGCAGATGCATTTGAGCAACTTTGTAAGCAGCGGGTTTTTTGCCTAAAGAGACGTGCTTTAGAACGCGCTTGTTTTGCCTATTTGCGCAGTAGTACAGATTCTGAGTATGTAACTGGGTTTTATGAAATCAGCATTTCTCTTGCTTCCCTGTGTGTAGGGAAGCTCAGTTTTAGTCACAGTAGCTCCCACAAGTGTCTCCTCAGCGTGTTCCCATTTCCTTAGAAACAGTGTATTTGCTGGGAGAAAAGTGCATTACTGTGCCCTTTGACCGTTCAGCAAAGACATGTGTAGAAGCACAGCACTAGCAGAAACGACCGTTCTCGACGTTTTCTACCTCAGGGAACAAGTTGCACACTTCGCAGATGCATTTGAGCAACTTCGTAAGAAGCGGGTTTTTTGCCTAAAGAGACATGCTTGAGAACGCGCTAGTTTTGCCTATTTGCGCAGTAGTACAGATTCTGAGTATGTAACTGGGTTTGATGAAATCAGCATTTCTCTTGCTTCCCTGTGCGTAGGGAAGCTCAGTTTTAGTCACAGTAGCTCCCACAAGTGTCTCCCCAGTGTGTTCCCATTTCCTTAGAAACAGTGTATTTGCTGGGAGAAAAGTGCATTCCTGTGCCCTTTGACCCTTCAGCAAAACACGTGTAGAAGCACAGCCCTAGCAGAAACGACCGTTTCTCGACGTTTTCTAACTCAGGAAACAAGTTGCACACTTCGCAGATGCATTTGAGCAACTTCGTAAGAAGCGGGTTTTTTGCCTAAAGAGACGTGCTTTAGAACGCGCTAGTTTTGCCTATTTACGCAGTAGTACAGATTCTGAGTATGTAACTGGGTTTGATGAAATCAGCATTTCTCTTGCTTCCCTGTGCGTAGGGAAGCTCAGTTTTAGTCACAGTAGCCTCCACAAGTGTCTCCTCAGCGTGTTCCCATTTCCTTAGAAACAGTGTATTTGCTGGGAGAAAAGTGCATTCCTGTGCCCTTTGACCGTTCAGCAAAGACATGTGTAGAAGCACAGCGCTAGCAGAAACGACCGTTTCTCGACGTTTTCTAACTCAGGGAACAAGTTGCACAATTCGCAGATGCATTTGAGCAACTTCGTAAGAAGCGGGTTTTTTGCCTAAAGAGACGTGCTTTAGAACGCACTAGCTTTGCCTATATGCGCAGTAGTACAGATTCTGAGTATGTAACTGGGTTTGATGAAATCAGCATTTCTCTTGCTTCCCTGTGCGTAGGGAAGCTCAGTTTTAGTCACAGTAGCTCCCAAAAGTGTCTCCTCAGCGTGTTCCCATTTTCTTAGAAACAGTGTATTTGCTGGGAGACAAGTGCATTACTATGCACTTTCACCGTTCAGCAAAGACATGTGTAGAAGCACAGCGCTAGCAGAAACGACCGTTTCTTGACGTTTTCTAACTCAGGGAACAAGTTGCACACTTCGCAGATGCATTTGGCCAACTTCGTAAGAAGCGGGTTTTTTTGCCTAAAGAGACGTGCTTTAGAACGCACTAGCTTTGCCTATATGCGCAGTAGTACAGATTCTGAGTATGTAACTGGGTTTGATGAAATCAGCATTTCTCTTGCTTCCCTGTGCGTAGGGAAGCTCAGTTTTAGTCACAGTAGCTCCCACAAGTGTCTCCCCAGCGTGTTCCCATTTCCTTAGAAACAGTGTATTTGCTGGGAGAAAAGTGCATTGCTGTGCCCTTTCACCGTTCAGCAAAGACATGTGTAGAAGCACAGAACTAGCAGAAACGACCGTTCTCGACGTTTTCTAACTCAGGGAACAAGTTGCACACTTCGCAGATGCATTTGAGCAACTTGGTAAGAAGCGGGTTTTTTGCCTGAAGAGACGTGCTTTAGAACGTGCTCGTTTTGCCTATTTGCGCAGTAGTACAGATTCTGAGTATGTAACTGGGTTTGATGAAATCAGCATTTCTCTTGCTTCCCTGTGCGTAGGGAAGCTCAGTTTTAGTCACAGTAGCTCCCACAAGTGTCTCCTCAGCGTGTTCCCATTTCCTTAGAAACAGTGTATTTGCTGGGAGAAAAGTGCATTCCTGTGCCCTCTGACCGTTCAGCAAAGACATGTGTAGAAGCACAGCGCTAGCAGAAACGACCGTTTCTCGACGTTTTCTAACTCAGGGAACAAGTTGCACACTTCGCAGATGCATTTGAGCAACTTCGTAAGAAGCGGGTTTTTTGCCTAAAGAGACGTGCTTTAGAACGAGCTAGTTTTGCCTATTTACGCAGTAGTACAGATTCTGAGTATGTAACTGGGTTTGATGAAATCAGCATTTCTCTTGCTTCCCTGTGTGTAGGGAAGCTCAGTTTTAGTCACAGTAGCTCCCACACATGTCACCTCAGCGTGTTCCCATTTTCTTAGAAACAGTGTATTTGCTGGGAGAAAAGTGCATTACTATGCACTTTCACCGTTCAGCAAAGACATGTGTAGAAGCACAGCGCTAGCAGAAACGACAGTTTCTCGACGTTTTCTAACTCAGGGAACAAGTTGCACACTTCGCAGATGCATTTGAGCAACTTCGTAAGAAGCGGGTTTTTTGCCTAAAGAGACGTGCTTTAGAACGCGCTAGTTTTGCCTATTTGCGCAGTAGTACAGATTCTGAGTATGTAACTGGGTTTGATGAAATCAGCATTTCTCTTGCTTCCCTGTGCGTAGGGAAGCTCAGTTTTAGTCACAGTAGCTCCCACAAGTGTCTCCTCAGCGTGTTCCCATTTCCTTAGAAACAGTGTATTTGCTGGGAGAAAAGTGCATTCCTGTGCCCTTTGACCCTTCAGCAAAGACATGTGTAGAAGCACAGCGCTAGCAGAAACGACCGTTTCTCGACGTTTTCTAACTCAGGGAACAAGTTGCACACTTCGCAGATGCATTTGAGCAACTTCGTAAGAAGCGGGTTTTTTGCCTAAAGAGACGTGCTTTAGAACGAGCTAGTTTTGCCTATTTACGCAGTAGTACAGATTCTGAGTATGTAACTGGGTTTGATGAAATCAGCATTTCTCTTGCTTCCCTGTGTATAGGGAAGCTCAGTTTTAGTCACAGTAGCTCCCACACATGTCTCCTCAGCGTGTTCCCATTTTCTTAGAAACAGTGTATTTGCTGGGAGAAAAGTGCATTACTATGTACTTTCACCGTTCAGCAAAGACATGTGTAGAAGCACAGCGCTAGCAGAAACGACCGTTTCTCGACGTTTTCTAACTCAGGGAACAAGTTGCACACTTCGGAGATGCATTTGAGCAACTTCGTAAGAAGCGGGTTTTTTGCCTAAAGAGACGTGCTTTAGAACACGCTAGTTTTGCCTATTTGCGCAGTAGTACAGATTCTGAGTATGTAACTGGGTTTGATGAAATCAGCATTTCTCTTGCTTCCCTGTGCGTAGGGAAGCTCAGTCTTAGTCACAGTAGCTCCCACAAGTGTCTCCTCAGCGTGTTCCCATTTCCTTAGAAACAGTGGATTTGCTGGGAGAAAAGTGCATTCCTGTGCCCTTTCACCGTTCAGCAAAGACATGTGTAGAAGCACAGCGCTAGCAGAAACGACCGTTTCTCGACGTTTTCTAACTCAAGGAACAAGTTGCACACTTCGCAGATGCATTTGAGCAACTTCGTAAGAAGCGGGTTTTTTGCCTAAAGAGACGTGCTTTAGAACGCGCTAGTTTTGCCTATTTACGCAGTAGTACAGATTCTGAGTATGTAACTGGGTTTGATGAAATCAGCATTTCTCTTGCTTCGCTGTGTGTAGGGAAGCTCAGTTTTAGTCACAGTAGCTCCCACACATGTCTCCTCAGCGTGTTCCCATTTTCTTAGAAACAGTGTATTTGCTGGGAGAAAAGTGCATTACTGTGCACTTTCACCGTTCAGCAAAGACATGTGTAGAAGCACAGCGCTAGCAGAAACGACCTTTTCTTGACGTTTTCTAACTCAGGGAACAAGTTGCACACTTCGCAGATGCATTTGGCCAACTTCGTAAGAAGCGGGTTTTTTTGCCTAAAGAGACGTGCTTTAGAACACACTAGCTTTGCCTATTTGCGCAGTAGTACAGATTCTGAGTATGTAACTGGGTTTGATGAAATCAGCATTTCTCTTGCTTCCCTGTGCGTAGGGAAGCTCAGGTTTAGTCACAGTAGCTCCCACACATGTCTCCTCAGCGTGTTCCCATTTTCTTAGAAACAGTGTATTTGCTGGGAGAAAAGTGCATTCCTGTGCCCTTTGACCGTTCAGCAAAGACATGTGTAGAAGCACAGCGCTAGCAGAAACGACCGTTTCTCGAAGTTTTCTAACTCAGGGAACAAGTTGCACACTTCGCAGATGCATTTGAGCAACTTCGTAAGAAGCGGGTTTTTTGCCTAAAGAGACGTGCTTTAGAATGCGCTAGTTTTGCCTATTTGCGCAGTAGTACAGATTCTGAGTAGGTAACTGGGTTTGATGAAATCAGCATTTCTCTTGCTTCCCTGTGTGTAGGGAAGCTCAGTTTTAGTCACAGTAGCTCCCACAAGTGTCTCTTCAGCGTGTTCCCATTTCCGTAGAAACAGTGTATTTGCTGGGAGAAAAGTGCATTACTGTGCCCTTTGACCGTTCAGCAAAGACATGTGTAGAAGCACAGCGCTACCAGAAACGACCGTTTCTCGACGTTTTCTAACTCAGGGAACAAGTTGCACACTTCGCAGATGCATTTGAGCAACTTCGTAAGAAGCGGGTTTTTTGCCTATAGAGACGTGCTTTAGAACGCGCTAGTTTTGCCTTTTTGCGCAGTAGTACAGATTCTGAGTATGTAACTGGGTTTGATGAAATCAGCATTTCTCTTGCTTCCCTGTGCGTAGGGAAGCTCAGGATAATCACAGTAGCTCCCACAAGTGTCTCTTCAGCGTGTTCCCATTTCCTTGGAAACAGTGTATTTGCTGGGAGAAAATTGCATTACTGTGCCCTTTCCCCGTTCAGCAAAGACATGTGTAGAAACACAGCGCTAGCAGAAACGACCGTTTCTCCACGTTTTCTAACTCAGGGAACAAGTTGCACACTTCGCAGATGCATTTGAGCAACTTTGTAAGAAGCGGGTTTTTTGCCTAAAGAGACGTGCTTTAGAACGCGCTAGTTTTGCCTATTTGCGCAGTAGTACAGATTCTGAGTATGTAACTGGCTTTGATGAAATCAGCATTTCTCTTGCTTCCCTGTGTGTAGGGAAGCTCACTTTTAGTCACAGTAGCTCCCACAAGTGTCTCCTCAGCGTGTTCCCATTTCCTTAGAAACAGTGTATTTGCTGGGAGAAAAGTGCATTACTGTGCCCTTTCACCGTTCAGCAAAGACATGTGTAGAAGCACAGCACTAGCAGAAACGACCGTTCTCGACGTTTTCTAACTCAGGGAACAAGTTGCACACTTCGCAGATGCATTTGAGCAACTTTGTAAGAAGCGGGTTTTTTGCCTAAAGAGACGTGCTTTAGAACGCGCTAGTTTTGCCTATTTACGCAGTAGTACAGATTCTGAGTATGTAACTGGGTTTGATGAAATCAGCATTTCAATTGCTTCCCTGTGTATAGGGAAGCTCAGTTTTAGTCACAGTAGCTCCCACACATGTCTCCTCAGCGTGTTCCCATTTTCTTAGAAACAGTGTATTTGCTGGGAGAAAAGTGCATTACTATGTACTTTCACCGTTCAGCAAAGACATGTGTAGAAGCACAGCGCTAGCAGAAACGACCGTTTCTCGACCTTTTCTAACTCAGGGAACAAGTTGCACACTTCGGAGATGCATTTGGCCAACTTCGTAAGAAGTGGGTTTTTGGCCTAAAGAGACGTGCTTTAGAACACGCTAGTTTTGCCTATTTGCGCAGTAGTACAGATTCTGAGTATGTAACTGGGTTTGATGAAATCAGCATTTCTCTTGCTTCCCTGTGCGTAGGGAAGCTCAGTCTTAGTCACAGTAGCTCCCACAAGTGTCTCCTCAGCGTGTTCCCATTTCCTTAGAAACAGTGGATTTGCTGGGAGAAAAGTGCATTCCTGTGCCCTTTCACCGTTCAGCAAAGACATGTGTAGAAGCACAGCGCTAGCAGAAACGAACGTTTCTCGACGTTTTCTAACTCAAGGAACAAGTTGCACACTTCGCAGATGCATTTGAGCAACTTCGTAAGAAGCGGGTTTTTTGCCTAAAGAGACGTGATTTAGAACGCGCTAGTTTTGCCTATTTACGCAGTAGTACAGATTCTGAGTATGTAACTGGGTTTGATGAAATCAGCATTTCTCTTGCTTCGCTGTGTGTAGGGAAGCTCAGTTTTAGTCACAGTAGCTCCCACACATGTCTCCTCAGCGTGTTCCCATTTTCTTAGAAACAGTGTATTTGCTGGGAGAAAAGTGCATTACTGTGCACTTTCACCGTTCAGCAAAGACATGTGTAGAAGCACAGCGCTAGCAGAAACGACCTTTTCTTGACGTTTTCTAACTCAGGGAACAAGTTGCACATTTCGCAGATGCATTTGGCCAACTTCGTAAGAAGCGGGTTTTTTTTGCCTAAAGAGACGTGCTTTAGAACGCGCTAGCTTTGCCTATTTGCGCAGTAGTACAGATTCTGAGTATGTAACTGGGTTTGATGAAATCAGCATTTATCTTGCTTCCCTGTGCGTAGGGAAGCTCAGGTTTAGTCACAGTAGCTCCCACAAGTGTCTCCTCAGCGTGTTCCCATTTCCTTAGAAACAGTGTATTTGCTGGGAGAAAAGTGCATTCCTGTGCCCTTTCACCGTTCAGCAAAGACATGTGTAGAAGCACAGCTCTAGCAGAAACGACCGTTTCTCGACGTTTTCTAACTCAGGGAACAAGTTGCACACTTCGCAGATGCATTTGAGCAACTTTGTAAGAAGCGGGTTTTTTGCCTAAAGAGACGTGCTTTAGAACGCGCTTGTTTTGCCTATTTGCGCAGTAGTACAGATTCTGAGTATGTAACTGGGTTTTATGAAATCAGCATTTCTCTTGCTTCCCTGTGTGTAGGGAAGCTCAGTTTTAGTCACAGTAGCTCCCACAAGTGTCTCCTCAGCGTGTTCCCATTTCCTTAGAAACAGTGTATTTGCTGGGAGAAAAGTGCATTACTGTGCCCTTTCACCGTTCAGCAAAGACATGTGTAGAAGCACAGCACTAGCAGAAACGACCGTTCTCGACGTTTTCTACCTCAGGGAACAAGTTGCACACTTCGCAGATGCATTTGAGCAACTTCGTAAGAAGCGGGTTTTTTGCCTAAAGAGACATGCTTGAGAAC
The DNA here is from genome assembly GCF_964271855.1 of Acomys minous. Classification (NCBI taxonomy): domain Eukaryota; kingdom Metazoa; phylum Chordata; class Mammalia; order Rodentia; family Muridae; genus Acomys; species Acomys minous. The sequence goes on along the minus strand of NC_140484.1, from coordinate 80,118,758 downwards.
GCGCTAGTTTTGCCTATTTGCGCAGTAGTATAGATTCTGAGTATGTAACTGGGTTTGATGAAATCAGCATTTCTCTTGCTTCCCTGTGCGTAGGGAAGCTCAGTTTTAGTCACAGTAGCTCCCACAAGTGTCTCCCCAGTGTGTTCCCATTTCCTTAGAAACAGTGTATTTGCTGGGAGAAAAGTGCATTCCTGTGCCCTTTGACCCTTCAGCAAAACATGTGTAGAAGCACAGCCCTAGCAGAAACGACCGTTTCTCGACGTTTTCTAACTCAGGAAACAAGTTGCACACTTCGCAGATGCATTTGAGCAACTTCGTAAGAAGCGGGTTTTTTGCCTAAAGAGACGTGCTTTAGAACGCGCTAGTTTTGCCTATTTACGCAGTAGTACAGATTCTGAGTATGTAACTGGGTTTGATGAAATCAGCATTTCTCTTGCTTCCCTGTGCGTAGGGAAGCTCAGTTTTAGTCACAGTAGCCTCCACAAGTGTCTCCTCAGCGTGTTCCCATTTCCTTAGAAACAGTGTATTTGCTGGGAGAAAAGTGCATTCCTGTGCCCTTTGACCGTTCAGCAAAGACATGTGTAGAAGCACAGCGCTAGCAGAAACGACCGTTTCTCGACGTTTTCTAACTCAGGGAACAAGTTGCACAATTCGCAGATGCATTTGAGCAACTTCGTAAGAAGCGGGTTTTTTGCCTAAAGAGACGTGCTTATGAACGCACTAGCTTTGCCTATATGCGCAGTAGTACAGATTCTGAGTATGTAACTGGGTTTGATGAAATCAGCATTTCTCTTGCTTCCCTGTGCGTAGGGAAGCTCAGTTTTAGTCACAGTAGCTCCCAAAAGTGTCTCCTCAGCGTGTTCCCATTTTCTTAGAAACAGTGTATTTGCTGGGAGACAAGTGCATTACTATGCACTTTCACCGTTCAGCAAAGACATGTGTAGAAGCACAGCGCTAGCAGAAACGACCGTTTCTTGACGTTTTCTAACTCAGGGAACAAGTTGCACACTTCGCAGATGCATTTGGCCAACTTCGTAAGAAGCGGGTTTTTTTGCCTAAAGAGACGTGCTTTAGAACGCACTAGCTTTGCCTATATGCGCAGTAGTACAGATTCTGAGTATGTAACTGGGTTTGATGAAATCAGCATTTCTCTTGCTTCCCTGTGTGTAGGGAAGCTCAGTTTTAGTCACAGTAGCTCCCACAAGTGTCTCCTCAGCGTGTTCCCATTTCCTTAGAAACAGTGTATTTGCTGGGAGAAAAGTGCATTGCTGTGCCCTTTCACCGTTCAGCAAAGACATGTGTAGAAGCACAGCACTAGCAGAAACGACCGTTCTCGACGTTTTCTAACTCAGGGAACAAGTTGCACACTTCGCAGATGCATTTGAGCAACTTCGTAAGAAGCGGGTTTTTTGCCTGAAGAGACGTGCTTTAGAACGTGCTCGTTTTGCCTATTTGCGCAGTAGTACAGATTCTGAGTATGTAACTGGGTTTGATGAAATCAGCATTTCTCTTGCTTCCCTGTGCGTAGGGAAGCTCAGTTTTAGTCACAGTAGCTCCCACAAGTGTCTCCTCAGCGTGTTCCCATTTCCTTAGAAACAGTGTATTTGCTGGGAGAAAAGTGCATTCCTGTGCCCTCTGACCGTTCAGCAAAGACATGTGTAGAAGCACAGCGCTAGCAGAAACGACCGTTTCTCGACGTTTTCTAACTCAGGGAACAAGTTGCACACTTCGCAGATGCATTTGAGCAACTTCGTAAGAAGCGGGTTTTTTGCCTAAAGAGACGTGCTTTAGAACGAGCTAGTTTTGCCTATTTACGCAGTAGTACAGATTCTGAGTATGTAACTGGGTTTGATGAAATCAGCATTTCTCTTGCTTCCCTGTGTGTAGGGAAGCTCAGTTTTAGTCACAGTAGCTCCCACACATGTCACCTCAGCGTGTTCCCATTTTCTTAGAAACAGTGTATTTGCTGGGAGAAAAGTGCATTACTATGCACTTTCACCGTTCAGCAAAGACATGTGTAGAAGCACAGCGCTAGCAGAAACGACCGTTTCTCGACGTTTTCTAACTCAGGGAACAAGTTGCACACTTCGCAGATGCATTTGAGCAACTTCGTAAGAAGCGGGTTTTTTGCCTAAAGAGACGTGCTTTAGAACGCGCTAGTTTTGCCTATTTGCGCAGTAGTACAGATTCTGAGTATGTAACTGGGTTTGATGAAATCAGCATTTCTCTTGCTTCCCTGTGCGTAGGGAAGCTCAGTTTTAGTCACAGTAGCTCCCACAAGTGTCTCCTCAGCGTGTTCCCATTTCCTTAGAAACAGTGTATTTGCTGGGAGAAAAGTGCATTCCTGTGCCCTTTGACCCTTCAGCAAAGACATGTGTAGAAGCACAGCGCTAGCAGAAACGACCGTTTCTCGACGTTTTCTAACTCAGGGAACAAGTTGCACACTTCGCAGATGCATTTGAGCAACTTCGTAAGAAGCGGGTTTTTTGCCTAAAGAGACGTGCTTTAGAACGAGCTAGTTTTGCCTATTTACGCAGTAGTACAGATTCTGAGTATGTAACTGGGTTTGATGAAATCAGCATTTCTCTTGCTTCCCTGTGTATAGGGAAGATCAGTTTTAGTCACAGTAGCTCCCACACATGTCTCCTCAGCGGGTTCCCATTTTCTTAGAAACAGTGTATTTGCTGGGAGAAAAGTGCATTACTATGTACTTTCACCGTTCAGCAAAGACATGTGTAGAAGCACAGCGCTAGCAGAAACGACCGTTTCTCGACGTTTTCTAACTCAGGGAACAAGTTGCACACTTCGCAGATGCATTTGAGCAACTTCGTAAGAAGCGGGTTTTTTGCCTAAAGAGACGTGCTTTAGAACACGCTAGTTTTGCCTATTTGCGCAGTAGTACAGATTCTGAGTATGTAACTGGGTTTGATGAAATCAGCATTTCTCTTGCTTCCCTGTGCGTAGGGAAGCTCAGTCTTAGTCACAGTAGCTCCCACAAGTGTCTCCTCAGCGTGTTCCCATTTCCTTAGAAACAGTGGATTTGCTGGGAGAAAAGTGCATTCCTGTGCCCTTTCACCGTTCAGCAAAGACATGTGTAGAAGCACAGCGCTAGCAGAAACGACCGTTTCTCGACGTTTTCTAACTCAAGGAACAAGTTGCACACTTCGCAGATGCATTTGAGCAACTTCGTAAGAAGCGGGTTTTTTGCCTAAAGAGACGTGCTTTAGAACGCGCTAGTTTTGCCTATTTACGCAGTAGTACAGATTCTGAGTATGTAACTGGGTTTGATGAAATCAGCATTTCTCTTGCTTCGCTGTGTGTAGGGAAGCTCAGTTTTAGTCACAGTAGCTCCCACACATGTCTCCTCAGCGTGTTCCCATTTTCTTAGAAACAGTGTATTTGCTGGGAGAAAAGTGCATTACTGTGCACTTTCACCGTTCAGCAAAGACATGTGTAGAAGCACAGCGCTAGCAGAAACGACCTTTTCTTGACGTTTTCTAACTCAGGGAACAAGTTGCACACTTCGCAGATGCATTTGGCCAACTTCGTAAGAAGCGGGTTTTTTTGCCTAAAGAGACGTGCTTTAGAACACACTAGCTTTGCCTATTTGCGCAGTAGTACAGATTCTGAGTATGTAACTGGGTTTGATGAAATCAGCATTTCTCTTGCTTCCCTGTGCGTAGGGAAGCTCAGGTTTAGTCACAGTAGCTCCCACACATGTCTCCTCAGCGTGTTCCCATTTTCTTAGAAACAGTGTATTTGCTGGGAGAAAAGTGCATTCCTGTGCCCTTTGACCGTTCAGCAAAGACATGTGTAGAAGCACAGCGCTAGCAGAAACGACCGTTTCTCGAAGTTTTCTAACTCAGGGAACAAGTTGCACACTTCGCAGATGCATTTGAGCAACTTCGTAAGAAGCGGGTTTTTTGCCTAAAGAGACGTGCTTTAGAATGCGCTAGTTTTGCCTATTTGCGCAGTAGTACAGATTCTGAGTAGGTAACTGGGTTTGATGAAATCAGCATTTCTCTTGCTTCCCTGTGTGTAGGGAAGCTCAGTTTTAGTCACAGTAGCTCCCACAAGTGTCTCTTCAGCGTGTTCCCATTTCCGTAGAAACGGTGTATTTGCTGGGAGAAAAGTGCATTACTGTGCCCTTTGACCGTTCAGCAAAGACATGTGTAGAAGCACAGCGCTACCAGAAACGACCGTTTCTCGACGTTTTCTAACTCAGGGAACAAGTTGCACACTTCGCAGATGCATTTGAGCAACTTCGTAAGAAGCGGGTTTTTTGCCTATAGAGACGTGCTTTAGAACGCGCTAGTTTTGCCTTTTTGCGCAGTAGTACAGATTCTGAGTATGTAACTGGGTTTGATGAAATCAGCATTTCTCTTGCTTCCCTGTGCGTAGGGAAGCTCAGGATAATCACAGTAGCTCCCACAAGTGTCTCTTCAGCGTGTTCCCATTTCCTTGGAAACAGTGTATTTGCTGGGAGAAAATTGCATTACTGTGCCCTTTCCCCGTTCAGCAAAGACATGTGTAGAAACACAGCGCTAGCAGAAACGACCGTTTCTCCACGTTTTCTAACTCAGGGAACAAGTTGCACACTTCGCAGATGCATTTGAGCAACTTTGTAAGAAGCGGGTTTTTTGCCTAAAGAGACGTGCTTTAGAACGCGCTAGTTTTGCCTATTTGCGCAGTAGTACAGATTCTGAGTATGTAACTGGCTTTGATGAAATCAGCATTTCTCTTGCTTCCCTGTGTGTAGGGAAGCTCACTTTTAGTCACAGTAGCTCCCACAAGTGTCTCCTCAGCGTATTCCCATTTCCTTAGAAACAGTGTATTTGCTGGGAGAAAAGTGCATTACTGTGCCCTTTCACCGTTCAGCAAAGACATGTGTAGAAGCACAGCACTAGCAGAAACGACCGTTCTCGACGTTTTCTAACTCAGGGAACAAGTTGCACACTTCGCAGATGCATTTGAGCAACTTTGTAAGAAGCGGGTTTTTTGCCTAAAGAGACGTGCTTTAGAACGAGCTAGTTTTGCCTATTTACGCAGTAGTACAGATTCTGAGTATGTAACTGGGTTTGATGAAATCAGCATTTCTCTTGCTTCCCTGTGTATAGGGAAGCTCAGTTTTAGTCACAGTAGCTCCCACACATGTCTCCTCAGCGTGTTCCCATTTTCTTAGAAACAGTGTATTTGCTGGGAGAAAAGTGCATTACTATGTACTTTCACCGTTCAGCAAAGACATGTGTAGAAGCACAGCGCTAGCAGAAACGACCGTTTCTCGACGTTTTCTAACTCAGGGAACAAGTTGCACACTTCGGAGATGCATTTGGCCAACTTCGTAAGAAGTGGGTTTTTGGCCTAAAGAGACGTGCTTTAGAACACGCTAGTTTTGCCTATTTGCGCAGTAGTACAGATTCTGAGTATGTAACTGGGTTTGATGAAATCAGCATTTCTCTTGCTTCCCTGTGCGTAGGGAAGCTCAGTCTTAGTCACAGTAGCTCCCACAAGTGTCTCCTCAGCGTGTTCCCATTTCCTTAGAAACAGTGGATTTGCTGGGAGAAAAGTGCATTCCTGTGCCCTTTCACCGTTCAGCAAAGACATGTGTAGAAGCACAGCGCTAGCAGAAACGAACGTTTCTCGACGTTTTCTAACTCAAGGAACAAGTTGCACACTTCGCAGATGCATTTGAGCAACTTCGTAAGAAGCGGGTTTTTTGCCTAAAGAGACGTGATTTAGAACGCGCTAGTTTTGCCTATTTACGCAGTAGTACAGATTCTGAGTATGTAACTGGGTTTGATGAAATCAGCATTTCTCTTGCTTCGCTGTGTGTAGGGAAGCTCAGTTTTAGTCACAGTAGCTCCCACACATGTCTCCTCAGCGTGTTCCCATTTTCTTAGAAACAGTGTATTTGCTGGGAGAAAAGTGCATTACTGTGCACTTTCACCGTTCAGCAAAGACATGTGTAGAAGCACAGCGCTAGCAGAAACGACCTTTTCTTGACGTTTTCTAACTCAGGGAACAAGTTGCACATTTCGCAGATGCATTTGGCCAACTTCGTAAGAAGCGGGTTTTTTTTGCCTAAAGAGACGTGCTTTAGAACGCGCTAGCTTTGCCTATTTGCGCAGTAGTACAGATTCTGAGTATGTAACTGGGTTTGATGAAATCAGCATTTCTCTTGCTTCTCTGTGCGTAGGGAAGCTCAGGTTTAGTCACAGTAGCTCCCACAAGTGTCTCCTCAGCGTGTTCCCATTTCCTTAGAAACAGTGTATTTGCTGGGAGAAAAGTGCATTCCTGTGCCCTTTGACCGTTCAGCAAAGACATGTGTAGAAGCACAGCGCTAGCAGAAACGACCGTTTCTCGACGTTTTCTAACTCAGGGAACAAGTTGCACACTTCGCAGATGCATTTGAGCAACTTCGTAAGAAGCGGGTTTTTTGCCTAGGGAGACGTGATTTAGAACGCGCTAGTTTTGCCTATTTGCGCAGTAGTAGAGATTCTGAGTATGTAACTGGGTTTGATTAAATCAGCATTTCTCTTGCTTCCCTGTGCGTAGGGAAGCTCAGGTTTAGTCACAGTAGCTCCCACAAGTGTCTCCTCAGCGTGTTCCCATTTCTTTAGAAACAGTGTATTTGCTGGGAGAAAAGTGCATTACTGTGTCCTTTCACCGTTCAGCAAAGACATGTGTAGAAGCACAGCGCTAGCAGAAACGAACGTTTCTCGACGTTTTCTAACTCAGGAAACAAGTTGCACACTTCTCAGATGCATTTGGCCAACTTCGTAAGAAGCAGGTTTTTTGCCTAAAGAGACGTGCTTTAGAACGCGCTGGTTTTGCCTATTTATGCAGTACTACAGATTCTGAGTATGTAACTGTGTTTGATGAAATCAGCATTTGTCTTGCTTCGCTGTGTGTAGGGAAGCTCAGTTTTAGTCACAGTAGCTCCCACAAGTGTCTCTTCAGCGTGTTCCCATTTCCTTAGAAACATTGTATTTGCTGGGAGAAAAGTGCATTACTGTGCCCTTTCACCGTTCAGCAAAGACATGTGTAGAAGCACAGCGCTAGCAGAAACGAACGTTTCTCGACGTTTTCTAACTCAGGGAACAACTTGCACACTTCGCAGATGCATTTGAGCAACTTTGTAAGAAGCGGGTTTTTTGCCTAAAGAGACGTGCTTTAGAACGCGCTAGTTTTGCCTATTTGCGCAGTAGTACAGATTCTGAGTATGTAACTGGGTTTGATGAAATCAGCATTTCTCTTGCTTCCCTGTGTGTAGGGAAGCTCAGTTTTAGTCACAGTAGCTCCCACAAGTGTCTCCTCAGCGTGTTCCATTTCCTTAGAAACAGTGTATTTGCTGGGAGAAAAGTGCATTACTGTGCCCTTTCACCGTTCACAAAGACATGTGTAGAAGCACAGCACTAGCAGAAACGCCCGTTCTCGACGTTTTCTAACTCAGGGAACAAGTTGCACACTTCGCAGATGCATTTGAGCAACTTCGTAAGAAGCGGGTTTTTTGCCTAAAGAGACGTGCTTTAGAACGCGCTAGTTTTGCCTATTTGCGCAGTAGTACAGATTCTGAGTATGTAACTGGGTTTGATGAAATCAGCATTTGTCTTGCTTCGCTGTGTGTAGGGAAGCTCAGTTTTAGTCACAGTAGCTCCCACAAGTGTCTCTTCAGCGTGTTCCCATTTCCTTAGAAACAGTGTATTTGCTGGGAGAAAAGTGCATTCCTGTGCACTTTAACCGTTCAGCAAAGACATGTGTAGAAGCACAGCGCTAGCAGAAACGACCGTTTCTCGACGTTTTCTAACTCAGGGAACAAGTTGCACACTTCGCAGATGCATTTGAGCAACTTCGTAAGAAGCCGGTTTTTTGCCTAAAGAGACGTGATTTAGAACGCGCTAGTTTTACCTATTTGCGCAGTAGTACAGATTCTGAGTATGTAACTGGGTTTGATGAAATCAGCATTTCTCTTGCTTCCCTGTGCGTAGGGAAGCTCAGGTTTAGTCACAGTAGCTCCCACAAGTGTCTCCTCAGCGTGTTCCCATTTCCTTAGAAACAGTGTATTTGCTGGGAGAAAAGTGCATTACTGTGTCCTTTCACCGTTCAGCAAAGACATGTGTAGAAGCACAGCGCTAGCAGAAACGAACGTTTCTCGACGTTTTCTAACTCAGGGAACAAGTTGCACACTTCGCAGATGCATTTGGCCAACTTCGTAAGAAGCGGGTTTTTTGCCTAAAGAGACGTGCTTTAGAACGCACTAGCTTTGCCTATATGCGCAGTAGTACAGATTCTGAGTATGTAACTGGGTTTGATGAAATCAGCATTTCTCTTGCTTCCCTGTGCGTAGGGAAGCTCAGTTTTAGTCACAGTAGCTCCCACAAGTGTCTCTTCAGCGTGTTCCCATTTCCTTAGAAACAGTGTATTTGCTGGGAGAAAAGTGCATTACTGTGCCCTTTCACCGTTCAGCAAAGACATGTGTAGAAGCACAGCGCTAGCAGAAACGAACGTTTCTCGACGTTTTCTAACTCAGGAAACAAGTTGCACACTTCGCAGATGCATTTGAGCAACTTCGTAAGAAGCGGGTTTTTTGCCTAAGGAGACGTGCTTTAGAACGCGCTAGTTTTGCCTATTTACGCAGTAGTACAGATTCTGAGTATGTAACTGGGTTTGATGAAATCAGCATTTCTCTTGCTTCGCTGTGTGTAGGGAATCTCAGTTTTAGTCACAGTAGCTCCCACACATGTCTCCTCAGCGTGTTCCCATTTTCTTAGAAACAGTGTATTTGCTGGGAGAAAATTGCATTACTGTGCACTTTCACTGTTCAGCAAAGACATGTGTAGAAGCACAGCGCTAGCAGAAACGACCTTTTCTTGACGTTTTCTAACTCAGGGAACAAGTTGCACACTTCGCAGATGCATTTGGCCAACTTCGTAAGAAGCGGGTTTTTTTTGCCTAAAGAGACGTGCTTTAGAACGCACTAGCTTTGCCTATTTGCGCAGTAGTACAGATTCTGAGTATGTAACTGGGTTTGATGAAATCAGCATTTCTCTTGCTTCCCTGTGCGTAGGGAAGCTCAGGTTTAGTCACAGTAGCTCCCACAAGTGTCTCCTCAGCGTGTTCCCATTTCCTTAGAAACAGTGTATTTGCTGGGAGAAAAGTGCATTCCTGTGCCCTTTCACCGTTCAGCAAAGACATGTGTAGAAGCACAGCGCTAGCAGAAACGACCGTTTCTCGAAGTTTTCTAACTCAGGGAACAAGTTGCACACTTCGCAGATGCATTTGAGCAACTTCGTAAGAAGCGGGTTTTTTGCCTAAAGAGACGTGCTTTAGAATGCGCTAGTTTTGCCTATTTGCGTAGAAGTACAGATTCTGAGTATGTAACTGGGTTTGATGAAATCAGCATTTGTCTTGCTTCGCTGTGTGTAGGGAAGCTCAGTTTTAGTCACAGTAGCTCCCACAAGTGTCTCTTCAGCGTGTTCCCATTTCCTTAGAAACAGTGTATTTGCTGGGAGAAAAGTGCATTCCTGTGCCCTTTGACCGTTCAGCAAAGACATGTGTAGAAGCACAGCGCTAGCAGAAACGATCGTTTCTCGACGTTTTCTAACTCAGGGAACAAGTTGCACACTTCGCAGATGCATTTGAGCAACTTCGTAAGAAGCGGGTTTTTTGCCTAAAGAGACGTGATTTAGAACGCGCTAGTTTTGCCTATTTGCGCAGTAGTACAGATTCTGAGTATGTAACTGGGTTTGATGAAATCAGCATTTCTCTTGCTTCCCTGTGCGTAGGGAAGCTCAGGTTTAGTCACAGTAGCTCCCACAAGTGTCTCCTCAGCGTGTTCCCATTTCCTTAGAAACAGTGTATTTCCTGGGAGAAAAGTGCATTACTGTGTCCTTTCACCGTTCAGCAAAGACATGTGTAGAAGCACAGCGCTAGCAGAAACGAACGTTTCTCGACGTTTTCTAACTCAGGAAACAAGTTGCACACTTCTCAGATGCATTTGGCCAACTTCGTAAGAAGCAGGTTTTTTGCCTAAAGAGACGTGCTTTAGAACGCGCTGGTTTTGCCTATTTATGCAGTAGTACAGATTCTGAGTATGTAACTGTGTTTGATGAAATCAGCATTTGTCTTGCTTCGCTGTGTGTAGGGAAGCTCAGTTTTAGTCACAGTAGCTCCCACAAGTGTCTCTTCAGCGTGTTCCCATTTCCTTAGAAACAGTGTATTTGCTGGGAGAAAAGTGCATTACTGTGCCCTTTCACCGTTCAGCAAAGACATGTGTAGAAGCACAGCGCTAGCAGAAACGACCGTTTCTCTACGTTTTCTAACTCAGGGAACAAGTTGCACACTTCGCAGATGCATTTGAGCAACTTTGTAAGAAGCGGGTTTTTTGCCTAAGGAGACGTGCTTTAGAACGCGCTAGTTTTGCCTATTTACGCAGTAGTACAGATTCTGAGTATGTAACTGGGTTTGATGAAATCAGCATTTCTCTTGCTTCGCTGTGTGTAGGGAAGCTCAGTTTTAGTCACAGTAGCTCCCACACATGTCTCCTCAGCGTGTTCCCATTTTCTTAGAAACAGTGTATTTGCTGGGAGAAAATTGCATTACTGTGCACTTTCACTGTTCAGCAAAGACATGTGTAGAAGCACAGCACTAGCAGAAACGACCTTTTCTTGACGTTTTCTAACTCAGGGAACAAGTTGCACACTTCGCAGATGCATTTGGCCAACTTCGTAAGAAGCGGGGTTTTTTTGCCTAAAGAGACGTGCTTTAGAACGCACTAGCTTTGCCTATTTGCGCAGTAGTACAGATTCTGAGTATGTAACTGGGTTTGATGAAATCAGCATTTCTCTTGCTTCCCTGTGTGTAGGGAAGCTCAGGTTTAGTCACAGTAGCTCCCACAAGTGTCTCCTCAGCGTGTTCCCATTTCCTTAGAAACAGTGTATTTCCTGGGAGAAAAGTGCATTACTGTGCCCTTTCACCGTTCAGCAAAGACATGTGTAGAAGCACAGCGCTAGCAGAAACGACCGTTTCTCGACGTTTTCTAACTCAGGGAACAAGTTGCACACTTCGCAGATGCATTTGAGCAACTTCGTAAGAAGCGGGTTTTTTGCCTAAAGAGACGTGCTTTAGAACGCGCTAGTTTTGCCTATTTGCGCAGTAGTACAGATTCTGAGTATGTAACTGGGTTTGATGAAATCAGCATTTCTCTTGCTTCCCTGTGCGTAGGGAAGCTCAGGTTTAGTCACAGTAGCTCCCACACATGTCTCCTCAGCGTGTTCCCATTTCCTTAGAAACAGTGTATTTCCTGGGAGAAAAGTGCATTACTGTGTCCTTTCACCGTTCAGCAAAGACATGTGTAGAAGCACAGCGCTAGCAGAAACGAACGTTTCTCGACGTTTTCTAACTCAGGAAACAAGTTGCACACTTCTCAGATGCATTTGGCCAACTTCGTAAGAAGCAGGTTTTTTGCCTAAAGAGACGTGCTTTAGAACGCGCTGGTTTTGCCTATTTATGCAGTAGTACAGATTCTGAGTATGTAACTGTGTTTGATGAAATCAGCATTTGTCTTGCTTCGCTGTGTGTAGGGAAGCTCAGTTTTAGTCACAGTAGCTCCCACAAGTGTCTCTTCAGCGTGTTCCCATTTCCTTAGAAACAGTGTATTTGCTGGGAGAAAAGTGCATTACTGTGCCCTTTCACCGTTCAGCAAAGACATGTGTAGAAGCACAGCGCTAGCAGAAACGAACGTTTCTCGACGTTTTCTAACTCAGGGAACAAGTTGCACACTTCGCAGATGCATTTGAGCAACTTCGTAAGAAGCGGGTTTTTTGCCTAAAGAGACGTGCTTTAGAACGCGCTAGTTTTGCCTATTTGCGCAGTAGTACAGATTCTGAATATGTAACTGGGTTTGATGAAATCAGCATTTCTCTTGCTTCCCTGTGTGTAGGGAAGCTCAGTTTTAGTCACAGTAGCTCCCACAAGTGTCTCCTCAGCGTGTTCCCATTTCCTTAGAAACAGTGTATTTGCTGGGAGAAAAGTGCATTACTGTGCCCTTTCACCGTTCAGCAAAGACATGTGTAGAAGCACAGCACTAGCAGAAACGACCGTTCTTGACGTTTTCTAACTCAGGGAACAAGTTGCACACTTCGCAGATGCATTTGGCCAACTTCGTAAGAAGCGGGTTTTTTGCCTAAAGAGACGTGCTTTAGAACGCGCTGGTTTTGCCTATTTATGCAGTAGTACAGATTCTGAGTATGTAACTGTGTTTGATGAAATCAGCATTTGTCTTGCTTCGCTGTGTGTAGGGAAGCTCAGTTTTAGTCACAGTAGCTCCCACAAGTGTCTCTTCAGCGTGTTCCCATTTCCTTAGAAACAGTGTATTTGCTGGGAGAAAAGTGCATTACTGTGCCCTTTCACCGTTCAGCAAAGACATGTGTAGAAGCACAGCGCTAGCAGAAACGAACGTTTCTCGACGTTTTCTAACTCAGGGCACAAGTTGCACACTTCGCAGATGCATTTGAGCAACTTCGTAAGAAGCGGGTTTTTTGCCTAAAGAGACGTGCTTTAGAACGCGCTAGTTTTGCCTATTTGCGCAGTAGTACAGATTCTGAATATGTAACTGGGTTTGATGAAATCAGCATTTCTCTTGCTTCCCTGTGTGTAGGGAAGCTCAGTTTTAGTCACAGTAGCTCCCACAAGTGTCTCCTCAGCGTGTTCCCATTTCCTTAGAAACAGTGTATTTGCTGGGAGAAAAGTGCATTACTGTGCCCTTTCACCGTTCAGCAAAGACATGTGTAGAAGCACAGCACTAGCAGAAACGACCGTTCTTGACGTTTTCTAACTCAGGGAACAAGTTGCACACTTCACAGATGCATTTGAGCAACTTCGTAAGAAGCGGGTTTTTTGCATAAGGAGACGTGCTTTAGAATGCGCAGGTTTTGCCTATTTACGCAGTAGTACAGATTCTGAGTATGTAACTGGGTTTGATGAAATCAGCATTTGTCTTGCTTCGCTGTGTGTAGGGAAGCTCAGTTTTAGTCACAGTAGCTCCCACAAGTGTCTCTTCAGCGTGTTCCCATTTCCTTAGAAACAGTGTATTTGCTGGGAGAAAAGTGCATTCCTGTGCCCTTTGACCGTTCAGCAAAGACATGTGTAGAAGCACAGCGCTAGCAGAAACGACCGTTTCTCGACGTTTTCTTACTCAGGGAACAAGTTGCACACTTCGCAGATGCATTTGAGCAACTTCGTAAGAAGCGGGTTTTTTGCCTAAAGAGACGTGATTTAGAACGCGCTAGTTTTGCCTATTTGCGCAGTAGTACAGATTCTGAGTATGTAACTGGGTTTGATGAAATCAGCATTTCTCTTGCTTCCCTGTGCGTAGGGAAGCTCAGGTTTAGTCACAGTAGCTCCCACAAGTGTTTCCTCAGCGTGTTCCCATTTCCTTAGAAACAGTGTATTTCCTGGGAGAAAAGTGCATTACTGTGTCCTTTCACCGTTCAGCAAAGACATGTGTAGAAGCACATCGCTAGCAGAAACGACCGTTTCTCGACGTTTTCTAACTCAGGGAACAAGTTGCACACTTCGCAGATGCATTTGGCCAACTTCGTAAGAAGCGGGTTTTTTGCCTAAAGAGACGTGCTTTAGAACGCGCTAGTTTTGCCTATTTGCGCAGTAGTACAGATTCTGAGTATGTAACTGTGTTTGATGAAATCAGCATTTGTCTTGCTTCGCTGTGTGTAGGGAAGCTCAGTTTTAGTTACAGTAGCTCCCACAAGTGTCTCTTCAGCGTGTTCCCATTTCCTTAGAAACAGTGTATTTGCTGGGAGAAAAGTGCATTCCTGTGCCCTTTGACCGTTCAGCAAAGACATGTGTAGAAGCACAGCGCTAGCAGAAACGACCGTTTTTCGACGTTTTCTAACTCAGGGAACAAGTTGCACACTTCGCAGATGCATTTGAGCAACTTCGTAAGAAGCGGGTTTTTTGCCTAAAGAGACGTGATTTAGAACGCGCTAGATTTGCCTATTTGCGCAGTAGTACAGATTCTGAGTATGTAACTGGGTTTGATGAAATCAGCATTTCTCTTGCTTCCCTGTGCGTAGGGAAGCTCAGGTTTAGTCACAGTAGCTCCCACAAGTGTCTCCTCAGCGTGTTCCCATTTCCTTAGAAACAGTGTATTTCCTGGGAGAAAAGTGCATTACTGTGTCCTTTCACCGTTCAGCAAAGACATGTGTAGAAGCACAGCGCTAGCAGAAACGAACGTTTCTCGACGTTTTCTAACTCAGGGCACAAGTTGCACACTTCGCAGATGCATTTGAGCAACTTCGTAAGAAGCGGGTTTTTTGCCTAAAGAGACGTGCTTTAGAACGCGCTAGTTTTGCCTATTTGCGCAGTAGTACAGATTCTGAATATGTAACTGGGTTTGATGAAATCAGCATTTCTCTTGCTTCCCTGTGTGTAGGGAAGCTCAGTTTTAGTCACAGTAGCTCCCACAAGTGTCTCCTCAGCGTGTTCCCATTTCCTTAGAAACAGTGTATTTGCTGGGAGAAAAGTGCATTACTGTGCCCTTTCACCGTTCAGCAAAGACATGTGTAGAAGCACAGCACTAGCAGAAACGACCGTTCTTGACGTTTTCTAACTCAGGGAACAAGTTGCACACTTCACAGATGCATTTGAGCAACTTCGTAAGAAGCGGGTTTTTTGCATAAGGAGACGTGCTTTAGAATGCGCAGGTTTTGCCTATTTACGCAGTAGTACAGATTCTGAGTATGTAACTGGGTTTGATGAAATCAGCATTTGTCTTGCTTCGCTGTGTGTAGGGAAGCTCAGTTTTAGTCACAGTAGCTCCCACAAGTGTCTCTTCAGCGTGTTCCCATTTCCTTAGAAACAGTGTATTTGCTGGGAGAAAAGTGCATTCCTGTGCCCTTTCACCGTTCAGCAAAGACATGTGTAGAAGCACAGCGCTAGCAGAAACGAACGTTTCTCGACGTTTTCTTACTCAGGGAACAAGTTGCACACTTCGCAGATGCATTTGAGCAACTTCGTAAGAAGCGGGTTTTTTGCCTAAAGAGACGTGATTTAGAACGCGCTAGTTTTGCCTATTTGCGCAGTAGTACAGATTCTGAGTATGTAACTGGGTTTGATGAAATCAGCATTTCTCTTGCTTCCCTGTGCGTAGGGAAGCTCAGGTTTAGTCACAGTAGCTCCCACAAGTGTCTCCTCAGCGTGTTCCCATTTCCTTAGAAACAGTGTATTTCCTGGGAGAAAAGTGCATTACTGTGTCCTTTCACCGTTCAGCAAAGACATGTGTAGAAGTACATCGCTAGCAGAAACGACCGTTTCTCGACGTTTTCTAACTCAGGGAACAAGTTGCACACTTCGCAGATGCATTTGGCCAACTTCGTAAGAAGCGGGTTTTTTGCCTAAAGAGACGTGCTTTAGAACGCGCTAGTTTTGCCTATTTGCGCAGTAGTACAGATTCTGAGTATGTAACTGTGTTTGATGAAATCAGCATTTGTCTTGCTTCGCTGTGTGTAGGGAAGCTCAGTTTTAGTTACAGTAGCTCCCACAAGTGTCTCTTCAGCGTGTTCCCATTTCCTTAGAAACAGTGTATTTGCTGGGAGAAAAGTGCATTCCTGTGCCCTTTGACCGTTCAGCAAAGACATGTGTAGAAGCACAGCGCTAGCAGAAACGACCGTTTTTCGACGTTTTCTAACTCAGGGAACAAGTTGCACACTTCGCAGATGCATTTGAGCAACTTCGTAAGAAGCGGGTTTTTTGCCTAAAGAGACGTGATTTAGAACGCGCTAGATTTGCCTATTTGCGCAGTAGTACAGATTCTGAGTATGTAACTGGGTTTGATGAAATCAGCATTTCTCTTGCTTCCCTGTGCGTAGGGAAGCTCAGGTTTAGTCACAGTAGCTCCCACAAGTGTCTCCTCAGCGTGTTCCCATTTCCTTAGAAACAGTGTATTTCCTGGGAGAAAAGTGCATTACTGTGTCCTTTCACCGTTCAGCAAAGACATGTGTAGAAGCACAGCGCTAGCAGAAACGAACGTTTCTCGACGTTTTCTAACTCAGGGAACAAGTTGCACACTTCGCAGATGCATTTGGCCAACTTCGTAAGAAGCAGGTTTTTTGCCTAAAGAGACGTGCTTTAGAACGCACTAGCTTTGCCTATATGCGCAGTAGTACAGATTCTGAGTATGTAACTGGGTTTGATGAAATCAGCATTTCTCTTGCTTCCCTGTGCGTAGGGAAGCTCAGTTTTAGTCACAGTAGCTCCCACAAGTGTCTCTTCAGCGTGTTCCCATTTCCTTAGAAACAGTGTATTTGCTGGGAGAAAAGTGCATTACTGTGCCCTTTCACCGTTCAGCAAAGACATGTGTAGAAGCACAGCGCTAGCAGAAACGAACGTTTCTCGACGTTTTCTAACTCAGGGAACAAGTTGCACACTTCGCAGATGCATTAGAGCAACTTTGTAAGAAGCGGGTTTTTTGCCTAAGGAGACGTGCTTTAGAACGCGCTAGTTTTGCCTATTTATGCAGTAGTACAGATTCTGAGTATGTAACTGGGTTTGATGAAATCAGCATTTCTCTTGCTTCCCTGTGCGTAGGGAAGCTCAGTTTTAGTCACAGTAGCTCCCACACATGTCTCCTCAGCGTGTTCCCATTTTCTTAGAAACAGTGTATTTGCTGGGAGAAAAGTGCATTACTATGCACTTTCACCGTTCAGCAAAGACATGTGTAGAAGCACAGCGCTAGCAGAAACGACCGTTTCTCGACGTTTTCTAACTCAGGGAACAAGTTGCACACTTCGCAGATGCATTTGGGCAACTTCGTAAGAAGCGGGTTTTTTGCCTAAAGAGACGTGCTTTAGACCGCACTAGCTTTGCCTATATGCGCAGTAGTACAGATTCTGAGTATGTAACTGGGTTTGATGAAATCAGCATTTCTCTTGCTTCCCTGTGCGTAGGGAAGCTCAGTTTTAGTCACAGTAGCTCCCACAAGTGTCTCTTCAGCGTGTTCCCATTTCCTTAGAAACAGTGTATTTGCTGGGAGAAAAGTGCATTCCTGTGCCCTTTCACCGTTCAGCAAAGACATGTGTAGAAGCACAGCGCTAGCAGAAACGAACGTTTCTCGACGTTTTCTAACTCAGGGAACAAGTTGCACACTTCGCAGATGCATTTGAGCAACTTTGTAAGAAGCGGGTTTTTTGCCTAAGGAGACGTGCTTTAGAACGCGCTAGTTTTGCCTATTTATGCAGTAGTACAGATTCTGAGTATGTAACTGGGTTTGATGAAATCAGCATTTCTCTTGCTTCCCTGTGCGTAGGGAAGCTCAGTTTTAGTCACAGTAGCTCCCACACATGTCTCCTCAGCGTGTTCCCATTTTCTTAGAAACAGTGTATTTGCTGGGAGAAAAGTGCATTACTATGCACTTTCACCGTTCAGCAAAGACATGTGTAGAAGCACAGCGCTAGCAGAAACGACCGTTTCTCGACGTTTTCTAACTCAGGGAACAAGTTGCACACTTCGCAGATGCATTTGAGCAACTTCGTAGGAAGCGGGTTTTTTGCCTAAAGAGACGTGCGTTAGAACGCACTAGCTTTGCCTATATGCGCAGTAGTACAGATTCTGAGTATGTAACGGGGTTTGATGAAATCAGCATTTCTCTTGCTTCCCTGTGCTTAGGGAAGCTCAGTTTTAGTCACAGTAGGTCCCACAAGTGTCTCTTAAGCGTGTTCCCATTTCCTTAGAAACAGTGTATTTGCTGGGAGAAAAGTGCATTACTGTGCCCTTTCACCGTTCAGCAAAGACATGTGTAGAAGCACAGCGCTAGCAGAAACGAACGTTTCTCGATGTTTTCTAACTCAGGGAACAAGTTGCACACTTCGCAGATGCATTTGGCCAACTTCGTAAGAAGCGGGTTTTTTTGCCTAAAGAGACGTGCTTTAGAAAGCACTAGCTTTGCCTATATGCGCAGTGGTACAGATTCTGAGTATGTAACTGGGTTTGATGAAATCAGCATTTCTCTTGCTTCCCTGTGCGTAGGGAAGCTCAGTTTTAGTCACAGTAGCTCCCACAGGTGTCTCCTCAGCGTGTTCCCATTTCCTTAGAAACAGTGTATTTGCTGGGAGAAAAGTGCATTCCTGTGCCCTTTCACCGTTCAGCAAAGACATGTGTAGAAGCACAGCGCTAGCAGAAACGACCGTTTCTCGACGTTTTCTAACTCAAGGAACAAGTTGCACACTTCGCAGATGCATTTGAGCAACTTCGTAAGAAGCGGGTTTTTTGCCTAAAGAGACGTGCTTTAGCACTCGCTAGTTTTGCCTATTTACGCAGTAGTACAGATTCTGAGTATGTAACTGGGTTTGATGAAATCAGCATTTGTCTTGATTCGCTGTGTGTAGGGACGCTCAGTTTTAGTCACAGTAGCTCCCACACATGTCTCCTCAGCGTGTTCCCATTTTCTTAGAAACAGTGTATTTGCTGGGAGACAAGTGCATTACAATGCACTTTCACCGTTCAGCAAAGACATGTGTAGAAGCACAGCGCTAGCAGAAACGACCGTTTCTCGACGTTTTCTAACTCAGGGAACAAGTTGCACACTTCGCAGATGCATTTGAGCAACTTCGTAAGAAGCGGGTTTTTTGCCTAAAGAGACGTGCTTTAGAATGCGCTAGTTTTGCCTATTTGCGCAGTAGTACAGATTCTGAGTATGTAACTGGGTTTGATGAAATCAGCATTTCTCTTGCTTCCCTGTGCGTAGGGAAGCTCAGTTTTAGTCACAGTAGCTCCCACAAGTGTCTCTTCAGCGTGTTCCCATTTCCTTAGAAACAGTGTATTTGCTGGGAGAAAAGTGCATTACTGTGCCCTTTCACCGTTCAGCAAAGACATGTGTAGAAGCACAGCGCTAGCAGAAACGAACGTTTCTCGACGTTTTCTAACTCAGGGAACAAGTTGCACACTTCGCAGATGCATTTGAGCAACTTTGTAAGAAGCGGGTTTTTTGCCTAAGGAGACGTGATTTAGAACGCGCTAGTTTTGCCTATTTACGCAGTAGTACAGATTCTGAGTATGTAACTGGGTTTGATGAAATCAGCATTTCTCTTGCTTCCCTGTGTGTAGGGAAGCTCAGTTTTAGTCACAGTAGCTCCCACACATGTCTCCTCAGCGTGTTCCCATTTTCTTAGAAACAGTGTATTTGCTGGGAGACAAGTGCTTTACTATGCCCTTTGACCGTTCAGCAAAGACATGTGTAGAAGCACAGCGCTAGCAGAAACGACCGTTTCTCGACGTTTTCTAACTCAGGGAACAAGTTGCACACTTCGCAGATGCATTTGGCCAACTTCGTAAGAAGCGGGTTTTTTTGCCTAAAGAGACGTGCTTTAGAACGCGCTAGCTTTGCCTATATGCGCAGTAGTACAGATTCTGAGTATGTAACTGGGTTTGATGAAATCAGCACTTCTCTTGCTTCCCTGTGCGTAGGGAAGCTCAGTTTTAGTCACAGTAGCTCCCACAAGTGTCTCCTCAGCGTGTTCCCATTTACTTAGAAACAGTGTATTTGCTGGCAGAAAAGTGCATTCCTGTGCCCTTTCACCGTTCAGCAAAGACATGTGTAGAAGCACAGCGCTAGCAGAAACGACCGTTTCTCGACGTTTTCTAACTCAGGAAACAAGTTGCACACTTCGCAGATGCATTTGAGCAACTTCGTAAGAAGCGGGTTTTTTGCCTAAAGAGACGTGCTTTAGCACTCGCTAGTTTTGCCTATTTACGCAGTAGTACAGATTCTGAGTATGTAACTGGGTTTGATGAAATCAGCATTTCTCTTGCTTCCCTGTGTGTAGGGAAGCTCAGTTTTAGTCACAGTAGCTCCCACACATGTCTCCTCAGCGTGTTCCCATTTTCTTAGAAACAGTGTATTTGCTGGGAGAAAAGTGCATTACTGTGCCCTTTCACCGTTCAGCAAAGACATGTGTAGAAGCACAGCACTAGCAGAAACGACCGTTCTCGACGTTTTCTAACTCAGGGAACAAGTTGCACACTTCGCAGATGCATTTGAGCAACTTCGTAAGAAGCGGGTTTTTTGCCTAAAGAGACGTGCTTTAGAATGCGCTAGTTTTGCCTATTTGCGCAGTAGTACAGATTCTGAGTATGTAACTGGGTTTGATGAAATCAGCATTTGTCTTGCTTCGCTGTGTGTAGGGCAGCTCAGTTTTAGTCACAGTAGCTCCCACAAGTGTCTCTTCAGCGTGTTCCCATTTCCTTAGAAACAGTGTATTTGCTGGGAGAAAAGTGCATTCCTGTGCCCTTTGACCGTTCAGCAAAGACATGTGTAGAAGCACAGCGCTAGCAGAAACGACCGTTTCTCGACGTTTTCTAACTCAGGGAACAAGTTGCAAACTTCGCAGATGCATTTGAGCTACTTCGTAAGAAGCGGGTTTTTTGCCTAAAGAGACGTGATTTAGAACGCGCTAGTTTTGCCTATTTGCGCAGTAGTACAGATTCTGAGTATGTAACTGGGTTTGATGAAATCAGCATTTCTCTTGCTTCCCTGTGCGTAGGGAAGCTCAGGTTTAGTCACAGTAGCTCCCACAAGTGTCTCCTCAGCGTGTTCCCATTTCCTTAGAAACAGTGTATTTCCTGGGAGAAAAGTGCATTACTGTGTCCTTTCACCGTTCAGCAAAGACATGTGTAGAAGCACAGCGCTAGCAGAAACGAACGTTTTTCGACGTTTTCTAACTCAGGGAACAAGTTGCACACTTCGCAGATGCATTTGGGCAACTTCGTAAGAAGCGGGTTTTTTGCCTAAAGAGACGTGCTTTAGAACGCACTAGCTTTGCCTATATGCGCAGTAGTACAGATTCTGAGTATGTAACTGGGTTTGATGAAATCAGCATTTCTCTTGCTTCCCTGTGCGTAGGGAAGCTCAGTTTTAGTCACAGTAGCTCCCACAAGTGTCTCTTCAGCGTGTTCCCATTTCCTTAGAAACAGTGTATTTGCTGGGAGAAAAGTGCATTACTGTGCCCTTTCACCGTTCAGCAAAGACATGTGTAGAAGCACAGCGCTAGCAGAAACGACCGTTTCTCGACGTTTTCTAACTCAGGGAACAAGTTGCACACTTCGCAGATGCATTTGAGCAACTTTGTAAGAAGCGGGTTTTTTGCCTAAAGAGACGTGCTTTAGAACGCGCTAGTTTTACCTATTTACGCAGTAGTACAGATTCTGAGTATGTAACTGGGTTTGATGAAATCAGCATTTCTCTTGCTTCCCTGTGTGTAGGGAAGCTCAGTTTTAGTCACAGTAGCTCCCACACATGTCTCCTCAGCGTGTTCCCATTTTCTTAGAAACAGTGTATTTGCTGGGAGACAAGTGCATTACTATGCACTTTCACCGTTCAGCAAAGACATGTGTAGAAGCACAGCGCTAGCAGAAACGACCGTTTCTTGACGTTTTCTAACTCAAGGAACAAGTTGCACACTTCGCAGATGCATTTGGCCAACTTCGTAAGAAGCGGGTTTTTTTGCCTAAAGAGACGTGCTTTAGAACGCACTAGCTTTGCCTATATGCGCAGTAGTACAGATTCTGAGTATGTAACTGGGTTTGATGAAATCAGCATTTCTCTTGCTTCCCTGTGCGTAGGGAAGCTCAGTTTTAGTCACAGTAGCTCCCACATGTGTCTCCTCAGCGTGTTCCCATTTCCTTAGAAACAGTGTATTTGCTGGGAGAAAAGTGCATTCCTGTGCCCTTTCACCGTTCAGCAAAGACATGTGTAGAAGCACAGTGCTAGCAGAAACGACCGTTTCTCGACGTTTTCTAACTCAAGGAACAAGTTGCACACTTCGCAGATGCATTTGAGCAACTTCGTAAGAAGCGGGTTTTTTGCCTAAAGAGACGTGTTTTAGCACTCGCTAGTTTTGCCTATTTACGCAGTAGTACAGATTCTGAGTATGTAACTGGGTTTGATGAAATCAGCATTTGTCTTGATTCGCTGTGTGTAGGGAAGCTCAGTTTTAGTCACAGTAGCTCCCACACATGTCTCCTCAGCGTGTTCCCATTTTCTTAGAAACAGTGTATTTGCGGGGAGACAAGTGCATTACAATGCACTTTCACCGGTCAGCAAAGACATGTGTAGAAGCACAGCGCTAGCAGAAACGACCGTTTATCGACGTTTTCTAACTCAGGGAACAAGTTGCACACTTCGCAGATGCATTTGAGCAACTTCGTAAGAAGCGGGTTTTTTGCCTAAAGAGACGTGCTTTAGAAT
The DNA here is from genome assembly GCF_964271855.1 of Acomys minous. Lineage (NCBI taxonomy): Eukaryota > Metazoa > Chordata > Mammalia > Rodentia > Muridae > Acomys > Acomys minous. The sequence goes on along the minus strand of NC_140484.1, from coordinate 80,096,500 downwards.
GCGCTAGTTTTGCCTATTTGCGCAGTAGTACAGATTCTGAGTATGTGACTGGGTTTGATGAAATCAGCATTTCTCTTGCTTCCCTGTGCGTAGGGAAGCTCAGTTTTAGTCACAGTAGCTCCCACAAGTGTCTCTTCAGCGTGTTCCCATTTCCTTAGAAACAGTGTATTTGCTGGGAGAAAAGTGCATTACTGTGCCCTTTCACCGTTCAGCAAAGACATGTGTAGAAGCACAGCGCTAGCAGAAACGAACGTTTCTCGACGTTTTCTAACTCAGGGAACAAGTTGCACACTTCGCAGATGCATTTGAGCAACTTTGTAAGAAGCGGGTTTTTTGCCTAAGGAGACGTGATTTAGAACGCGCTAGTTTTGCCTATTTACGCAGTAGTACAGATTCTGAGTATGTAACTGGGTTTGATGAAATCAGCATTTCTCTTGCTTCCCTGTGTGTAGGGAAGCTCAGTTTTAGTCACAGTAGCTCCCACACATGTCTCCTCAGCGTGTTCCCATTTTCTTAGAAACAGTGTATTTGCTGGGAGACAAGTGCTTTACTATGCACTTTCACCGTTCAGCAAAGACATGTGTAGAAGCACAGCGCTAGCAGAAACGACCGTTTCTCGACGTTTTCTAACTCAGGGAACAAGTTGCACACTTCGCAGATGCATTTGGCCAACTTCGTAAGAAGCGGGTTTTTTTGCCTAAAGAGACGTGCTTTAGAACGCGCTAGCTTTGCCTATATGCGCAGTAGTACAGATTCTGAGTATGTAACTGGGTTTGATGAAATCAGCATTTCTCTTGCTTCCCTGTGCGTAGGGAAGCTCAGTTTTAGTCACAGTAGCTCCCACAAGTGTCTCCTCAGCGTGTTCCCATTTCCTTAGAAACAGTGTATTTGCTGGGAGAAAAGTGCATTCCTGTGCCCTTTCACCGTTCAGCAAAGACATGTGTAGAAGCACAGCGCTAGCAGAAACGACCGTTTCTCGACGTTTTCTAACTCAGGAAACAAGTTGCACACTTCGCAGATGCATTTGAGCAACTTCGTAAGAAGCGGGTTTTTTGCCTAAAGAGACGTGGTTTAGCACTCGCTAGTTTTGCCTATTTACGCAGTAGTACAGATTCTGAGTATGTAACTGGGTTTGATGAAATCAGCATTTGTCTTGCTTCGCTGTGTGTAGGGAAGCTCAGTTTTAGTCACAGTAGCTCCCACACATGTCTCCTCAGCGTGTTCCCATTTTCTAAGAAACAGTGTATTTGCTGAGAGACAAGTGCATTACAATGCACTTTCACCGTTCAGCAAAGACATGTGTAGAAGCACAGCGCTAGCAGAAACGACCGTTTATCGACGTTTTCTAACTCAGGGAACAAGTTGCACACTTCGCAGATGCATTTGAGCAACTTCGTAAGAAGCGGGTTTTTTGCCTAAAGAGACGTGCTTTAGAATGCGCTAGTTTTGCCTATTTGCGCAGTAGTACAGATTCTGAGTATGTAACTGGGTTTGATGAAATCAGCATTTGTCTTGCTTCGCTGTGTGTAGGGAAGCTCAGTTTTAGTCACAGTAGCTCCCACAAGTGTCTCTTCAGCGTGTTCCCATTTCCTTAGAAACAGTGTATTTGCTGGGAGAAACGTGCATTACTGTGCCCTTTGACCGTTCAGCAAAGACATGTGTAGAAGCACAGCGCTAGCAGAAACGACCGTTTCTCGACGTTTTCTAACTCAGGAAACAAGTTGCACACTTCGCAGATGCATTTGAGCAACTTCGTAAGAAGCGGGTTTTTTGCCTAAAGAGACGTGATTTAGAACGCGCTAGTTTTGCCTATTTGCGCAGTAGTACAGATTCTGAGTATGTAACTGGGTTTGATGAAATCAGCATTTGTCTTGCTTCGCTGTGTGTAGGGAAGCTCAGTTTTAGTCCCAGTAGCTCCCACAAGTGTCTCTTCAGCGTGTTCCCATTTCCTTAGAAACAGTGTATTTGCTGGGAGAAAAGTGCATTACTGTGCCCTTTGACCGTTCAGCAAAGACATGTGTAGAAGCACAGCGCTAGCAGAAACGACCGTTTCTCGACGTTTTCTAACTCAGGGAACAAGTTGCACACTTCGCAGATGCATTTGAGCAACTTCGTAAGAAGCGGGTTTTTTGCCTAAAGAGACGTGCTTTAGAACGCGCTAGTTTTGCCTATTTACGCAGTAGTACAGATTCTGAGTATGTAACTGGGTTTGATGAAATCAGCATTTGTCTTGCTTCCCTGTGTGTAGGGAAGCTCAGTTTTAGTCACAGTAGCTCCCACAAGTGTCTCCTCAGCGTGTTCCCATTTCCTTAGAAACAGTGTATTTGCTGTGAGAAAAGGGCATTACTGTGCCCTTTCACGGTTCAGCAACGACATGTGTAGAAGCACAGCGCTAGCAGAAACGACTGTTTCTCGACGTTTTCTAACTCAGGGAACAAGTTGCACACTTCGCAGATGCATTTGGGCAACTTCGTAAGAAGCAGGTTTTTTGCCTAAAGAGACGAGCTTTAGCACTCGTTAGTTTTGCCTATTTACGCAGTAGTACAGCTTCTGAGTATGTAACTGGGTTTGATGAAATCAGCATTTCTCTTGCATCCCTGTGCGTAGGAAAGCTCAGGTTTAGTCACAGTAGCTCCCACAAGTGTCTCCTCAGCGTGTTCCCATTTCCTTAGAAACAGTGTATTTGCTGGGAGAAAAGTGCATTCCTGTGCCCTTTGACCGTTCAGCAAAGACATGTGTAGAAGCACAGCGCTAGCAGACACTACCGTTTCTCGAAGTTTTCTAACTCAGGGAACAAGTTGCACACTTCGCAGATGCATTTGAGCAACTTCGTAAGAAGCGGGTTTTTTGCCTAAAGAGACGTGCTTTAGAATGCGCTAGTTTTGCCTATTTGCGCAGTAGTACAGATTCTGAGTATGTAACTGGGTTTGATGAAATCAGCATTTGTCTTGCTTCCGTGTGCGTAGGGAAGCTCAGTTTTAGTCACAGTAGCTCCCACAAGTGTCTCTTCAGCGTGTTCCCATTTCCTTAGAAACAGTGTATTTGCTGGGAGAAAAGTGCATTACTGTGCCCTTTGACCGTTCAGCAAAGACGTGTGTAGAAGCACAGCGCTAGCAGAAACGACCGTTTCTCGACGTTTTCTAACTCAGGAAACAAGTTGCACACTTCGCAGATGCATTTGAGCAACTTCGTAAGAAGCGGGTTTTTTGCCTAAAGAGACGTGATTTAGAACGCACTAGTTTTGCCTATTTGCGCAGTAGTACAGATTCTGAGTATGTAACTGGGTTTGATGAAATCAGCATTTGTCTTGCTTCGCTGTGTGTAGGGAAGCTCAGTTTTAGTCACAGTAGCTCCCACAAGTGTCTCTTCAGCGTGTTCCCATTTCCTTAGAAACAGTGTATTTGCTGGGAGAAAAGTGCATTCCTGTGCCCTTTGACCGTTCAGCAAAGACATGTGTAGAAGCACAGCGCTAGCAGAAACGACCGTTTCTCGACGTTTTCTAACTCAGGGAACAAGTTGCACACTTCGCAGATGCATTTGGGCAACTTCGTAAGAAGCGGGTTTTTTGCCTAAAGAGACGTGCTTTAGAACGCGCTAGTTTTGCCTATTTACGCAGTAGTACAGATTCTGAGTATGTAACTGGGTTTGATGAAATCAGCATTTGTCTTGCTTCGCTGTGTGTAGGGAAGCTCAGTTTTAGTCACAGTAGCTCCCACAAGTGTCTCTTCAGCGTGTTCCCATTTCCTTAGAAACAGTGTATTTGCTGGGAGAAACGTGCATTACTGTGCCCTTTGACCGTTCAGCAAAGACATGTGTAGAAGCACAGCGCTAGCAGAAACGACCGTTTCTCGACGTTTTCTAACTCAGGAAACAAGTTGCACACTTCGCAGATGCATTTGAGCAACTTCGTAAGAAGCGGGTTTTTTGCCTAAAGAGACGTGATTTAGAACGCGCTAGTTTTGCCTATTTGCGCAGTAGTACAGATTCTGAGTATGTAACTGGGTTTGATGAAATCAGCATTTGTCTTGCTTCGCTGTGTGTAGGGAAGCTCAGTTTTAGTCCCAGTAGCTCCCACAAGTGTCTCTTCAGCGTGTTCCCATTTCCTTAGAAACAGTGTATTTGCTGGGAGAAAAGTGCATTACTGTGCCCTTTGACCGTTCAGCAAAGACATGTGTAGAAGCACAGCGCTAGCAGAAACGACCGTTTCTCGACGTTTTCTAACTCAGGGAACAAGTTGCACACTTCGCAGATGCATTTGAGCAACTTCGTAAGAAGCGGGTTTTTTGCCTAAAGAGACGTGCTTTAGAACGCGCTAGTTTTGCCTATTTACGCAGTAGTACAGATTCTGAGTATGTAACTGGGTTTGATGAAATCAGCATTTGTCTTGCTTCCCTGTGTGTAGGGAAGCTCAGTTTTAGTCACAGTAGCTCCCACAAGTGTCTCCTCAGCGTGTTCCCATTTCCTTAGAAACAGTGTATTTGCTGTGAGAAAAGGGCATTACTGTGCCCTTTCACGGTTCAGCAACGACATGTGTAGAAGCACAGCGCTAGCAGAAACGACTGTTTCTCGACGTTTTCTAACTCAGGGAACAAGTTGCACACTTCGCAGATGCATTTGGGCAACTTCGTAAGAAGCAGGTTTTTTGCCTAAAGAGACGAGCTTTAGCACTCGTTAGTTTTGCCTATTTACGCAGTAGTACAGCTTCTGAGTATGTAACTGGGTTTGATGAAATCAGCATTTCTCTTGCATCCCTGTGCGTAGGAAAGCTCAGGTTTAGTCACAGTAGCTCCCACAAGTGTCTCCTCAGCGTGTTCCCATTTCCTTAGAAACAGTGTATTTGCTGGGAGAAAAGTGCATTCCTGTGCCCTTTGACCGTTCAGCAAAGACATGTGTAGAAGCACAGCGCTAGCAGACACTACCGTTTCTCGAAGTTTTCTAACTCAGGGAACAAGTTGCACACTTCGCAGATGCATTTGAGCAACTTCGTAAGAAGCGGGTTTTTTGCCTAAAGAGACGTGCTTTAGAATGCGCTAGTTTTGCCTATTTGCGCAGTAGTACAGATTCTGAGTATGTAACTGGGTTTGATGAAATCAGCATTTGTCTTGCTTCCGTGTGCGTAGGGAAGCTCAGTTTTAGTCACAGTAGCTCCCACAAGTGTCTCTTCAGCGTGTTCCCATTTCCTTAGAAACAGTGTATTTGCTGGGAGAAAAGTGCATTACTGTGCCCTTTGACCGTTCAGCAAAGACGTGTGTAGAAGCACAGCGCTAGCAGAAACGACCGTTTCTCGACGTTTTCTAACTCAGGAAACAAGTTGCACACTTCGCAGATGCATTTGAGCAACTTCGTAAGAAGCGGGTTTTTTGCCTAAAGAGACGTGATTTAGAACGCACTAGTTTTGCCTATTTGCGCAGTAGTACAGATTCTGAGTATGTAACTGGGTTTGATGAAATCAGCATTTGTCTTGCTTCGCTGTGTGTAGGGAAGCTCAGTTTTAGTCACAGTAGCTCCCACAAGTGTCTCTTCAGCGTGTTCCCATTTCCTTAGAAACAGTGTATTTGCTGGGAGAAAAGTGCATTCCTGTGCCCTTTGACCGTTCAGCAAAGACATGTGTAGAAGCACAGCGCTAGCAGAAACGACCGTTTCTCGACGTTTTCTAACTCAGGGAACAAGTTGCACACTTCGCAGATGCATTTGGGCAACTTCGTAAGAAGCGGGTTTTTTGCCTAAAGAGACGTGCTTTAGAACGCGCTAGTTTTGCCTATTTACGCAGTAGTACAGATTCTGAGTATGTAACTGGGTTTGATGAAATCAGCATTTCTCTTGCTTCCCTGTGTGTAGGGAAGCTCAGTTTTAGTCACAGTAGCTCCCACAAGTGTCTCCTCAGCGTGTTCCCATTTCCTTAGAAACAGTGTATTTGCTGGGAGAAAAGGGCATTACTGTGCCCTTTCACGGTTCAGCAACGACATGTGTAGAAGCACAGCGCTAGCAGAAACGACCATTTCTCGACGTTTTCTAACTCAGGGAACAAGTTGCACACTTCGCAGAGGCATTTGGGCAACTTCGTAAGAAGCGGGTTTTTTGCCTAAAGAGACGTGCTTTAGAAAGCACTAGTTTTGCCTATTTGCGCAGTAGTACAGATTCTGAGTATGTAACTGGGTTTGATGAAATCAGCATTTCTCTTGCTTCCCTGTGCGTAGGGAAGCTCAGTTTTACTCACAGTCGCTCCCACAAGTGTCTCCTCAGCGTGTTCCCATTTCCTTAGAAACAGTGTATTTGCTGCGAGAAAAGGGCATTACTGTGCCCTTTCACCGTTCAGCAAAGACATGTGTAGAAGCACAGCGCTAGCAGAAACGACCGTTTCTCGACGTTTTCTAACTCAGGGAACAAGTTGCACACTTCGCAGATGCATTTGGGCAAGTTCGTAAGAAGCGGGTTTTTTGCCTAAAGAGACCTGCTTTAGAACGCACTAGTTTTCCCTATTTGCGCAGTAGTACAGATTTTGAGTATGTAACTGGGTTTGATGAAATCAGCATTTCTCTTGCTTCCCTGTGCGTAGGGAAGCTCAGTTTTAGTCACAGTAGCTCCCACAAGTGTCTCCTCAGCGTGTTCCCATTTCCTTAGAAACAGTGTATTTGCTGCGAGAAAAGGGCATTACTGTGCCCTTTCACCGTTCAGCAACGACATGTGTAGAAACACAGCGCTAGCAGAAACGACCATTTCTCGACGTTTTCTAACTAAGGGAACAAGTTGCACACTTCGCAGATGCATTTGGGCAACTTCGTAAGAAGCGTGTTTTTTGCCTAAAGAGACGTTCTTTAGAACGCGCTAGTTTTGCCTATTTGTGCAGTAGTACAGATTCTGAGTATGTAACTGGGTTTGATGAAATCAGCATTTCTCTTGCTTCCCTGTGCGTAAGGAAGCTCAGTTTTACTCACAGTAGCTCCCACAAGTGTCTCCTCAGCATGTTCCCATTTCCTTAGAAACAGTGTATTTGCTGCGAGAAAAGGGCATTACTGTGCCCTTTCACCGTTCAGCAACGACATGTGTAGAAGCACAGCGCTAGCAGAAACGACCGTTTCTCGACGTTTTCTAACTCAGGGAACAAGTTGCACACTTCGCAGATGCATTTGGGCAACTTCGTAAGAAGCGGTTTTTTTGCCTAAAGAGACGTGCTTTAGAACGCGCTAGTTTTGCCTATTTACGCAGTAGTACAGATTCTGAGTATGTAACTGGGTTTGATGAAATCAGCATTTGTCTTGCTTCGCTGTGTGTAGGGAAGCTCAGTTTTAGTCACAGTAGCTCCCACAAGTGTCTCTTCAGCGTGTTCCCATTTCCTTAGAAACAGTGTATTTGCTGGGAGAAAAGTGCATTCCTGTGCCCTTTGACCGTTCAGCAAAGACATGTGTAGAAGCACAGCGCTAGCAGAAACGACCGTTTCTCGACGTTTTCTAACTCAGGGAACAAGTTGCACACTTCGCAGATGCATTTGGGCAACTTCGTAAGAAGCGGGTTTTTTGCCTAAAGAGACGTGCTTTAGAACGCGCTAATTTTGCCTATTTACGCAGTAGTACAGATTCTGAGTATGTAACTGGGTTTGATGAAATCAGCATTTCTCTTGCTTCCCTGTGTGTAGGGAAGCTCAGTTTTAGTCACAGTAGCTCCCACAAGTGTCTCCTCAGCGTGTTCCCATTTCCTTAGAAACAGTGTATTTGCTGCGAGAAAAGGGCATTACTGTGCCCTTTCACCGTTCAGCAAAGACATGTGTAGAAGCACAGGGCTAGCAGAAACGACCGTTTCTCGACGTTTTCTAACTCAGGGAACAAGTTGCACACTTCGCAGATGCATTTGGGCAACTTCGTAAGAAGCGGGTTTTTTGCCTAAAGAGACCTGCTTTAGAACGCACTAGTTTTCCCTATTTGCGCAGTAGTACAGATTTTGAGTATGTAACTGGGTTTGATGAAATCAGCATTTCTCTTGCTTCCCTGTGCGTAGGGAAGCTCAGTTTTAGTCACAGTAGCTCCCACAAGTGTCTCCTCAGCGTGTTCCCATTTCTTTAGAAACAGTGTATTTGCTGCGAGAAAAGGGCATTACTGTGCCCTTTCACCGTTCAGCAAAGACATGTGTAGAAACACAGCGCTAGCAGAAACGACCATTTCTCGACGTTTTCTAACGAAGGGAACAAGTTGAACACTTCGCAGATGCATTTGGGCAACTTCGTAAGAAGCGTGTTTTTTGCCTAAAGAGACGTTCTTTAGAACGCGCTAGTTTTGCCTATTTGCGCAGTAGTACAGATTCTGAGTATGTAACTGGGTTTGATGAAATCAGCATTTGTCTTGCTTCCGTGTGCGTAGGGAAGCTCAGTTTTAGTCACAGTAGCTCCCACAAGTGTCTCTTCAGCGTGTTCCCATTTCCTTAGAAACAGTGTATTTGCTGGGAGAAAAGTGCATTACTGTGCCCTTTGACCGTTCAGCAAAGACGTGTGTAGAAGCACAGCGCTAGCAGAAACGACCGTTTCTCGACGTTTTCTAACTCAGGAAACAAGTTGCACACTTCGCAGATGCATTTGAGCAACTTCGTAAGAAGCGGGTTTTTTGCCTAAAGAGACGTGCTTTAGAACGCGCTAGTTTTGCCTATTTGCGCAGTGGGACAGATTCTGAGTATGTAACTGGATTTGATGAAATCAGCATTTCTCTTGCTTCCCTGTGCGTAGGGAAGCTCAGTTTTAGTCACAGTAGCTCCCACAAGTGTCTCCTCAGCGTGATCCCATTTCCTTAGAAACAGTGTATTTGCTGGGAGAAAAGTGCATTACTGTGCCCTTTCACCGTTCAGCAAAGACATGTGTAGAAGCGCAGCGCTACCAGAAACGACCGTTTCTCGACGTTTTCTAACTCAGGGAATAAGTTGCACACTTCGCAGATGCATTTGAGCAACTTCGTAAGAAGCGGGTTTTTTGCCTAAAGAGACGTGCTTTAGAACGCGCTAGTTTTGCCTATTTGCGCAGTGGTACAGATTCTGAGTATGTAACTGGGTTTGATGAAATCAGCATTTCTCTTGCTTCCCTGTGCGTAGGGAAGCTCAGTTTTAGTCACAGTAGCTCCCACAAGTGTCTCCTCAGCGTGTTCCCATTTCCTTAGAAACAGTGTATTTGCTGGGAGAAAAGTGCATTCCTGTGCCCTTTCACCGTTCAGCAACGACATGTGTAGAAGCGCAGCACTAGCAGAAACGACCGTTTCTCGACGTTTTCTAACTCAGGGAATAAGTTGCACACTTTGCAGATGCATTTGAGCAACTTCGTAAGAAGCGGGTTTTTTGCCTAAAGAGACGTGCTTTAGAACGCGCTAGTTTTGCCTATTTGTGCAGTGGTACAGATTCTGAGTATGTAACTGGGTTTGATGAAATCAGCATTTCTCTTGCTTCCCTGTGCGTAGGGAAGCTCAGTTTTAGTCACAGTAGCTCCCACAAGTGTCTCCTCAGCGTGTTCCCATTTCCTTAGAAACAGTGTATTTGCTGGGAGAAAAGTGCATTACTGTGCCCTTTCACCGTTCAGCAAAGACATGTGTAGAAGCCCAGCGTTAGCAGAAACGACCGCTTCTCGACGTTTTCTAACTCAGGGAACAAGTTGCACACTTCGCAGATGCATTTGAGCAACTTCGTAAGAAGCGGGTTTTTTGCCTAAAGAGACGTGCTTTAGAACTCGCTAGTTTTGCCTATTGTCGCAGTAGTACAGATTCTGAGTATGTAACTGGGTTTGATGAAATCAGCATTTCTCTTGCTTCCCTGTGCGTAGGGAAGCTCAGTTTTAGTCACAGTAGCTCCCACAAGTGTCTCCTCAGCGTGTTCCCATTTCCTTAGGAACAGAGTATTTGCTGGGAGAAAAGTGCACTACTGTGCCCTTTCACCGTTCAGCAAAGACATGTGTAGAAGCACAGCGCTAGCAGAAACGACCGTTTCTCGACGTTTTCTAACTCAGGGAACAAGTTGCACACTTCGCAGATGCATTTGGGCAACTTTGTAAGAAGAGGGTTTTTTGCCTAAAGAGACGTGCTTTAGAACGCGCTAGTTTTGCCTATTTGCGCAGTGGGACAGATTCTGAGTATGTAACTGGGTTTGATGAAATCAGCATTTCTCTTTCTTCCCTGTACGTAGGGAAGCTCAGTTTTAGTCACAGTAGCTCCCACAAGTGTCTCCTCAGCGTGTTCCCATTTCCTTAGAAACAGTGTATTTGCTGGGAGAAAAGTGCATTCCTGTGCCCTTTGACCGTTCAGCAAAGACATGTGTAGAAGCACAGCGCTAGCAGAAACGACCGTTTCTCGACGTTTTCTAACTCAGGGAACAAGTTGCACACTTCGCAGATGCATTTGGGCAACTTCGTAAGAAGCGGGTTTTTTGCCTCAAGAGACGTGCTTTAGAACGCACTAGTTTTGCCTATTTGCCCAGTAGTACAGATTCTGAGTATGTAACTGGGTTTGATGAAATCAGCATTTCTCTTGCTTCCCTGTGCGTAGGGAAGCTCAGTTTTAGTCACAGTAGCTCCCACAAGTGTCTCCTCAGCGTGTTCCCATTTCCTTAGAAACAGTGTATTTGCTGTGAGAAAAGGGCATTACTGTGCCCTTTCACGGTTCAGCAACGACATGTGTAGACGCACAGCGCTAGCAGAAACGACCGTTTCTCGACGTTTTCTAACTCAGGGAACAAGTTGCACACTTCGCAGATGCATTTGGGCAACTTCATAAGAAGCGGGTTTTTTGCCTAAAGAGACGTGCTTTAGAACGCACTAGTTTTGCCTATTTGCGCAGTAGTACAGATTCTGAGTATGTAACTGGGTTTGATGAAATCAGCATTTCTCTTGCTTCCCTGTGCGTAGGGAAGCACAGTTTTCGTCACAGTAGCTCCCACAAGTGTCTCCTCAGCGTGTTCCCATTTCCTTAGAAACAGTGTATTTACTGGGAGAAAGGTGCATTACTGTGCCCTTTCACCGTTCAGCAAAGACATGTGTAGAAGCGCAGCGCTAGCAGAAACGACCGTTTCTCGAAGTTTTGTAACTCAGGGAATAAGTTGCACACTTCGCAGATGCATTTGAGCAACTTCGTAAGAAGCGGGTTTTTTGCCTAAAGAGACATGCTTTAGAACGCGCTAGTTTGCCTATTTGCGCAGTGGTACAGATTCTGAGTATGTAACTGGGTTTGATGAAATCAGCATTTCTCTTGCTTCCCTGTGTGTAGGTAAGCTCAGTTTTAGTCACAGTAGCTCCCACAAGTGTCTCCTCAGCGTGTTCCCATTTCCTTAGAAACAGTGTATTTGCTGGGAGAAAAGTGCATTACTGTGCCCATTCACCGTTCAGCAAAGACATGTGTAGAAGCGCAGCACTAGCAGAAACGACCGTTTCTCGACGTTTTCTAACTCAGGGAATAAGTTGCACACTTCGCAGATGCATTTGAGCAACTTCGTAAGAAGCGGGTTTTTTGCCTAAAGAGACGTGCTTTAGAACGCGCTAGTTTTGCCTATTTGCGCAGTGGTACAGATTCTGAGTATGTAACTGGGTTTGATGAAATCAGCATTTCTCTTGCTTCCCTGTGTGTAGGGAAGCTCAGTTTTAGTCACAGTAGCTCCCACAAGTGTCTCCTCAGCGTGTTCCCATTTCCTTAGAAACAGTGTATTTGCTGGGAGAAAAGTGCATTACTGTGCCCTTTCACCGTTCAGCAAAGACATGTGTAGAAGCACAGCGCTAGCAGAAACGACCGCTTCTCGACGTTTTCTAACTCAGGGAACAAGTTGCACACTTCGCAGATGCATTTGAGCAACTTCGTAAGAAGCGGGTTTTTTGCCTAAAGAGACGTGCTTTAGAACGCGCTAGTTTTGCCTATTGGCACAGTAGTACAGATTCTGAGTATGTAAATGGGTTTGATGAAATCAGCATTTCTCTGCTTCCCTGTGCGTAGGGAAGCTCAGTTTTAGTCACAGTAGCTCCCACAAGTGTCTCCTCAGTGTGTTCCCATTTCCTTAGGAACAGAGAATTTGCTGGGAGAAAAGTGCACTACTGTGCCCTTTCACCGTTCAGCAAAGACATGTGTAGAAGCACAGCGCTAGCAGAAACGACCGTTTCTCGACGTTTTCTAACTCAGGGAACAAGTTGCACACTTCGCAGATGCATTTGGGCAACTTTGTAAGAAGAGGGTTTTTTGCCTAAAGAGACGTGCTTTAGAACGCGCTAGTTTTGCCTATTTGCGCAGTGGGACAGATTCTGAGTATGTAACTGGGTTTGATGAAATCAGCATTTCTCTTTCTTCCCTGTGCGTAGGGAAGCTCAGTTTTAGTCACAGTAGCTCCCACAAGTGTCTCCTCAGCGTGTTCCCATTTCCTTAGAAACAGTGTATTTGCTGGGAGAAAAGTGCATTCCTGTGCCCTTTGACCGTTCAGCAAAGACATGTGTAGAAGCACAGTGCTAGCAGAAACGACCGTTTCTCGACGTTTTCTAACTCAGGGAACAAGTTGCACACTTCGCAGATGCATTTGGGCAACTTCGTAAGAAGCGGGTTTTTTGCCTCAAGAGACGTGCTTTAGAACGCACTAGTTTTGCCTATTTGCGCAGTAGTACAGATTCTGAGTATGTAACTGGGTTTGATTAAATCAGCATTTCTCTTGCTTCCCTGTGCGTAGGGAAGCTCAGTTTTACTCAAAATAGCTCCCACAAGTGTCTCCTCAGCGTGTTCCCATTTCCTTAGAAACAGTGTATTTGCTGCGAGAAAAGGGCATTACTGTGCCCTTTCACCGTTCAGCAACGACATGTGTAGAAGCACAGCGCTAGCAGAAACGACCGTTTCTCGACGTTTTCTAACTCAGGGAACAAGTTGCACACTTAGCAGATGCATTTGGGCAACTTCGTAAGAAGCGGGTTTTTTGCCTAAAGAGACGTGCTTTAGAACGCACTAGTTTTGCCTATTTAAGCAGTAGTACATATTCTGAGTATGTAACTGGGTTTGATGAAATCAGCATTTCTCTTGCTTCCCTGTGCGTAGCGAAGCTCAGTTTTAGTCACAGTAGCTCCCACAAGTGTCTCCTCAGCGTGTTCCCATTTCCTTAGAAACAGTGTATTTGCTGGGAGAAAAGTGCATTCCTGTGCCCTTTGACCGTTCAGCAAAGACATGTGTAGAAGCACAGCGCTAGCAGAAACGACCGTTTTTCGACGTTTTCTAAATCAGGGAACAAGTTGCACACTTCGCAGATGCATTTGAGCAACTTTGTAAGAAGCAGGTTTTTTGCCTAAAGAGACGTGCTTTAGAACGCGCTAGTTTTGCCTATTTGCGCAGTAGTACAGATTCTGAGTATGTAACTGGGTTTGATGAAATCAGCATTTCTCTTGCTTCCCTGTGCGTAGGGAAGCACAGTTTTAGTCACAGTAGCTCCCACAAGTGTCTCCTCAGCGTGTTCCCATTTCCTTAGAAACAGTGTATTTGCTGGGAGAAAGGTGCATTACTGTGCCCTTTCACCGTTCAGCAAAGACATGTGTAGAAGCGCAGCGCTAGCAGAAACGACCGTTTCTCGAAGTTTTGTAACTCAGGGAATAAGTTGCACACTTCGCAGATGCATTTGAGCAACTTCGTAAGAAGCGGGTTTTTTGCCTAAAGAGACATGCTTTAGAACGCGCTAGTTTGCCTATTTGCGCAGTGGTACAGATTCTGAGTATGTAACTGGGTTTGATGAAATCAGCATTTCTCTTGCTTCCCTGTGTGTAGGTAAGCTCAGTTTTAGTCACAGTAGCTCCCACAAGTGTCTCCTCAGCGTGTTCCCATTTCCTTAGAAACAGTGTATTTGCTGGGAGAAAAGTGCATTACTGTGCCCATTCACCGTTCAGCAAAGACATGTGTAGAAGCGCAGCACTAGCAGAAACGACCGTTTCTCGACGTTTTCTAACTCAGGGAACAAGTTGCACACTTCGCAGATGCATTTGGGCAACTTCGTAAGAAGCGGGTTTTTTGCCTAAAGAGACCTGCTTTAGAACGCACTAGTTTTCCCTATTTGCGCAGTAGTACAGATTTTGAGTATGTAACTGGGTTTGATGAAATCAGCATTTCTCTTGCTTCCCTGTGCGTAGGGAAGCTCAGTTTTAGTCACAGTAGCTCCCACAAGTGTCTCCTCAGCGTGTTCCCATTTCCTTAGAAACAGTGTATTTGCTGCGAGAAAAGGGCATTACTGTGCCCTTTCACCGTTCAGCAACGACATGTGTAGAAACACAGCGCTAGCAGAAACGACCATTTCTCGACGTTTTCTAACTAAGGGAACAAGTTGCACACTTCGCAGATGCATTTGGGCAACTTCGTAAGAAGCGTGTTTTTTGCCTAAAGAGACGTTCTTTAGAACGCGCTAGTTTTGCCTATTTGTGCAGTAGTACAGATTCTGAGTATGTAACTGGGTTTGATGAAATCAGCATTTCTCTTGCTTCCCTGTGCGTAAGGAAGCTCAGTTTTACTCACAGTAGCTCCCACAAGTGTCTCCTCAGCATGTTCCCATTTCCTTAGAAACAGTGTATTTGCTGCGAGAAAAGGGCATTACTGTGCCCTTTCACCGTTCAGCAACGACATGTGTAGAAGCACAGCGCTAGCAGAAACGACCGTTTCTCGACGTTTTCTAACTCAGGGAACAAGTTGCACACTTCACAGATGCATTTGGGCAACTTCGTAAGAAGCGGTTTTTTTGCCTAAAGAGACGTGCTTTAGAACGCGCTAGTTTTGCCTATTTACGCAGTAGTACAGATTCTGAGTATGTAACTGGGTTTGATGAAATCAGCATTTGTCTTGCTTCGCTGTGTGTAGGGAAGCTCAGTTTTAGTCACAGTAGCTCCCACAAGTGTCTCTTCAGCGTGTTCCCATTTCCTTAGAAACAGTGTATTTGCTGGGAGAAAAGTGCATTCCTGTGCCCTTTGACCGTTCAGCAAAGACATGTGTAGAAGCACAGCGCTAGCAGAAACGACCGTTTCTCGACGTTTTCTAACTCAGGGAACAAGTTGCACACTTCGCAGATGCATTTGGGCAACTTCGTAAGAAGCGGGTTTTTTGCCTAAAGAGACGTGCTTTAGAACGCGCTAATTTTGCCTATTTACGCAGTAGTACAGATTCTGAGTATGTAACTGGGTTTGATGAAATCAGCATTTCTCTTGCTTCCCTGTGTGTAGGGAAGCTCAGTTTTAGTCACAGTAGCTCCCACAAGTGTCTCCTCAGCGTGTTCCCATTTCCTTAGAAACAGTGTATTTGCTGCGAGAAAAGGGCATTACTGTGCCCTTTCACCGTTCAGCAAAGACATGTGTAGAAGCACAGGGCTAGCAGAAACGACCGTTTCTCGACGTTTTCTAACTCAGGGAACAAGTTGCACACTTCGCAGATGCATTTGGGCAACTTCGTAAGAAGCGGGTTTTTTGCCTAAAGAGACCTGCTTTAGAACGCACTAGTTTTCCCTATTTGCGCAGTAGTACAGATTTTGAGTATGTAACTGGGTTTGATGAAATCAGCATTTCTCTTGCTTCCCTGTGCGTAGGGAAGCTCAGTTTTAGTCACAGTAGCTCCCACAAGTGTCTCCTCAGCGTGTTCCCATTTCTTTAGAAACAGTGTATTTGCTGCGAGAAAAGGGCATTACTGTGCCCTTTCACCGTTCAGCAAAGACATGTGTAGAAACACAGCGCTAGCAGAAACGACCATTTCTCGACGTTTTCTAACGAAGGGAACAAGTTGAACACTTCGCAGATGCATTTGGGCAACTTCGTAAGAAGCGTGTTTTTTGCCTAAAGAGACGTTCTTTAGAACGCGCTAGTTTTGCCTATTTGCGCAGTAGTACAGATTCTGAGTATGTAACTGGGTTTGATGAAATCAGCATTTGTCTTGCTTCCGTGTGCGTAGGGAAGCTCAGTTTTAGTCACAGTAGCTCCCACAAGTGTCTCTTCAGCGTGTTCCCATTTCCTTAGAAACAGTGTATTTGCTGGGAGAAAAGTGCATTACTGTGCCCTTTGACCGTTCAGCAAAGACGTGTGTAGAAGCACAGCGCTAGCAGAAACGACCGTTTCTCGACGTTTTCTAACTCAGGAAACAAGTTGCACACTTCGCAGATGCATTTGAGCAACTTCGTAAGAAGCGGGTTTTTTGCCTAAAGAGACGTGCTTTAGAACGCGCTAGTTTTGCCTATTTGCGCAGTGGGACAGATTCTGAGTATGTAACTGGATTTGATGAAATCAGCATTTCTCTTGCTTCCCTGTGCGTAGGGAAGCTCAGTTTTAGTCACAGTAGCTCCCACAAGTGTCTCCTCAGCGTGATCCCATTTCCTTAGAAACAGTGTATTTGCTGGGAGAAAAGTGCATTACTGTGCCCTTTCACCGTTCAGCAAAGACATGTGTAGAAGCGCAGCGCTACCAGAAACGACCGTTTCTCGACGTTTTCTAACTCAGGGAATAAGTTGCACACTTCGCAGATGCATTTGAGCAACTTCGTAAGAAGCGGGTTTTTTGCCTAAAGAGACGTGCTTTAGAACGCGCTAGTTTTGCCTATTTGCGCAGTGGTACAGATTCTGAGTATGTAACTGGGTTTGATGAAATCAGCATTTCTCTTGCTTCCCTGTGCGTAGGGAAGCTCAGTTTTAGTCACAGTAGCTCCCACAAGTGTCTCCTCAGCGTGTTCCCATTTCCTTAGAAACAGTGTATTTGCTGGGAGAAAAGTGCATTCCTGTGCCCTTTCACCGTTCAGCAACGACATGTGTAGAAGCGCAGCACTAGCAGAAACGACCGTTTCTCGACGTTTTCTAACTCAGGGAATAAGTTGCACACTTTGCAGATGCATTTGAGCAACTTCGTAAGAAGCGGGTTTTTTGCCTAAAGAGACGTGCTTTAGAACGCGCTAGTTTTGCCTATTTGTGCAGTGGTACAGATTCTGAGTATGTAACTGGGTTTGATGAAATCAGCATTTCTCTTGCTTCCCTGTGCGTAGGGAAGCTCAGTTTTAGTCACAGTAGCTCCCACAAGTGTCTCCTCAGCGTGTTCCCATTTCCTTAGAAACAGTGTATTTGCTGGGAGAAAAGTGCATTACTGTGCCCTTTCACCGTTCAGCAAAGACATGTGTAGAAGCCCAGCGTTAGCAGAAACGACCGCTTCTCGACGTTTTCTAACTCAGGGAACAAGTTGCACACTTCGCAGATGCATTTGAGCAACTTCGTAAGAAGCGGGTTTTTTGCCTAAAGAGACGTGCTTTAGAACTCGCTAGTTTTGCCTATTGTCGCAGTAGTACAGATTCTGAGTATGTAACTGGGTTTGATGAAATCAGCATTTCTCTTGCTTCCCTGTGCGTAGGGAAGCTCAGTTTTAGTCACAGTAGCTCCCACAAGTGTCTCCTCAGCGTGTTCCCATTTCCTTAGGAACAGAGTATTTGCTGGGAGAAAAGTGCACTACTGTGCCCTTTCACCGTTCAGCAAAGACATGTGTAGAAGCACAGCGCTAGCAGAAACGACCGTTTCTCGACGTTTTCTAACTCAGGGAACAAGTTGCACACTTCGCAGATGCATTTGGGCAACTTTGTAAGAAGAGGGTTTTTTGCCTAAAGAGACGTGCTTTAGAACGCGCTAGTTTTGCCTATTTGCGCAGTGGGACAGATTCTGAGTATGTAACTGGGTTTGATGAAATCAGCATTTCTCTTTCTTCCCTGTACGTAGGGAAGCTCAGTTTTAGTCACAGTAGCTCCCACAAGTGTCTCCTCAGCGTGTTCCCATTTCCTTAGAAACAGTGTATTTGCTGGGAGAAAAGTGCATTCCTGTGCCCTTTGACCGTTCAGCAAAGACATGTGTAGAAGCACAGCGCTAGCAGAAACGACCGTTTCTCGACGTTTTCTAACTCAGGGAACAAGTTGCACACTTCGCAGATGCATTTGGGCAACTTCGTAAGAAGCGGGTTTTTTGCCTCAAGAGACGTGCTTTAGAACGCACTAGTTTTGCCTATTTGCCCAGTAGTACAGATTCTGAGTATGTAACTGGGTTTGATGAAATCAGCATTTCTCTTGCTTCCCTGTGCGTAGGGAAGCTCAGTTTTAGTCACAGTAGCTCCCACAAGTGTCTCCTCAGCGTGTTCCCATTTCCTTAGAAACAGTGTATTTGCTGTGAGAAAAGGGCATTACTGTGCCCTTTCACGGTTCAGCAACGACATGTGTAGACGCACAGCGCTAGCAGAAACGACCGTTTCTCGACGTTTTCTAACTCAGGGAACAAGTTGCACACTTCGCAGATGCATTTGGGCAACTTCATAAGAAGCGGGTTTTTTGCCTAAAGAGACGTGCTTTAGAACGCACTAGTTTTGCCTATTTGCGCAGTAGTACAGATTCTGAGTATGTAACTGGGTTTGATGAAATCAGCATTTCTCTTGCTTCCCTGTGCGTAGGGAAGCACAGTTTTCGTCACAGTAGCTCCCACAAGTGTCTCCTCAGCGTGTTCCCATTTCCTTAGAAACAGTGTATTTACTGGGAGAAAGGTGCATTACTGTGCCCTTTCACCGTTCAGCAAAGACATGTGTAGAAGCGCAGCGCTAGCAGAAACGACCGTTTCTCGAAGTTTTGTAACTCAGGGAATAAGTTGCACACTTCGCAGATGCATTTGAGCAACTTCGTAAGAAGCGGGTTTTTTGCCTAAAGAGACGTGCTTTAGAACGCGCTAGTTTTGCCTATTGGCACAGTAGTACAGATTCTGAGTATGTAAATGGGTTTGATGAAATCAGCATTTCTCTGCTTCCCTGTGCGTAGGGAAGCTCAGTTTTAGTCACAGTAGCTCCCACAAGTGTCTCCTCAGTGTGTTCCCATTTCCTTAGGAACAGAGAATTTGCTGGGAGAAAAGTGCACTACTGTGCCCTTTCACCGTTCAGCAAAGACATGTGTAGAAGCACAGCGCTAGCAGAAACGACCGTTTCTCGACGTTTTCTAACTCAGGGAACAAGTTGCACACTTCGCAGATGCATTTGGGCAACTTTGTAAGAAGAGGGTTTTTTGCCTAAAGAGACGTGCTTTAGAACGCGCTAGTTTTGCCTATTTGCGCAGTGGGACAGATTCTGAGTATGTAACTGGGTTTGATGAAATCAGCATTTCTCTTTCTTCCCTGTGCGTAGGGAAGCTCAGTTTTAGTCACAGTAGCTCCCACAAGTGTCTCCTCAGCGTGTTCCCATTTCCTTAGAAACAGTGTATTTGCTGGGAGAAAAGTGCATTCCTGTGCCCTTTGACCGTTCAGCAAAGACATGTGTAGAAGCACAGTGCTAGCAGAAACGACCGTTTCTCGACGTTTTCTAACTCAGGGAACAAGTTGCACACTTCGCAGATGCATTTGGGCAACTTCGTAAGAAGCGGGTTTTTTGCCTCAAGAGACGTGCTTTAGAACGCACTAGTTTTGCCTATTTGCGCAGTAGTACAGATTCTGAGTATGTAACTGGGTTTGATTAAATCAGCATTTCTCTTGCTTCCCTGTGCGTAGGGAAGCTCAGTTTTACTCAAAATAGCTCCCACAAGTGTCTCCTCAGCGTGTTCCCATTTCCTTAGAAACAGTGTATTTGCTGCGAGAAAAGGGCATTACTGTGCCCTTTCACCGTTCAGCAACGACATGTGTAGAAGCACAGCGCTAGCAGAAACGACCGTTTCTCGACGTTTTCTAACTCAGGGAACAAGTTGCACACTTAGCAGATGCATTTGGGCAACTTCGTAAGAAGCGGGTTTTTTGCCTAAAGAGACGTGCTTTAGAACGCACTAGTTTTGCCTATTTGCGCAGTAGTACAGATTCTGAGTATGTAACTGGGTTTGATGAAATCAGCATTTCTCTTGCTTCCCTGTGCGTAGGGAAGCTCAGTTTTAGTCACAGTAGCTCCCACAAGTGTCTCCTCAGCGTGTTCCCATTTCCTTAGAAACAGTGTATTTGCTGGGAGAAAAGTGCATTACTGTGCCCTTTCACCGTTCAGCAAAGACATGTGTAGAAGCCCAGCGTTAGCAGAAACGACCGCTTCTCGACGTTTTCTAACTCAGGGAACAAGTTGCACACTTCGCAGATGCATTTGAGCAACTTCGTAAGAAGCGGGTTTTTTGCCTAAAGAGACGTGCTTTAGAACTCGCTAGTTTTGCCTATTGTCGCAGTAGTACAGATTCTGAGTATGTAACTGGGTTTGATGAAATCAGCATTTCTCTTGCTTCCCTGTGCGTAGGGAAGCTCAGTTTTAGTCACAGTAGCTCCCACAAGTGTCTCCTCAGCGTGTTCCCATTTCCTTAGGAACAGAGTATTTGCTGGGAGAAAAGTGCACTACTGTGCCCTTTCACCGTTCAGCAAAGACATGTGTAGAAGCACAGCGCTAGCAGAAACGACCGTTTCTCGACGTTTTCTAACTCAGGGAACAAGTTGCACACTTCGCAGATGCATTTGGGCAACTTTGTAAGAAGAGGGTTTTTTGCCTAAAGAGACGTGCTTTAGAACGCGCTAGTTTTGCCTATTTGCGCAGTGGGACAGATTCTGAGTATGTAACTGGGTTTGATGAAATCAGCATTTCTCTTTCTTCCCTGTACGTAGGGAAGCTCAGTTTTAGTCACAGTAGCTCCCACAAGTGTCTCCTCAGCGTGTTCCCATTTCCTTAGAAACAGTGTATTTGCTGGGAGAAAAGTGCATTCCTGTGCCCTTTGACCGTTCAGCAAAGACATGTGTAGAAGCACAGCGCTAGCAGAAACGACCGTTTCTCGACGTTTTCTAACTCAGGGAACAAGTTGCACACTTCGCAGATGCATTTGGGCAACTTCGTAAGAAGCGGGTTTTTTGCCTCAAGAGACGTGCTTTAGAACGCACTAGTTTTGCCTATTTGCCCAGTAGTACAGATTCTGAGTATGTAACTGGGTTTGATGAAATCAGCATTTCTCTTGCTTCCCTGTGCGTAGGGAAGCTCAGTTTTAGTCACAGTAGCTCCCACAAGTGTCTCCTCAGCGTGTTCCCATTTCCTTAGAAACAGTGTATTTGCTGTGAGAAAAGGGCATTACTGTGCCCTTTCACGGTTCAGCAACGACATGTGTAGAAGCACAGCGCTAGCAGAAACGACCGTTTCTCGACGTTTTCTAACTCAGGGAACAAGTTGCACACTTCGCAGATGCATTTGGGCAACTTCATAAGAAGCGGGTTTTTTGCCTAAAGAGACGTGCTTTAGAACGCACTAGTTTTGCCTATTTGCGCAGTAGTACAGATTCTGAGTATGTAACTGGGTTTGATGAAATCAGCATTTCTCTTGCTTCCCTGTGCGTAGGGAAGCACAGTTTTCGTCACAGTAGCTCCCACAAGTGTCTCCTCAGCGTGTTCCCATTTCCTTAGAAACAGTGTATTTACTGGGAGAAAGGTGCATTACTGTGCCCTTTCACCGTTCAGCAAAGACATGTGTAGAAGCGCAGCGCTAGCAGAAACGACCGTTTCTCGAAGTTTTGTAACTCAGGGAATAAGTTGCACACTTCGCAGATGCATTTGAGCAACTTCGTAAGAAGCGGGTTTTTTGCCTAAAGAGACATGCTTTAGAACGCGCTAGTTTGCCTATTTGCGCAGTGGTACAGATTCTGAGTATGTAACTGGGTTTGATGAAATCAGCATTTCTCTTGCTTCCCTGTGTGTAGGTAAGCTCAGTTTTAGTCACAGTAGCTCCCACAAGTGTCTCCTCAGCGTGTTCCCATTTCCTTAGAAACAGTGTATTTGCTGGGAGAAAAGTGCATTACTGTGCCCATTCACCGTTCAGCAAAGACATGTGTAGAAGCGCAGCACTAGCAGAAACGACCGTTTCTCGACGTTTTCTAACTCAGGGAATAAGTTGCACACTTCGCAGATGCATTTGAGCAACTTCGTAAGAAGCGGGTTTTTTGCCTAAAGAGACGTGCTTTAGAACGCGCTAGTTTTGCCTATTTGCGCAGTGGTACAGATTCTGAGTATGTAACTGGGTTTGATGAAATCAGCATTTCTCTTGCTTCCCTGTGTGTAGGGAAGCTCAGTTTTAGTCACAGTAGCTCCCACAAGTGTCTCCTCAGCGTGTTCCCATTTCCTTAGAAACAGTGTATTTGCTGGGAGAAAAGTGCATTACTGTGCCCTTTCACCGTTCAGCAAAGACATGTGTAGAAGCACAGCGCTAGCAGAAACGACCGCTTCTCGACGTTTTCTAACTCAGGGAAC
The DNA here is from genome assembly GCF_964271855.1 of Acomys minous. Lineage (NCBI taxonomy): Eukaryota > Metazoa > Chordata > Mammalia > Rodentia > Muridae > Acomys > Acomys minous. The sequence continues at coordinate 80,074,324 of NC_140484.1, read as the reverse complement.
AAGTTGCACACTTCGCAGATGCATTTGAGCAACTTCGTAAGAAGCGGGTTTTTTGCCTAAAGAGACGTGCTTTAGAACGCGCTAGTTTTGCCTATTGGCACAGTAGTACAGATTCTGAGTATGTAAATGGGTTTGATGAAATCAGCATTTCTCTGCTTCCCTGTGCGTAGGGAAGCTCAGTTTTAGTCACAGTAGCTCCCACAAGTGTCTCCTCAGTGTGTTCCCATTTCCTTAGGAACAGAGAATTTGCTGGGAGAAAAGTGCACTACTGTGCCCTTTCACCGTTCAGCAAAGACATGTGTAGAAGCACAGCGCTAGCAGAAATGACCGTTTCTCGACGTTTTCTAACTCAGGGAACAAGTTGCACACTTCGCAGATGCATTTGGGCAACTTTGTAAGAAGCGGGTTTTTTGCCTAAAGAGACGTGCTTTAGAACGCGCTAGTTTTGCCTATTTGCGCAGTGGGACAGATTCTGAGTATGTAACTGGGTTTGATGAAATCAGCATTTCTCTTTCTTCCCTGTGCGTAGGGAAGCTCAGTTTTAGTCACAGTAGCTCCCACAAGTGTCTCCTCAGCGTGTTCCCATTTCCTTAGAAACAGTGTATTTGCTGGGAGAAAAGTGCATTCCTGTGCCCTTTGACCGTTCAGCAAAGACATGTGTAGAAGCACAGCGCTAGCAGAAACGACCGTTTCTCGACGTTTTCTAACTCAGGAAACAAGTTGCACACTTCGCAGATGCATTTGGGCAACTTCGTAAGAAGCGGGTTTTTTGCCTCAAGAGACGTGCTTTAGAACGCACTAGTTTTGCCTATTTGCGCAGTAGTACAGATTCTGAGTATGTAACTGGGTTTGATTAAATCAGCATTTCTCTTGCTTCCCTGTGCGTAGGGAAGCTCAGTTTTACTCACAATAGCTCCCACAAGTGTCTCCTCAGCGTGTTCCCATTTCCTTAGAAACAGTGTATTTGCTGCGAGAAAAGGGCATTACTGTGCCCTTTCACCGTTCAGCAACGACATGTGTAGAAGCACAGCGCTAGCAGAAACGACCGTTTCTCGACGTTTTCTAACTCAGGGAACAAGTTGCACACTTCGCAGATGCATTTGGGCAACTTCGTAAGAAGCGGGTTTTTTGCCTAAAGAGACGTGCTTTAGAACGCACTAGTTTTGCCTATTTGCGCAGTAGTACAGATTCTGAGTATGTAACTGGGTTTGATGAAATCAGCATTTCTCTTGCTTCCCTGTGCGTAGGGAAGCTCAGTTTTAGTCACAGTAGCTCCCACAAGTGTCTCCTCAGCGTGTTCCCATTTCCTTAGAAACAGTGTATTTGCTGGGAGAAAAGTGCATTACTGTGCCCTTTGACCGTTCAGCAAGGACATGTGTAGAAGCACAGCGCTAGCAGAAATGACCGTTTCTCGACGTTTTCTAACTCAGGGAACAAGTTGCACACTTCGCAGATGCATTTGAGCAACTTCGTAAGAAGCGGGTTTTTTGCCTAAAGAGACGTGCTTTAGAACGCGCTAGTTTTGCCGATTTGCGCAGTGGTACAGATTCTAAGTATGTAACTGGGTTTGATGAAATCAGCATTTTTCTTGCCCCCCTGTGCGTAGGGAAGCTCAGTTTTAGTCACAGTAGCTCCCACAAGTGTCTCCTCAGCGTGTTCCCATTTCCTTAGAAACAGTGTATTTGCTGGGAGAAAAGTGCATTACTGTGCCCTTTCACCGTTCAGCAAAGACATGTGTAGAAGCACAGCGCTAGCAGAAACGACCGTTTCTCGACGTTTTCTAACTCAGGGAACAAGTTGCACACTTCGCAGATGCATTTGAGCAACTTCGTAAGAAGCGGGTTTTTTGCCTAAAGAGACGTGCTATAGAACACGCTAGTTTTGCCTATTGGCGCAGTAGTACAGATTCTGAGTATGTAACTGGGTTTGATGAAATCCGCATTTCTCTTTCTTCCCTGTGCGTAGGGAAGCTCAGTTTTAGTCACAGTAGCTCCCACAAGTGTCTCCTCAGCGTGTTCCCATTTCCTTAGAAACAGTGTATTTGCTGGGAGAAAAGTGCATTACTGTGCCCTTTCACCGTTCAGCAAAGACATGTGTAGAAGCACAGCGCTAGCAGAAACGACCGCTTCTCGACGTTTTCTAACTCAGGGAACAAGTTGCACACTTCGCAGATGCATTTGAGCAACTTCGTAAGAAGCGGGTTTTTTGCCTCAAGAGACGTGCTTTAGAACGCGCAGTTTTGCCTATTTGCGCAGTGGTACAGATTCTGAGTATGTAACTGGGTTTGATGAAATCAGCATTTCTCTTGCTTCAACGTGCATAGGGAAGCTCAGTTTTAGTCACAGTAGCTCCCACAAGTGTCTCCTCAGCGTGTTCCCATTTCCTTAGAAACAGTGTATTTGCCTTGAAAAAAGTGCATTCCTGTGCCCTTTGACCGTTCAGCAAAGACATGTGTAGAAGCACAGCGCTAGCAGAAACGACCGTTTCTCGACGTTTTCTAACTCAGGGAACAAGTTGCACACTTCGCAGATGCATTTGAGCAACTTCGTAAGAAGCGGGTTTTTTGCCTAAAGAGACGTGCTTTAGAACGCGCTAGTTTTGCCTATTTGCACAGTGGTACAGATTCTGAGTATGTAACTGGGTTTGATGAAATCAGCATTTCTCTTGCCCCCCTGTGCGTAGGGAAGCTCAGTTTTAGTCACAGTAGCTCCCACAAGTGTCTCCTCAGCGTGTTCCCATTTCCTTAGAAACAGTGTATTTGCTGGGAGAAAAGTGCATTACTGTGCCCTTTGACCGTTCAGCAAACACATGTGTAGAAGCACAGCGCTAGCAGAAACGACCGTTTCTCGTCGTTTTCTAACTCAGGGAACAAGTTGCACACTTCGCAGATGCATTTGAGCAACTTCGTAAGAAGCGGGTTTTTTGCCTAAAGAGACGTGCTTTAGAACGCGCTAGTTTTGCCTATTTGCGCAGTAGTACAGATTCTGAGTATGTAACTGGGTTTGATGAAATCAGCATTTCTCTTGCTTCCCTGTGCGTAGGGAAGCTCAGTTTTAGTCACAGTAGCTCCCACAAGTGTCTCCTCAGCGTGTTCCCATTTCCTTAGAAACAGTGTATTTGCTGGGAGAAAAGTGCATTACTATGCACTTTCACCGTTCAGCAAAGACATGTGTAGAAGCACAGCGCTAGCAGAAACGACAGTTTCTCGACGTTTAAAAACTCAGGGAACAAGTTGCACACTTCGCAGATGCATTTGAGCAACTTCGTAAGAAGCGGGATTTTTGCCTAAAGAGACGTGCTTTAGAACGCGCTAGTTTTGCCTATTTGCGCAGTAGTACAGATTCTGAGTATGTAACTGGGTTTGATGAAATCAGCATTTCTCTTGCTTCCCTGTGCGTGGGGAAGCTCAGTTTTACTCACAGTAGCTCCCACAAGTGTCTCCTCAGCGTGTTCCCATTTCCTTAGAAACAGTGTATTTGCTGGGAGAAAAGTGCATTCCTGTGCCCTTTGACCGTTCAGCAAAGACATGTGTGGAAGCACAGCGCTAGCAGAAATGACCGTTTCTCGACGTTTTCTAACTCAGGGAACAAGTTGCACACTTCGCAGATGCATTTGAGCAACTTCGTAAGAAGCGGGTTTTTTGCCTAAAGAGACGTGCTTTAGAACGCGCTAGTTTTGCCTATTTGCGCAGTAGTACAGATTCTGAGTATGTAACTGGGTTTGATGAAATCAGCATTTCTCTTGCTTCCCTGTGCGTAGGGAAGCTCAGTTTTAGTCACAGTAGCTCCCACAAGTGTCTCCTCAGCGTGTTCCCATTTCCTTAGAAACAGTGTATTTGCTGGGAGAAAAGTGCATTCCTGTGCCCTTTGACCATTCAGCAAAGACATGTGTAGAAGCACAGCGCTAGCAGAAACGACCGTTTCTCGACGTTTTCTAACTCAGGGAACAAGTTGCACACTTCGCAGATGCATTTGAGCAACTTCGTAAGAAGCGGGTATTTTGCCTAAAGAGACGTGCTTTAGAATGCGCTAGTTTTGCCTATTTGCGCAGTAGTACAGATTCTGAGTATGTAACTGGGTTTGATGAAGTCAGCATTTCTCTTGCTTCCCTGTGCGTGGGGAAGCTCAGTTTTACTCACAGTAGCTCCCACAAGTGTCTCCTCAGCGTGTTCCCATTTCCTTAGAAACAGTGTATTTGCTGGGAGAAAAGTGCATTCCTGTGCCCTTTGACCGTTCAGCAAAGACATGTGTGGAAGCACAGCGCTAGCAGAAATGACCGTTTTTCGACGTTTTCTAACTCAGGGAACAAGTTGCACACTTCGCAGATGCATTAGAGCAACTTCGTAAGAAGCGGGTTTTTTGCCTAAAGAGACGTGCTTTAGAACGCGCTAGTTTTGCCTATTTGCGCAGTAGTACAGATTCTGAGTATGTAACTGGGTTTGATGAAATCAGCATTTCTCTTGCTTCCCTGTGCGTAGGGAAGCTCAGTTTTAGTCACAGTAGCTCCCACAAGTGTCTCCTCAGCGTGTTCCCATTTCCTTAGAAACAGTGTATTTGCCTGGAGAAAAGTGCATTACTATGCACTTTCACCGTTCAGCAAAGACATGTGTAGAAGCACAGCGCTAGCAGAAACGACAGTTTCTCGACGTTTTCAAACTCAGGGAATAAGTTGCACACTTCGCAGATGCATTTGAGCAACTTCATAAGAAGCGGGGTTTTTGCCTAAAGAGACGTGCTTTAGAACGCGCTAGTTTTGCCTATTTGCGCAGTAGTACAGATTCTGAGTATGTAACAGGGTTTGATGAAATCAGCATTTCTCTTGCTTCCCTGTGCGTAGGGAAGGTCAGTTTTAGTCACAGTAGCTCCCACAAGTGTCTCCTCAGCGTGTTCCCATTTCCTTAGAAACAGTGTATTTGCTGGGAGAAAAGTGCATTCCTGTGCCCTTTGACCATTCAGCAAAGACATGTGTAGAAGCACAGCGCTACCAGAAACGACCGTTTCTAGACGTTTTCTAACTCAGGGAACAAGTTGCACACTTCGCAGATGCATTTGAGCAACTTCGTAAGAAGCGGGTTTTTTTGCCTAAAGAGACGTGCTTTAGAATGCGCTAGTTTTGCCTATTTGCGCAGTAGTACAGATTCTGAGTATGTAACTGGGTTTGATGAAATCAGCATTTCTCTTGCTTCCCTGTGCGTAGGGAAGCTCAGTTTTAGTCACAGTAGCTCCCACAAGTGTCTCCTCAGCGTGTTCCCATTTCCTTAGAAACAGTGTATTTGCTGGGAGAAAAGTGCATTCCTGTGCCCTTTGACCGTTCAGCAAAGACATGTGTAGAAGCACAGCGCTAGCAGAAATGACCGTTTCTCGACGTTTTCTAACTCAGGGAACAAGTTGCACACTTCGCAGATGATTTTGAGCAACTTCGTAAGAAGTGGGTTTTTTGCCTAAAGAGACGTGCTTTAGAACGCGCTAGTTTTGCCTATTGGCGCAGTAGTACAGATTCTGAATATGTAACTGGGTTTGATGAAATCAGCATTTCTCTTGCTTCCCTGTGCGTAGGGAAGCTCAGTTTTAGTCACAGTAGCTCCCACAAGTGTCTCCTCAGCGTGTTCCCATTTCCTTAGAAACAGTGAGTGTATTTGCTAGGAGAAGAGGGCATTCCTGTGCCCTTTGGCCGTTCAGCAAAGACATGTGTAGAAGCAAAGCGCTAGCAGAAACGACCGTTTCTCGATGTTTTCTAACTCAGGGAACAAGTTGCACACTTCGCAGATGCATTTGAGCAACTTCGTAAGAAGCGGGTTTTTTGCCTAAAGAGACGTGCTTTAGAACGCGCTAGTTTTGCCTATTTGCGCAGTAGTACAGATTCTGAGTATGTAACTGGGTTTGATGAAATCAGCATTTCTCTTGCTTCCCTGTGCGTAGGGAAGCTCAGTTTTAGTCACAGTAGCTCCCACAAGTGTCTCCTCAGCGTGTTCCCATTTCCTTAGAAACAGTGTATTTGCTGGGAGAAAAGTGCATTCCTGTGCCCTTTGACCATTCAGCAAAGACATGTGTAGAAGCACAGCGCTAGCAGAAACGACCGTTTCTCGACGTTTTCTAACTCAGGGAACAAGTTGCACACTTCGCAGATGCATTTGAGCAACTTCGTAAGAAGCGGGTTTTTTGCCTAAAGAGACGTGCTTTAGAATGCGCTAGTTTTGCCTATTTGCGCAGTAGTACAGATTCTGAGTATGTAACTGGGTTTGATAAAATCAGCATTTCTCTTGCTTCCCTGTGCGTAGGGAAGCTCAGTTTTAGTCACAGTAGCTCCCACAAGTGTCTCCTCAGCGTGTTCCCATTTCCTTAGAAACAGTGTATTTGCTGGGAGAAAAGTGCATTCCTGTGCCCTTTGACCGTTCAGCAAAGACATGTGTAGAAGCACAGCGCTAGCAGAAATGACCGTTTCCCGACGTTTTCTAACTCAGGGAACAAGTTGCACACTTCGCAGATGATTTTGAGCAACTTCGTAAGAAGCGGGTTTTTTGCCTAAAGAGACGTGCTTTAGAACGCGCTAGTTTTGCCTATTGGCGCAGTAGTACAGATTCTGAATATGTAACTGGGTTTGATGAAATCAGCATTTCTCTTGCTTCCCTGTGCGTAGAGAAGCTCAGTTTTAGTCACAGTAGCTCCCACAAGTTTCTCCTCAGTGTGTTCCCATTTCCTTAGAAACAGTGTATTTGCTGGGAGAAAAGTGCATTCCTGGGCCCTTTGACCGTTCAGCAAAGACATGTGTAGAAGCACAGCACTAGCAGAAACGACCGTTTCTCGACGTTTTCTAACTCAGGGAACAAGTTGCACACTTCGCAGATGCATTTGGGCAACTTCGTAAGAAGCGGGTTTTTTGCCTAAAGAGACGTGCTTTAGAACGCGCTAGTTTTGCCTATTTGCGCAGTGGTACAGATTCTGAGAATGTAACTGGGTTTGATGAAATCAGCATTTCTCTTGCTTCCCTGTGCGTAGGGAAGCTCTGTTTTAGTCACAGTAGCTCCCACAAGTGTCTCCTCAGCGTGTTCCCATTTCCTTAGAAACAGTGTATTTGCTGGGAGAAAAGTGCATTCCTGTGCCCTTTCACCGTTCAGCAAAGACATGTGTAGAAGCACAGCGCTAGCAGAAATGACCGTTTCTCGACGTTTTCTAACTCAGGGAACAAGTTGCACACTTCGCAGATGCATTTGAGCAACTTCGTAAGAAGCGGGTTTTTTGCCTAAAGAGACGTGCTTTAGAACGCGCTAGTTTTGCCTATTTACGCAGTGGTACAGATTCTGAGTATGTAACTGGGTTTGATGAAATCAGCATTTCTCTTGCTTCCCTGTGCGTAGGGAAGCTCTGTTTTAGTCACAGTAGCTCCCACAAGTGTCTCCTCAGCGTGTTCCCATTTCCTTAGAAACAGTGTATTTGCTGGGAGAAAAGTGCATTACGGTGCCCTTTCACCGTTCAGCAAAGACATGTGTAGAAGCACAGTGCTAGCAGAAACGACCGTTTCTCGACGTTTTCTAACTCAGGGAACAAGTTGCACACTTCGCAGATGCATTTGAGCAACTTCGTAAGAAGCGGGTTTTTTGCCTAAAGAGACATGCTTTAGAACGCGCTAGTTTTGCCTATTTGCGCAGTGGTACAGATTCTGAGTATGTAACTGGGTTTGATGAAATCAGCATTTCTCTTGCTTCCCTGTGCGTAGGGAAGCTCAGTTTTAGTCACAGTAGCTCCCACAAGTGTCTCCTAAGCGTGTTCCCATTTCCTTAGAAACAGTGTATTTGCCTGGAGAAAAGTGCGTTCCCTTGCCCTTTGACCGTTCAGCAAAGACATGTGTAGAAGCACAGCGCTAGCAGAAACGACCGTTTCTCGACGTTTTCTAACTCAGGGAACAAGTTGCACACTTCGCAGATGCATTTGGGCAACTTCGTAAGAAGCGGGTTTTTTGCCTAAAGAGACGTGCTTTAGAACGCGCTAGTTTTGCCTATTTGCGCAGTGGTACAGATTCTGAGTATGTAACTGGGTTTGATGAAATCAGCATTTCTCTTGCTTCCCTGTGCGTAGGGAAGCTCAGTTTTAGTCACAGTAGCTCCCACAAGTGTCTCCTCAGCGTGTTCCCATTTCCTTAGAAACAGTGTATTTGCTGGGAGAAAAGTGCATTCCTGTGCCCTTTCACCGTTAAGCAAAGACATGTGTAGAAGCACAGTGCTAGCAGAAACGACCGTTTCTCGACGTTTTCTAACTCAGGGAACAAGTTGCACACTTCGCAGATGCATTTGAGCAACTTCGTAAGAAGCGGGTTTTTTGCCTGAAGAGACGTGCTTTAGAATGCTCTAGTTTTGCCTATTTGCGCAGTAGTACAGATTCTGAGTACGTAACTGGGTTTGATGAAATCAGCATTTCTCTTGCTTCCCTGTGCGTAGGGAAGCTCAGTTTTAGTCACAGTAGCTCTCACAAGTGTCTCCTCAGTGTGTTCCCATTTCCTTAGAAACAGTGTATTTGCTGGGAGAAAAGTGCATTCCTGTGCCCTTTCACCGTTCAGCAAAGACATGTGTAGAAGCACAGCGCTAGCAGAAACGACCGTTTCTCGTCGTTTTCTAACTCAAGGAACAAGTTGCACACTTCGCAGATGCATTTGAGCAACTTTGTAAGAAGCGGGTTTTTTGCGCAAAGAGACGTGCTTTAGAACGCGCTAGTTTTTCCTATTTGCGCAGTGGTACAGATCCTGAGTATGTAACTGGGTTTGATGAAATCAGCATTTCTCTTCCTTCCCTGTGCGTAGGGAAGCTCAGTTTTAGTCACAGTAGCTCCCACAAGTGTCTCCTCAGCGTGTTCCCATTTCCTTAGTAACAGTGTATTTGCTGGGAGAAAAGTGCATTACTGTGCCCTTTGACCATTCAGCAAAGACATGTGTAGAAGCACAGCGCTAGCAGAAATGACCGTTTCTCGACATTTTCTAACTCAGGGAACAAGTTGCACACTTCGCAGATGCATTTGGGCAACTTCGTAAGAAGCAGGTTTTTTGCCTAAAGAGACGTGCTTTAGAACGCTCTAGTTTTGCCTATTTGCGCAGTGGTACTGATTCTGAGTATGTAACTGGGTTTGATGAAATCAGCATTTCTCTTGCTTCCCTGTGTGTAGGGAAGCTCAGTTTTAGTCACAGTCTCTCCCACACGTGTCTCCTCAGCGTGTTCCCATTTCCTTAGAAACAGTGTACTTGCTGGGAGAAAAGTGCTTTACTGTGCCTTTTGACCGTTCAGGAAAGACATGTGTAGAAGCACAGCGCTAGCAGAAACGACCGTTTCTCGACGTTTTCTAACTCAGGGAACAAGTTGCACACTTCGCAGATGCATTTGAGCAACTTCGTAAGAAGCGGGTTTTTTGCCTAAAGAGACGTGCTTTAGAACGCGCTAGTTTTGCCTATTTGCGCAGTAGTACAGATTCTGAGTATGTAACTGGGTTTGATGAAATCAGCATTTCTCTTGCTTCCCTGTGCGTAGGGAAGCTCAGTTTTAGTCACAGTAGCTCCCACAAGTGTCTCCTCCGCGTGTTCCCATTTCCTTAGAAACAGTGTATTTGATGGGAGAAAAGTGCATTCCTGTGCCCTCTGACAGTTCAGCAAAGACATGTGTAGAAGCACAGCGCTAGCAGAAACGACCGTTTCTCGACGTTTTCTAACTCAGGGAACAAGTTGCACACTTCGCAGATGCATTTGGGCAACTTCGTAAGAAGCGGGTTTTTTGCCTAAAGAGACGTGCTTTAGAACGCGCTAATTTTGCCTATTTGCGCAGTAGTACAGATTCTGAGTATGTAACTGGGTTTGATGAAATCAGCATTTCGCTTGCTTCCCTGTGCGTAGGGAAGCTCAGTTTTAGTCACAGTAGCTCCCACAAGTGTCTCCTCAGCGTGTTCCCATTTCCTTAGAAACAGTGTACTTGCTGCGAGAAAAGTGAATTACTGTGCCCTTTCACCGTTCAGCAAAGACATGTGTAGAAGCACAGCGCTAGGAGAAACGACAGTTTCTCGAAATTTTCTAACTCAGGGAACAAGTTGCACACTTCGCAGATGCAGTTGAGCAACTTCGTAAGAAGCGGGTTTTTTGCCTAAAGAGACGTGGTTTAGATCGCGCTAGTTTTGCCTATTTGCGCAGGATTACAGATTCTGAGTATGTAACTGGGTTTGATGAAATCAGCATTTCTCTTGCTTCCCTGTGCGTAGGGAAGCTCAGTTTTAGTCACAGTAGCTCCCACAAGTGTCTCCTCAGCGTGTTCCCATTTCCTTAGAAACAGTGTATTTGCTGGGGGAAAAGTGCATTACTGTGCCCATTCACCGTTCAGCAAAGACAAGTGTAGAAGCACAGCGCTAGCAGAAATGACCGTTTCTCGACGTTTTCTAACTCAGGGAACAAGTTGCACACTTCGCAGATGCATTTGAGCAACTTCGTAAGAAGCGGGTTTTTTGCCTAAAGAGACATGCTTTAGAACGCGCTAGTTTTGCCTATTTGAGCAGTAGTACAGATTCTGAGTATGTAACTGGCTTTGATGAAATCAGCATTTCTCTTGCTTCCCTGTGCGTAGGGAAGCTCAGTTTTAGTCACAGTAGCTCCCACAAGTGTCTCCTCAGCGTGTTCCCATTTCCTTAGAAACAGTGTATTTGATGGGAGAAAAGTGCATTCCTGTGCCCTCTGACAGTTCAGCAAAGACATGTGTAGAAGCACAGCGCTAGCAGAAACGACCGTTTCTCGACGTTTTCTAACTCAGGGAACAAGTTGCACACTTCGCAGATGCATTTGGGCAACTTCCTAAGAAGCGGGTTTTTTGCCTAAAGAGACGTGCTTTAGAACGCGCTAATTTTGCCTATTTGCGCAGTAGTACAGATTCTGAGTATGTAACTGGGTTTGATGAAATCAGCATTTCTCTTGCTTCCCTGTGCGTAGGGAAGCTCAGTTTTAGTCACAGTAGCTCCCACAAGTGTCTCCTCAGCGTGTTCCCATTTCCTTAGAAACAGTGTACTTGCTGCGAGAAAAGTGAATTACTGTGCCCTTTCACCGTTCAGCAAAGACATGTGTAGAAGCACAGCGCTAGGAGAAACGACAGTTTCTCGAAATTTTCTAACTCAGGGAACAAGTTGCACACTTCGCAGATGCAGTTGAGCAACTTCGTAAGAAGCGGGATTTTTGCCTAAAGAGACGTGGTTTAGATCGCGCTAGTTTTGCCTATTTGCGCAGTGGTACAGATTCTGAGTATGTAACTGGGTTTGATGAAATCAGCATTTCTCTTGCTTCCCTGTGCGTAGGGAAGCTCAGTTTTAGTCACAGTAGCTCCCACAAGTGTCTCCTCAGCGTGTTCCCATTTCCTTAGAAACAGTGTATTTGCTGGGAGAAAAGTGCATTCCTGGGCCCCTTCACCGTTCAGCAAAGACATGTGTAGAAGCACAGCGCTAGCAGAAACGACCGTTTCTCGACGTTTTCTAACTCAGGGAACAAGTTGCACACTTCGCAGATGCATTTGAGCAACTTCTTAAGAAGCGGGTATTTTGCCTAAAGAGACGTGCTTTAGAACGCGCTAGTTTTGCCTATTTGCGAAGTAGTACAGATTCTGAGTATGTAACTGGGTTTGATGAAATCAGCATTTCTCTTGCTTCCCTGTGCGTAGGGAAGCTCAGTTTTAGTCACAGTAGCTCCCACAAGTGTCTCCTCAGCGTGTTCCCATTTCCTTAGAAACAGTGTATTTGCTGGGAGAAAAGTGCTTTCCTGTGCCCTTTGACCGTTCAGCAAAGACATGTGTAGAAGCACAGCGCTAGCAGAAACGACGGTTTCTCGACGTTTTCTAACTCAGGGAACAAGTTGCACACTTCGCAGATGCATTTGAGCAACTTCGTATGAAGCGGGTTTTTTGCCTGAAGAGACGTGCTTTAGAACGCGCTAGTTTTGCCTATTTGCGCAGTAGTACAGATTCTGAGTATGTAACTGGGTTTGATGAAATCAGCATTTCTCTTGCTTCCCTGTGCGTAGGCAAGCTCAGTTTTAGTCACAGTAGCTCCCACAAGTGTCTCCTCAGCGTGTTCCCATTTCCTTAGAAACAGTGTACTTGCTGGGAGAACAGTGCTTTACTGTGCCTTTTGACCGTTCAGGAAAGACATGTTTAGAAGCACAGCGCTAGCAGAAACGACCGTTTCTCGACGTTTTCTAACTCAGTGAACAAGTTGCACACTTCGCAGATGCATTTGAGCAACTTCGTAAGAAGCGGGTTTTTTGCCTAAAGAGACGTGCTTTAGAACGCGCTAGTTTTGCCTATTTGCGCAGTAGTACAGATTCTCAGTATGTAACTGGGTTTGATGAAATCAGCATTTCTCTTGCTTCCCTGTGCGTAGGGAAGCTCAGTTTTAGTCACAGTAGCTCCCACAAGTGTCTCCTCAGCATGTTCCCATTTCCTTAGAAACAGTGTTTTTGCTGGGAGAAAAGTGCATTCCTGTGCCCTTTCACCGTTCAGCAAAGACATGAGTAGAAGCACAGCGCTAGCAGAAACGACTGTTTCTCGACGTTTTCTAACTCAGGGAACAAGTTGCACACTTCGGAGGTGCATTTGGGCAACTTCGTAAGAAGCGGGTTTATTGCCTAAAGAGACGTGCTTTAGAACGCGCTAGTTTTGCCTATTTGCGCAGTAGTACAGATTCTGAGTATGTAACTGGGTTTGATGAAATCAGCATTTCTCTTGCTTCCCTGTGCGTAGGCAAGCTCAGTTTTAGTCACAGTAGCTCCCACAAGTGTCTCCTCAGCGTGTTCCCATTTCCTTAGAAACAGTGTACTTGCAGGGAGAACAGTGCTTTACTGTGCCTTTTGACCGTTCAGGAAAGACATGTGTAGAAGCACAGCGCTAGCAGAAACGACCGTTTCTCGACCTTTTCTAACTCAGGGAACAAGTTGTACACTTCGCAGATGCATTTGAGCAACTTCGTAAGAAGCGGGTTTTTTGCCTAAAGAGACGTGCTTTAGAACGCGCTAGTTTTGCCTATTTGCGCAGTGGTACAGATTCTGAATATGTAACTGGGTTTGATGAAATCAGCATTTTGCTTGCTTCCCTGTGCGTAGGGAAGCTCAGTTTTAGTCACAATAGCTCCCACAAGTGTCTCCTCAGCGTGTTCCCATTTCCTTAGAAACAGTGTATTTGCTGGGAGAAAAGTGCATTCCTGTGCCCTTTCACCGTTCAGCAAAGACATGTGTAGAAGCACCGCAGTAGCAGAAATGACCGTTTCTCGACGTTTTCTAACTCAGGGAAGAAGTTGAACCCTTCGCAGATGCATTTGAGCAACTTCGTAAGAAGCGGGTTTTTTGCCTAAAGAGACGTGCTTTAGAACGCGCTAGTTTTGCCTATTTGCGCAGTAGTACAGATTCTGAGTACGTAACTGGGTTTGATGAAATCAGCATTTCTCTTGCTTCCCTGTGCGTAGGGAAGCTCAGTTTTAGTCACAGTAGCTCCCACAAGTGTCTCCTCAGCGTGTTCCCATTTCCTTAGAAACAGTGTATTTGCTGGGAGAAAAGTGCATTCCTGTGCCCTTTCACCGTTCAGCAAAGACATGTGTAGAAGCACAGCGCTAGCAGAAACGACCGTTTCTCGACGTTTTCTAACTCAGGGAACAAGTTGCACACTTCGGAGGTGCATTTGGGCAACTTCGTAAAAAGCGGGTTTTTTGCCTAAAGAGACGTGCTTTAGAACGCGCTAGTTTTGCCTATTTGCGCAGTAGTACAGATTCTGAGTATGTAACTGGGTTTGATGAAATCAGCATTTCTCTTGCTTCCCTGTGCGTAGCGAAGCTCAGTTTTAGTCACAGTAGCTTCCACAAGTGTCTCCTCAACGTGTTCCCATTTCCTTAGAAACAGTGTATTTGCTGGGAGAAAAGTACATCACTGTGCCCTTTCACCGTTCAGCAAAGACATGTGTAGAAGCACAGCGCTAGCAGAAACGACCGTTTCTCGACCTTTTCTAACACAGGGAACAAGTTGCACACTTCGCAGATGCATTTGGGCAACTTCGTAAGAAGCGGGTTTTTTGCCCAAAGAGACGTGCTTTAGAACGCGCTAGTTTTGCCTATTTGCGCAGTAGTACAGATTCTGAGTATGTAACTGGGCTGGATGAAATCAGCATTTCTCTTGCTTCCCTGTGCGTAGGGAAGCTCAGTTTTAGTCACAGTAGCTTCCACAAGTGTCTCTTCAGCGTGTTCCCATTTCCTTAGAAACAGTGTATTTGCTGGGAGAAAAGTGCATTCCTGTGCCCTTTGACCGTTCAGCAAAGACATGTGTAGAAGCACAGCGCTAGCAGAAACGACCGTTTCTCGACATTTTCTAACTCAGGGAACAAGTTGCACACTTCGCAGATGCAGTTGAGCAACTTCGTAAGAAGTGGGTTTTTTCCCTAAAGAGACGTGCTTTAGAACGCACTAGTTTTGCCTATTTGCGCAGTAGTACAGATTCTGAGTATGTAACTGGGTTTGATGAAATCAGCATTTCTCTTGCTTCCCTGTGCGTAGGCAAGCTCAGTTTTAGTCACAGTAGCTCCCACAAGTGTCTCCTCAGCGTGTTCCCATTTCCTTAGAAACAGTGTACTTGCTGGGAGAACAGTGGTTTACTGTGCCTTTTGACCGTTCAGGAAAGACATGTGTAGAAGCACAGCGCTAGCAGAAACGACCGTTTCTCGACGTTTTCTAACTCAGGGAACAAGTTGCACACTTCGCAGATGCATTTGAGCAACTTCGTAAGAAGCGGGTTTTTTGCCTAAAGAGACGTGCTTTAGAACGCGCTAGTTTTGCCTATTTGCGCAGTAGTACAGATTCTGAGTATGTAACTGGGTTTGATGAAATCAGCATTTCTCTTGCTTCCCTATGCGTAGGGAAGCTAAGTTTTAGTCACAGTAGCTCCCACAAGTGTCTCCTCAGCGTGTTCCCATTTCCTTAGAAACAGTGAGTGTATTTGCTAGGAGAAGAGGGCATTCCTGTGCCCTTTGACCGTTCAGCAAAGACATGTGTAGAAGCAAAGCGCTAGCAGAAACGACCGTTTCTCAACGTTTTCTAACTCAGGGAACAAGTTGCACACTTCGCAGATGCATTTGAGCAACTTCGTAAGAAGCGGGTTTTTTGCCTAAAGAGACGTGCTTTAGAACGCGCTAGTTTTGCCTATTTGCGCAGTGGTACAGATTCTGAGTATGTAACTGGTTTTGATGAAATCAGCATTTTTCTTGCTTCCCTGTGCATAGGGAAACTCAGTTTTTGTCACATTAGCTCCCACAAGTGTCTCCTCAGCGTGTTCCCATTTCCTTAGAAACAGTGTATTTGCTGGGAGAAAAGTGCATTCCTGTGCCCTTTCACCGTTCAGCAAAGACATGTGTAGAAGCACAGCGCTAGCAGAAACGACCGTTTCTCGTCGTTTTCTAACTCAAGGAACAAGTTGCACACTTCGCAGATGCATTTGAGCAACTTTGTAAGAAGCGGGTTTTTTGCGCAAAGAGACGTGCTTTAGAACGCGCTAGTTTTTCCTATTTGCGCAGTGGTACAGATCCTGAGTATGTAACTGGGTTTGATGAAATCAGCATTTCTCTTCCTTCCCTGTGCGTAGGGAAGCTCAGTTTTAGTCACAGTAGCTCCCACAAGTGTCTCCTCAGCGTGTTCCCATTTCCTTAGTAACAGTGTATTTGCTGGGAGAAAAGTGCATTACTGTGCCCTTTGACCATTCAGCAAAGACATGTGTAGAAGCACAGCGCTAGCAGAAATGACCGTTTCTCGACGTTTTCTAACTCAGGGAACAAGTTGCACACTTCGCAGATGCATTTGGGCAACTTCGTAAGAAGCAGGTTTTTTGCCTAAAGAGACGTGCTTTAGAACGCTCTAGTTTTGCCTATTTGCGCAGTGGTACTGATTCTGAGTATGTAACTGGGTTTGATGAAATCAGCATTTCTCTTGCTTCCCTGTGTGTAGGGAAGCTCAGTTTTAGTCACAGTCTCTCCCACACGTGTCTCCTCAGCGTGTTCCCATTTCCTTAGAAACAGTGTACTTGCTGGGAGAAAAGTGCTTTACTGTGCCTTTTGACCGTTCAGGAAAGACATGTGTAGAAGCACAGCGCTAGCAGAAACGACCGTTTCTCGACGTTTTCTAACTCAGGGAACAAGTTGCACACTTCGCAGATGCATTTGAGCAACTTCGTAAGAAGCGGGTTTTTTGCCTAAAGAGACGTGCTTTAGAACGCGCTAGTTTTGCCTATTTGCGCAGTAGTACAGATTCTCAGTATGTAACTGGGTTTGATGAAATCAGCATTTCTCTTGCTTCCCTGTGCGTAGGGAAGCTCAGTTTTAGTCACAGTAGCTCCCACAAGTGTCTCCTCCGCGTGTTCCCATTTCCTTAGAAACAGTGTATTTGATGGGAGAAAAGTGCATTCCTGTGCCCTCTGACAGTTCAGCAAAGACATGTGTAGAAGCACAGCGCTAGCAGAAACGACCGTTTCTCGACGTTTTCTAACTCAGGGAACAAGTTGCACACTTCGCAGATGCATTTGGGCAACTTCGTAAGAAGCGGGTTTTTTGCCTAAAGAGACGTGCTTTAGAACGCGCTAGTTTTGCCTATTTGCGCAGTAGTACAGATTCTGAGTATGTAACTGGGTTTGATGAAATCAGCATTTCGCTTGCTTCCCTGTGCGTAGGGAAGCTCAGTTTTAGTCACAGTAGCTCCCACAAGTGTCTCCTCAGCGTGTTCCCATTTCCTTAGAAACAGTGTACTTGCTGCGAGAAAAGTGAATTACTGTGCCCTTTCACCGTTCAGCAAAGACATGTGTAGAAGCACAGCGCTAGGAGAAACGACAGTTTCTCGAAATTTTCTAACTCAGGGAACAAGTTGCACACTTCGCAGATGCAGTTGAGCAACTTCGTAAGAAGCGGGTTTTTTGCCTAAAGAGACGTGGTTTAGATCGCGCTAGTTTTGCCTATTTGCGCAGGATTACAGATTCTGAGTATGTAACTGGGTTTGATGAAATCAGCATTTCTCTTGCTTCCCTGTGCGTAGGGAAGCTCAGTTTTAGTCACAGTAGCTCCCACAAGTGTCTCCTCAGCGTGTTCCCATTTCCTTAGAAACAGTGTATTTGCTGGGGGAAAAGTGCATTACTGTGCCCATTCACCGTTCAGCAAAGACAAGTGTAGAAGCACAGCGCTAGCAGAAATGACCGTTTCTCGACGTTTTCTAACTCAGGGAACAAGTTGCACACTTCGCAGATGCATTTGAGCAACTTCGTAAGAAGCGGGTTTTTTGCCTAAAGAGACATGCTTTAGAACGCGCTAGTTTTGCCTATTTGAGCAGTAGTACAGATTCTGAGTATGTAACTGGCTTTGATGAAATCAGCATTTCTCTTGCTTCCCTGTGCGTAGGGAAGCTCAGTTTTAGTCACAGTAGCTCCCACAAGTGTCTCCTCAGCGTGTTCCCATTTCCTTAGAAACAGTGTATTTGATGGGAGAAAAGTGCATTCCTGTGCCCTCTGACAGTTCAGCAAAGACATGTGTAGAAGCACAGCGCTAGCAGAAACGACCGTTTCTCAACGTTTTCTAACTCAGGGAACAAGTTGCACACTTCGCAGATGCATTTGGGCAACTTCCTAAGAAGCGGGTTTTTTGCCTAAAGAGACGTGCTTTAGAACGCGCTAATTTTGCCTATTTGCGCAGTAGTACAGATTCTGAGTATGTAACTGGGTTTGATGAAATCAGCATTTCTCTTGCTTCCCTGTGCGTAGGGAAGCTCAGTTTTAGTCACAGTAGCTCCCACAAGTGTCTCCTCAGCGTGTTCCCATTTCCTTAGAAACAGTGTATTTGCTGGGGGAAAAGTGCATTACTGTGCCCATTCACCGTTCAGCAAAGACAAGTGTAGAAGCACAGCGCTAGCAGAAATGACCGTTTCTCGACGTTTTCTAACTCAGGGAACAAGTTGCACACTTCGCAGATGCATTTGAGCAACTTCGTAAGAAGCGGGTTTTTTGCCTAAAGAGACATGCTTTAGAACGCGCTAGTTTTGCCTATTTGAGCAGTAGTACAGATTCTGAGTATGTAACTGGCTTTGATGAAATCAGCATTTCTCTTGCTTCCCTGTGCGTAGGGAAGCTCAGTTTTAGTCACAGTAGCTCCCACAAGTGTCTCCTCAGCGTGTTCCCATTTCCTTAGAAACAGTGTATTTGATGGGAGAAAAGTGCATTCCTGTGCCCTCTGACAGTTCAGCAAAGACATGTGTAGAAGCACAGCGCTAGCAGAAACGACCGTTTCTCAACGTTTTCTAACTCAGGGAACAAGTTGCACACTTCGCAGATGCATTTGGGCAACTTCCTAAGAAGCGGGTTTTTTGCCTAAAGAGACGTGCTTTAGAACGCGCTAATTTTGCCTATTTGCGCAGTAGTACAGATTCTGAGTATGTAACTGGGTTTGATGAAATCAGCATTTCTCTTGCTTCCCTGTGCGTAGGGAAGCTCAGTTTTAGTCACAGTAGCTCCCACAAGTGTCTCCTCAGCGTGTTCCCATTTCCTTAGAAACAGTGTACTTGCTGCGAGAAAAGTGAATTACTGTGCCCTTTCACCGTTCAGCAAAGACATGTGTAGAAGCACAGCGCTAGGAGAAACGACAGTTTCTCGAAATTTTCTAACTCAGGGAACAAGTTGCACACTTCGCAGATGCAGTTGAGCAACTTCGTAAGAAGCGGGATTTTTGCCTAAAGAGACGTGGTTTAGATCGCGCTAGTTTTGCCTATTTGCGCAGTGGTACAGATTCTGAGTATGTAACTGGGTTTGATGAAATCAGCATTTCTCTTGCTTCCCTGTGCGTAGGGAAGCTCAGTTTTAGTCACAGTAGCTCCCACAAGTGTCTCCTCAGCGTGTTCCCATTTCCTTAGAAACAGTGTATTTGCTGGGAGAAAAGTGCATTCCTGGGCCCCTTCACCGTTCAGCAAAGACATGTGTAGAAGCACAGCGCTAGCAGAAACGACCGTTTCTCGACGTTTTCTAACTCAGGGAACAAGTTGCACACTTCGCAGATGCATTTGAGCAACTTCTTAAGAAGCGGGTATTTTGCCTAAAGAGACGTGCTTTAGAACGCGCTAGTTTTGCCTATTTGCGAAGTAGTACAGATTCTGAGTATGTAACTGGGTTTGATGAAATCAGCATTTCTCTTGCTTCCCTGTGCGTAGGGAAGCTCAGTTTTAGTCACAGTAGCTCCCACAAGTGTCTCCTCAGCGTGTTCCCATTTCCTTAGAAACAGTGTATTTGCTGGGAGAAAAGTGCTTTCCTGTGCCCTTTGACCGTTCAGCAAAGACATGTGTAGAAGCACAGCGCTAGCAGAAACGACGGTTTCTCGACGTTTTCTAACTCAGGGAACAAGTTGCACACTTCGCAGATGCATTTGAGCAACTTCGTATGAAGCGGGTTTTTTGCCTGAAGAGACGTGCTTTAGAACGCGCTAGTTTTGCCTATTTGCGCAGTAGTACAGATTCTGAGTATGTAACTGGGTTTGATGAAATCAGCATTTCTCTTGCTTCCCTGTGCGTAGGCAAGCTCAGTTTTAGTCACAGTAGCTCCCACAAGTGTCTCCTCAGCGTGTTCCCATTTCCTTAGAAACAGTGTACTTGCTGGGAGAACAGTGCTTTACTGTGCCTTTTGACCGTTCAGGAAAGACATGTTTAGAAGCACAGCGCTAGCAGAAACGACCGTTTCTCGACGTTTTCTAACTCAGTGAACAAGTTGCACACTTCGCAGATGCATTTGAGCAACTTCGTAAGAAGCGGGTTTTTTGCCTAAAGAGACGTGCTTTAGAACGCGCTAGTTTTGCCTATTTGCGCAGTAGTACAGATTCTCAGTATGTAACTGGGTTTGATGAAATCAGCATTTCTCTTGCTTCCCTGTGCGTAGGGAAGCTCAGTTTTAGTCACAGTAGCTCCCACAAGTGTCTCCTCAGCATGTTCCCATTTCCTTAGAAACAGTGTTTTTGCTGGGAGAAAAGTGCATTCCTGTGCCCTTTCACCGTTCAGCAAAGACATGAGTAGAAGCACAGCGCTAGCAGAAACGACCGTTTCTCGACGTTTTCTATCTCAGGGAACAAGTTGCACACTTCGGAGGTGCATTTGGGCAACTTCGTAAGAAGCGGGTTTATTGCCTAAAGAGACGTGCTTTAGAACGCGCTAGTTTTGCCTATTTGCGCAGTAGTACAGATTCTGAGTATGTAACTGGGTTTGATGAAATCAGCATTTCTCTTGCTTCCCTGTGCGTAGGCAAGCTCAGTTTTAGTCACAGTAGCTCCCACAAGTGTCTCCTCAGCGTGTTCCCATTTCCTTAGAAACAGTGTACTTGCAGGGAGAACAGTGCTTTACTGTGCCTTTTGACCGTTCAGGAAAGACATGTGTAGAAGCACAGCGCTAGCAGAAACGACCGTTTCTCGACCTTTTCTAACTCAGGGAACAAGTTGTACACTTCGCAGATGCATTTGAGCAACTTCGTAAGAAGCGGGTTTTTTGCCTAAAGAGACGTGCTTTAGAACGCGCTAGTTTTGCCTATTTGCGCAGTGGTACAGATTCTGAATATGTAACTGGGTTTGATGAAATCAGCATTTCGCTTGCTTCCCTGTGCGTAGGGAAGCTCAGTTTTAGTCACAATAGCTCCCACAAGTGTCTCCTCAGCGTGTTCCCATTTCCTTAGAAACAGTGTATTTGCTGGGAGAAAAGTGCATTCCTGTGCCCTTTCACCGTTCAGCAAAGACATGTGTAGAAGCACCGCAGTAGCAGAAATGACCGTTTCTCGACGTTTTCTAACTCAGGGAAGAAGTTGAACCCTTCGCAGATGCATTTGAGCAACTTCGTAAGAAGCGGGTTTTTTGCCTAAAGAGACGTGCTTTAGAACGCGCTAGTTTTGCCTATTTGCGCAGTAGTACAGATTCTGAGTACGTAACTGGGTTTGATGAAATCAGCATTTCTCTTGCTTCCCTGTGCGTAGGGAAGCTCAGTTTTAGTCACAGTAGCTCCCACAAGTGTCTCCTCAGCGTGTTCCCATTTCCTTAGAAACAGTGTATTTGCTGGGAGAAAAGTGCATTCCTGTGCCCTTTCACCGTTCAGCAAAGACATGTGTAGAAGCACAGCGCTAGCAGAAACGACCGTTTCTCGACGTTTTCTAACTCAGGGAACAAGTTGCACACTTCGGAGGTGCATTTGGGCAACTTCGTAAAAAGCGGGTTTTTTGCCTAAAGAGACGTGCTTTAGAACGCGCTAGTTTTGCCTATTTGCGCAGTAGTACAGATTCTGAGTATGTAACTGGGTTTGATGAAATCAGCATTTCTCTTGCTTCCCTGTGCGTAGCGAAGCTCAGTTTTAGTCACAGTAGCTTCCACAAGTGTCTCCTCAACGTGTTCCCATTTCCTTAGAAACAGTGTATTTGCTGGGAGAAAAGTACATCACTGTGCCCTTTCACCGTTCAGCAAAGACATGTGTAGAAGCACAGCGCTAGCAGAAACGACCGTTTCTCGACCTTTTCTAACACAGGGAACAAGTTGCACACTTCGCAGATGCATTTGGGCAACTTCGTAAGAAGCGGGTTTTTTGCCCAAAGAGACGTGCTTTAGAACGCGCTAGTTTTGCCTATTTGCGCAGTAGTACAGATTCTGAGTATGTAACTGGGCTGGATGAAATCAGCATTTCTCTTGCTTCCCTGTGCGTAGGGAAGCTCAGTTTTAGTCACAGTAGCTTCCACAAGTGTCTCTTCAGCGTGTTCCCATTTCCTTAGAAACAGTGTATTTGCTGGGAGAAAAGTGCATTCCTGTGCCCTTTGACCGTTCAGCAAAGACATGTGTAGAAGCACAGCGCTAGCAGAAACGACCGTTTCTCGACGTTTTCTAACTCAGGGAACAAGTTGCACACTTCGCAGATGCAGTTGAGCAACTTCGTAAGAAGTGGGTTTTTTCCCTAAAGAGACGTGCTTTAGAACGCACTAGTTTTGCCTATTTGCGCAGTAGTACAGATTCTGAGTATGTAACTGGGTTTGATGAAATCAGCATTTCTCTTGCTTCCCTGTGCGTAGGCAAGCTCAGTTTTAGTCACAGTAGCTCCCACAAGTGTCTCCTCAGCGTGTTCCCATTTCCTTAGAAACAGTGTACTTGCTGGGAGAACAGTGGTTTACTGTGCCTTTTGACCGTTCAGGAAAGACATGTGTAGAAGCACAGCGCTAGCAGAAACGACCGTTTCTCGACGTTTTCTAACTCAGGGAACAAGTTGCACACTTCGCAGATGCATTTGAGCAACTTCGTAAGAAGCGGGTTTTTTGCCTAAAGAGACGTGCTTTAGAACGCGCTAGTTTTGCCTATTTGCGCAGTAGTACAGATTCTGAGTATGTAACTGGGTTTGATGAAATCAGCATTTCTCTTGCTTCCCTATGCGTAGGGAAGCTCAGTTTTAGTCACAGTAGCTCCCACAAGTGTCTCCTCAGCGTGTTCCCATTTCCTTAGAAACAGTGTATTTGCTGGGAGAAAAGTGCATTCCTGTGCCCTTTCACCGTTCAGCAAAGACATGTGTAGAAGCACAGCGCTAGCAGAAACGACCGTTTCTCGACGTTTTCTAACTCAGGGAACAAGTTGCACACTTCGGAGGTGCATTTGGGCAACTTCGTAAGAAGCGGGTTTTTTGCCTAAAGAAACGTGCTTTAGAACGCGCTAGTTTTGCCTATTTACGCAGTAGTACAGATTCTGAGTATGTAACTGGGTTTGATGAAATCAGCATTTCTCTTGCTTCCCTGTGGGTAGGGAAGCTCAGTTTTAGTCACAGTAGCTCCCACATGTGTCTCCTCAGCGTCTTCCCATTTCCTTAGAAACAGTGTATTTGCTGGGAGAAAAGTGCATTCCTGTGCCCTTTCACCGTTCTCAAAGACATGAGTAGAAGCACAGCGCTAGCAGAAACGACCGTTTCTCGACGTTTTCTAACTCAGGGAACAAGTTGCACACTTCGGAGGTGCATTTGGGCAACTTCGTAAGAAGCGGGTTTTTTGCCCAAAGAGACGTGCTTTAGAACGCGCTAGTTTTGCCTATTTGCGCAGTAGTACAGATTCTGAGTATGTAACTGGGTTTGATGAAATCAGCATTTCTCTTGCTTCCCTGTGCGTAGGGAAGCTCAGTTTTAGTCACAGTAGCTCCCACAAGTGTCTCCTCAGCGTGTTCCCATTTCCTTAGAAACAGTGTATTTGCTGGGAGAAAAGTGCATTCCTGTGCCCTTTCACCGTTCAGCAAAGACATGTGTAGAAGCACAGCGCTAGCAGAAACGACCGTTTCTCGATGTTTTCTAACTCAGGGAACAAGTTGCACACTTCGCAGATGCATTTGGGCTACTTCGTAAGAAGCGGGTTTTTTGCCTAAAGAGACGTGCTTTAGAATGCGCTAGTTTTGCCTATTTACGCAGTAGTACAGATTCTGAGTATGTAACTGGGTTTGATGAAATCAGCATTTCTCTGGCTTCCCTGTGGGTAGGGAAGCTCAGTTTTAGTCACAGTAGCTCCCACAAGTGTCTCCTCAGCGTCTTCCCATTTCCTTAGAAACAGTGTATTTGCTGGGAGAAAAATGCATTACTGTGCCCTTGGACCATTCAGCAAAGACATGTGTAGAAGCACAGCGCTAGCAGAAACGACCGTTTCTCGACGTTTTCTAACTCAGGGAACAAGTTGCACACTTCGGAGGTGCATTTGGGCAACTTCGTAAGAAGCGGGTTTTTTGCCTAAAGAAACGTGCTTTAGAACGCGCTAGTTTTGCCTATTTACGCAGTAGTACAGATTCTGAGTATGTGACTGGGTTTGATGAAATCAGCATTTCTCTTGCTTCCCTGTGGGTAGGGAAGCTCAGTTTTAGTCACAGTAGCTCCCACATGTGTCTCCTCAGCGTCTTCCCATTTCCTTAGAAACAGTGTATTTGCTGGGAGAAAAATGCATTACTGTGCCCTTGGACCATTCAGCAAAGACATGTGTAGAAGCACAGCGCTAGCAGAAACGACCGTTTCTCGATGTTTTCTAACTCAGGGAACAAGTTGCACATCGCAGATGCATTTGAGCAACTTCGTAAGAAGTGGGTTTTTTGCCTAAAGAGACGTGCTTTAGAAAGCGCTAGTTTTGCCTATTTGCGCAGTAGTACAGATTCTGAGTATGTAACAGGGTTTGATGAAATCAGCATTTCTTTTGCTTCCCTGTGTGTAGGGAAGCTCAGTTTTAGTCACAGTAGCTCCCACATGTGTCTCCTCAGCGTGTTCCCATTTCCTTAGAAACAGTTTATTTGCTGGGAGAAAAGTGCATTCCTGTGCCCTTTCACCGTTCAGCAAAGACATGAGTAGAAGCACAGCGCTAGCAGAAACGACCGTTTCTCGACGTTTTCTAACTCAGGGAACAAGTTGCACACTTCGGAGGTGCATTTGGGCAACTTCGTAAGAAGCGGGTTTTTTGCCTTAAGAGACGTGCTTTAGAACGCGCTAGTTTTGCCTATTTGCACAGTAGTACAGATTCTGTGTATGTAACTGGGTTTGATGAAATCAGCATTTCTCTTGCTTCCCTGTGCGTAGCGAAGCTCAGTTTTAGTCACAGTAGCTTCCACAAGTGTCTCCTCAACGTGTTCCCATTTCCTTAGAAACAGTGTATTTGCTGGGAGAAAAGTACATCACTGTGCCCTTTCACCGTTCAGCAAAGACATGTGTAGAAGCACAGCGCTAGCAGAAACGACCGTTTCTCGACGTTTTCTAACTCAGGGAACAAGTTGCACACTTCGCAGATGCATTTGGGACACTTCGTAAGAAGCGGGTTTTTTGCCCAAAGAGACGTGCTTTAGAACGCGCTAGTTTTGCCTGTTTGCGCAGTAGTACAGATTCTGAGTATGTAACTGGGCTGGATGAAATCAGCATTTCTCTTGCTTCCCTGTGCGTAGGGAAGCTCAGTTTTAGTCACAGTAGCTTCCACAAGTGTCTCTTCAGCGTGTTCCCATTTCCTTAGAAACAGTGTATTTGCTGGGAGAAAAGTGCACTACTGTGCCCTTTGACCGTTCAGCAAAGACATGTGTAGAAGCACAGCGCTAGCAGAA
Source organism: Acomys minous (assembly GCF_964271855.1). NCBI lineage: Eukaryota > Metazoa > Chordata > Mammalia > Rodentia > Muridae > Acomys > Acomys minous. The sequence continues at coordinate 80,049,225 of NC_140484.1, read as the reverse complement.
ACGACCGTTTCTCGACGTTTTCTAACTCAGGGAACAAGTTGCACACTTCGCAGATGCAGTTGAGCAACTTCGTAAGAAGTGGGTTTTTTCCCTAGAGAGACGTGCTTTAGAACGCGCTAGTTTTGCCTATTTGCGCAGTAGTACAGATTCGGAGTATGTAACTGGGTTTGATGAAATCAGCATTTCTCTTGCTTCCCTGTGCGTAGGGAAGCTCAGTTTTAGTCACAGTAGCTCCCACAAGTGTCTCCTCAGCGTGTTCCCATTTCCTTAGAAACAGTGTACTTGCTGGGAGAACAGTGGTTTACTGTGCCTTTTGACCGTTCAGGAAAGACATGTGTAGAAGCACAGCGCTAGCAGAAACGACCGTTTCTCGACGTTTTCTAACTCAGGGAATAAGTTGCACACTTCGCAGATGCATTTGAGCAACTTCGTAAGAAGCAGGTTTTTTGCCTAAAGAGACGTGCTTTAGAATGCGCTAGTTTTGCCTATTTGCTCAGTGGTACAGATTCTGAGTATGTAACTGGGTTTGATGAAATCAGCATTTCACTTGCTTCCCTGTGTGTAGGGAAGCTCAGTTTTAGTCACAGTAGCTCCCATAAGTGTCTCCTCAGCGTATTCCCATTTCCCTAGAAACAGTGTATTTGCTGGGAGAAAAGTGCATTACTGTGCCCTTTCACCGTTCAGCAAAGACATGTGTAGAAGCACAGCGCTAGCAGAAACGACCGCTTCTCGACGTTTTCTAACTCAGGGAACAATTTGCACACTTCGCAGATGCATTTGAGCAACTTCGTAAGAAGCGGGTTTTTTGCCTAAAGAGACGTGCTTTAGAACGCGCTAGTTTTGCCTATTTGCGCGGTGGTACAGATTCTGAGTATGTAACTGGGTTTGATGAAATCAGCATTTCTCTTGCTTCCCTGTGTGTAGGGAAGCTCAGTTTTAGTCACAGTAGCTCCCACAAGTGTCTCCTCAGCGTGTTCCCATTTCCTTAGAAACAGTGTATTTGCCTGGAAAAAAGTGCATTCCTGTGCCCTTTGACCGTTCAGCAAAGACATGTGTAGAAGCACAGTGCTAGCAGAAACGACCGTTTCTCGACGTTTTCTAACTCAGGGAACAAGTTGCACACTTCGCAGATGCATTTGAGCAACTTCGTAAGAAGCGGGTTTTTTGCCTAAAGAGACGTGCTTTAGAACGCGCTAGTTTTGCCTATTTGCGCAGTGGTACAGATTCTGAGTATGTAACTGGGTTTGATGAAATCAGCATTTCTCTTGCTTCCCTGTGCGTAGGGAAGCTCAGTTTTAGTCACAGTAGCTCCCACAAGTGTCTCCTCAGCGTGTTCCCATTTCCTTAGAAACAGTGTATTTGCTGGGAGAAAAGTGCATTACTGTGCCCTTTCACCGTTCAGCAAAGACATGTGTAGAAGCACAGCGCTAGCAGAAATGACCGTTTCTCGACGTTTTCTAACTCAGGGAACAAGTTCCACACTTCGCAGATGCATTTGAGCAACTTCGTAAGAAGCGGGTTTTTTGCCTAAAGAGATGTGCTTTAGAACGCGCTAGTTTTGCCTATTGGCGCAGTGGTACAGATTCTGAGTATGTAACTTGGTTTGATGAAATCAACATTTCTGTTGCTTCCCTGTGCGTAGGGAAGCTCAGTTTTAGTCACAGTAGCTCCCACAAGTGTCTCCTCACCGTGTTCCCATTTCCTTAGAAACAGTGTATTTGCTGGTAGAAAAGTGCATTACTGTGCCCTTTCACCGTTCAGCAAAGACATGTGTAGAAGCACCGCAGTAGCAGAAATGACCGTTTCTCGACGTTTTCTAACTCAGGGAAGAAGTTGAACCCTTCGCAGATGCATTTGAGCAACTTCGTAAGAAGCGGGTTTTTTGCCTAAAGAGACGTGCTTTAGAACGCGCTAGTTTTGCCTATTTGCGCAGTAGTACAGATTCTGAGTACGTAACTGGGTTTGATGAAATCAGCATTTCTCTTGCTTCCCTGTGCGTAGGGAAGCTCAGTTTTAGTCACAGTAGCTCCCACAAGTGTCTCCTCAGCGTGTTCCCATTTCCTTAGAAACAGTGTATTTGCTGGGAGAAAAGTGCATTCCTGTGCCCTTTCACCGTTCAGCAAAGACATGTGTAGAAGCACAGCGCTAGCAGAAACGACCGTTTCTCGACGTTTTCTAACTCAGGGAACAAGTTGCACACTTCGGAGGTGCATTTGGGCAACTTCGTAAAAAGCGGGTTTTTTGCCTAAAGAGACGTGCTTTAGAACGCGCTAGTTTTGCCTATTTGCGCAGTAGTACAGATTCTGAGTATGTAACTGGGTTTGATGAAATCAGCATTTCTCTTGCTTCCCTGTGCGTAGCGAAGCTCAGTTTTAGTCACAGTAGCTTCCACAAGTGTCTCCTCAACGTGTTCCCATTTCCTTAGAAACAGTGTATTTGCTGGGAGAAAAGTACATCACTGTGCCCTTTCACCGTTCAGCAAAGACATGTGTAGAAGCACAGCGCTAGCAGAAACGACCGTTTCTCGACCTTTTCTAACACAGGGAACAAGTTGCACACTTCGCAGATGCATTTGGGCAACTTCGTAAGAAGCGGGTTTTTTGCCCAAAGAGACGTGCTTTAGAACGCGCTAGTTTTGCCTATTTGCGCAGTAGTACAGATTCTGAGTATGTAACTGGGCTGGATGAAATCAGCATTTCTCTTGCTTCCCTGTGCGTAGGGAAGCTCAGTTTTAGTCACAGTAGCTTCCACAAGTGTCTCTTCAGCGTGTTCCCATTTCCTTAGAAACAGTGTATTTGCTGGGAGAAAAGTGCATTCCTGTGCCCTTTGACCGTTCAGCAAAGACATGTGTAGAAGCACAGCGCTAGCAGAAACGACCGTTTCTCGACGTTTTCTAACTCAGGGAACAAGTTGCACACTTCGCAGATGCAGTTGAGCAACTTCGTAAGAAGTGGGTTTTTTCCCTAAAGAGACGTGCTTTAGAACGCACTAGTTTTGCCTATTTGCGCAGTAGTACAGATTCTGAGTGTGTAACTGGGTTTGATGAAATCAGCATTTCTCTTGCTTCCCTGTGCGTAGGCAAGCTCAGTTTTAGTCACAGTAGCTCCCACAAGTGTCTCCTCAGCGTGTTCCCATTTCCTTAGAAACAGTGTACTTGCTGGGAGAACAGTGGTTTACTGTGCCTTTTGACCGTTCAGGAAAGACATGTGTAGAAGCACAGCGCTAGCAGAAACGACCGTTTCTCGACGTTTTCTAACTCAGGGAACAAGTTGCACACTTCGCAGATGCATTTGAGCAACTTCGTAAGAAGCGGGTTTTTTGCCTAAAGAGACGTGCTTTAGAACGCGCTAGTTTTGCCTATTTGCGCAGTAGTACAGATTCTGAGTATGTAACTGGGTTTGATGAAATCAGCATTTCTCTTGCTTCCCTATGCGTAGGGAAGCTCAGTTTTAGTCACAGTAGCTCCCACAAGTGTCTCCTCAGCGTGTTCCCATTTCCTTAGAAACAGTGTATTTGCTGGGAGAAAAGTGCATTCCTGTGCCCTTTCACCGTTCAGCAAAGACATGTGTAGAAGCACAGCGCTAGCAGAAACGACCGTTTCTCGACGTTTTCTAACTCAGGGAACAAGTTGCACACTTCGGAGGTGCATTTGGGCAACTTCGTAAGAAGCGGGTTTTTTGCCTAAAGAAACGTGCTTTAGAACGCGCTAGTTTTGCCTATTTACGCAGTAGTACAGATTCTGAGTATGTAACTGGGTTTGATGAAATCAGCATTTCTCTTGCTTCCCTGTGGGTAGGGAAGCTCAGTTTTAGTCACAGTAGCTCCCACATGTGTCTCCTCAGCGTGTTCCCATTTCCTTAGAAACAGTGTATTTGCTGGGAGAAAAGTGCATTCCTGTGCCCTTTCACCGTTCTCAAAGACATGAGTAGAAGCACAGCGCTAGCAGAAACGACCGTTTCTCGACGTTTTCTAACTCAGGGAACAAGTTGCACACTTCGGAGGTGCATTTGGGCAACTTCGTAAGAAGCGGGTTTTTTGCCCAAAGAGACGTGCTTTAGAACGCGGTAGTTTTGCCTATTTGCGCAGTAGTACAGATTCTGAGTATGTAACAGGGTTTGATGAAATCAGCATTTCTCTTGCTTCCCTGTGCGTAGGGAAGCTCAGTTTTAGTCACAGTAGCTCCCACAATTGTCTCTTCAGCGTGTTCCCATTTCGTTAGAAAGAGTCTATTTCCTGGGAGAAAAGTGCATTCCTGTGCTCTTTGACCGTTCAGCAAAGACATGTGTAGAAGCACAGCGCTAGCAGAAACGACCGTTTCTCGACGTTTTCTAACTCAGGGAACAAGTTGCACACTTCGCAGATGCATTTGAGCAACTTCGTAAGAAGCAGGTTTTTTGCCTAAAGAGACGTGCTTTCGAACGCGCTAATTTTGCCTATTTGCGCAGTAGTACAGATTCTGAGTATGTAACTGGGTTTGATGAAATCAGCATTTCTCTTGCTTCCCTATGCGTAGGGAAGCTCAGTTTTAGTCACAGTAGCTCCCACAAGTGTCTCCTCAGCGTGTTCCCATTTCCTTAGAAACAGTGTATTTGCTGGGAGAAAAGTGCATTCCTGTGCCCTTTCACCGTTCAGCAAAGACATGTGTAGAAGCACAGCGCTAGCAGAAACGACCGTTTCTCGATGTTTTCTAACTCAGGGAACAAGTTGCACACTTCGCAGATGCATTTGGTCTACTTCGTAAGAAGCGGGTTTTTTGCCTAAAGAGACGTGCTTTAGAATGCGCTAGTTTTGCCTATTTACGCAGTAGTACAGATTCTGAGTATGTAACTGGGTTTGATGAAATCAGCATTTCTCTGGCTTCCCTGTGGGTAGGGAAGCTCAGTTTTAGTCACAGTAGCTCCCACAAGTGTCTCCTCAGCGTCTTCCCATTTCCTTAGAAACAGTGTATTTGCTGGGAGAAAAATGCATTACTGTGCCCTTGGACCATTCAGCAAAGACATGTGTAGAAGCACAGCGCTAGCAGAAACGACCGTTTCTCGACGTTTTCTAACTCAGGGAACAAGTTGCACACTTCGGAGGTGCATTTGGGCAACTTCGTAAGAAGCGGGTTTTTTGCCTAAAGAAACGTGCTTTAGAACGCGCTAGTTTTGCCTATTTACGCAGTAGTACAGATTCTGAGTATGTAACTGGGTTTGATGAAATCAGCATTTCTCTTGCTTCCCTGTGGGTAGGGAAGCTCAGTTTTAGTCACAGTAGCTCCCACATGTGTCTCCTCAGCGTCTTCCCATTTCCTTAGAAACAGTGTATTTGCTGGGAGAAAAATGCATTACTGTGCCCTTGGACCATTCAGCAAAGACATGTGTAGAAGCACAGCGCTAGCAGAAACGACCGTTTCTCGATGTTTTCTAACTCAGGGAACAAGTTGCACATCGCAGATGCATTTGAGCAACTTCGTAAGAAGTGGGTTTTTTGCCTAAAGAGACGTGCTTTAGAAAGCGCTAGTTTTGCCTATTTGCGCAGTAGTACAGATTCTGAGTATGTAACAGGGTTTGATGAAATCAGCATTTCTTTTGCTTCCCTGTGTGTAGGGAAGCTCAGTTTTAGTTACAGTAGCTCCCACATGTGTCTCCTCAGCGTGTTCCCATTTCCTTAGAAACAGTGTATTTGCTGGGAGAAAAGTGCATTCCTGTGCCCTTTCACCGTTCAGCAAAGACATGAGTAGAAGCACAGCGCTAGCAGAAACGACCGTTTCTCGACGTTTTCTAACTCAGGGAACAAGTTGCACACTTCGGAGGTGCATTTGGGCAACTTCGTAAGAAGCGGGTTTTTTGCCTAAAGAGACGTGCTTTAGAACGCGCTAGTTTTGCCTATTTGCGCAGTAGTACAGATTCTGAGTATGTAACTGGGTTTGATGAAATCAGCATTTCTCTTGCTTCCCTGTGCGTAGGCAAGCTCAGTTTTAGTCACAGTAGCTCCCACAAGTGTCTCCTCAGCGTGTTCCCATTTCCTTAGAAACAGTGTACTTGCTGGGAGAACAGTGCTTTACTGTGCCTTTTGACCGTTCAGGAAAGACATGTGTAGAAGCACAGCGCTAGCAGAAACGACCGTTTCTCGACCTTTTCTAACTCAGGGGCCAAGTTGCACACTTCGCAGATGCATTTGAGCAACTTCGTAAGAAGCGGGTTTTTTGCCTAAAGAGACGTGCTTTAGAACGCGCTAGTTTTGCCTATTTGCGCAGTGGTACAGATTCTGAGTATGTAACTGGGTTTGATGAAATCAGCATTTCGCTTGCTTCCCTGTGCGTAGGGAAGCTCAGTTTTAGTCACAATAGCTCCCACAAGTGTCTCCTCAGCGTGTTCCCATTTCTTTAGAAACAGTGTATTTGCTGGGAGAAAAGTGCATTCCTGTGCCCTTTCACCGTTCAGCAAAGACATGTGTAGAAGCACAGCGCTAGCAGAAATGACCGTTTTTCGACGTTTTCTAACACAGGGAAGAAGTTGAACCCTTCGCAGATGCATTTGAGCAACTTCGTAAGAAGCGGGTTTTTTGCCTAAAGAGACGTGCTTTAGAACGCCCTAGTTTTGCCTATTTGCGCAGTAGTACAGATTCTGAGTACGTAACTGGGTTTGATGAAATCAGCATTTCTCTTGCTTCCCTGTGCGTAGGGAAGCTCAGTTTTAGTCACAGTAGCTCCCACAAGTGTCTCCTCAGCGTGTTCCCATTTCCTTAGAAACAGTTTATTTGCTGGGAGAAAAGTGCATTCCTGTGCCCTTTCACCGTTCAGCAAAGACATGTGTAGAAGCACAGCGCTAGCAGAAACGACCGTTTCTCGACGTTTTCTAACTCAGGGAACAAGTTGCACACTTCGGAGGTGCATTTGGGCAACTTCGTAAGAAGCGGGTTTTTTGCCTTAAGAGACGTGCTTTAGAACGCGCTAGTTTTGCCTATTTGCACAGTAGTACAGATTCTGTGTATGTAACTGGGTTTGATGAAATCAGCATTTCTCTTGCTTCCCTGTGCGTAGCGAAGCTCAGTTTTAGTCACAGTAGCTTCCACAAGTGTCTCCTCAACGTGTTCCCATTTCCTTAGAAACAGTGTATTTGCTGGGAGAAAAGTACATCACTGTGCCCTTTCACCGTTCAGCAAAGACATGTGTAGAAGCACAGCGCTAGCAGAAACGACCGTTTCTCGACGTTTTCTAACTCAGGGAACAAGTTGCACACTTCGCAGATGCATTTGGGACACTTCGTAAGAAGCGGGTTTTTTGCCCAAAGATACGTGCTTTAGAACGCGCTAGTTTTGCCTGTTTGCGCAGTAGTACAGATTCTGAGTATGTAACTGGGCTGGATGAAATCAGCATTTCTCTTGCTTCCCTGTGCGTAGGGAAGCTCAGTTTTAGTCACAGTAGCTTCCACAAGTGTCTCTTCAGCGTGTTCCCATTTCCTTAGAAACAGTGTATTTGCTGGGAGAAAAGTGCACTACTGTGCCCTTTGACCGTTCAGCAAAGACATGTGTAGAAGCACAGCGCTAGCAGAAACGACCGTTTCTCGACGTTTTCTAACTCAGGGAACAAGTTGCACACTTCGCAGATGCAGTTGAGCAACTTCGTAAGAAGTGGGTTTTTTCCCTAGAGAGACGTGCTTTAGAACGCGCTAGTTTTGCCTATTTGCGCAGTAGTACAGATTCGGAGTATGTAACTGGGTTTGATGAAATCAGCATTTCTCTTGCTTCCCTGTGCGTAGGGAAGCTCAGTTTTAGTCACAGTAGCTCCCACAAGTGTCTCCTCAGCGTGTTCCCATTTCCTTAGAAACAGTGTACTTGCTGGGAGAACAGTGGTTTACTGTGCCTTTTGACCGTTCAGGAAAGACATGTGTAGAAGCACAGCGCTAGCAGAAACGACCGTTTCTCGACGTTTTCTAACTCAGGGAATAAGTTGCACACTTCGCAGATGCATTTGAGCAACTTCGTAAGAAGCGGGTTTTTTGCCTAAAGAGACGTGCTTTAGAATGCGCTAGTTTTGCCTATTTGCTCAGTGGTACAGATTCTGAGTATGTAACTGGGTTTGATGAAATCAGCATTTCACTTGCTTCCCTGTGTGTAGGGAAGCTCAGTTTTAGTCACAGTAGCTCCCATAAGTGTCTCCTCAGCGTATTCCCATTTCCCTAGAAACAGTGTATTTGCTGGGAGAAAAGTGCATTACTGTGCCCTTTCACCGTTCAGCAAAGACATGTGTAGAAGCACAGCGCTAGCAGAAACGACCGCTTCTCGACGTTTTCTAACTCAGGGAACAATTTGCACACTTCGCAGATGCATTTGAGCAACTTCGTAAGAAGCGGGTTTTTTGCCTAAAGAGACGTGCTTTAGAACGCGCTAGTTTTGCCTATTTGCGCGGTGGTACAGATTCTGAGTATGTAACTGGGTTTGATGAAATCAGCATTTCTCTTGCTTCCCTGTGTGTAGGGAAGCTCAGTTTTAGTCACAGTAGCTCCCACAAGTGTCTCCTCAGCGTGTTCCCATTTCCTTAGAAACAGTGTATTTGCTGGGAGAAAAGTGCATTACTGTGCCCTTTCACCGTTCAGCAAAGACATGTGTAGAAGCACAGCGCTAGCAGAAATGACCGTTTCTCGACGTTTTCTAACTCAGGGAACAAGTTGCACACTTCGCAGATGCATTTGAGCAACTTCGTAAGAAGCGGGTTTTTTTGCCTAAAGAGACGTGCTATAGAACACGCTAGTTTTGCCTATTGGCGCAGTGGTACAGATTCTGAGTATGTAACTGGGTTTGATGAAATCCGCATTTCTCTTTCTTCCCTGTGCGTAGGGAAGCTCAGTTTTAGTCACAGTAGCTCCCACAAGTGTCTCCTCAGCGTGTTCCCATTTCCTTAGGAACAGAGTACTTGCTGGGAGAAAAGTGCATTACTGTGCCCTTTGACCGTTCAGCAAAGACATGTGTAGAAGCACAGCGCTAGCAGAAACGACCGTTTCTCGACATTTTCTAACTCAGGGAACAAGTTGCACACTTCGCAGATGCATTTGAGCAACTTCGTAAGAAGCGGGTTTTTTGCCTAAAGAGACGTGCTTTAGAACGCGCTAGTTTTGCCTATTTGCGCAGTGGTACAGATTCTGAGTATGTAACTGGGTTTGATGAAATCAGCATTTCTCTTGCTTCCCTGTGCGTAGGGAAGCTCAGTTTTAGTCACAGTAGCTCCCACAAGTGTCTCCTCAGCGTGCTCCCATTTCCTTAGAAACAGTGTATTTGCTGGGAGAAAAGTGCATTACTGTGCCCTTTCACCGTTCAGCAAAGACATGTGTAGAAGCACAGCGCTAGCAGAAATGACCGTTTCTCGACGTTTTCTAACTCAGGGAACAAGTTCCACACTTCGCAGATGCATTTGAGCAACTTCGTAAGAAGCGGGTTTTTTGCCTAAAGAGATGTGCTTTAGAACGCGCTAGTTTTGCCTATTGGCGCAGTGGTACAGATTCTGAGTATGTAACTTGGTTTGATGAAATCAACATTTCTGTTGCTTCCCTGTGCGTAGGGAAGCTCAGTTTTAGTCACAGTAGCTCCCACAAGTGTCTCCTCACCGTGTTCCCATTTCCTTAGAAACAGTGTATTTGCTGGTAGAAAAGTGCATTACTGTGCCCTTTCACCGTTCAGCAAAGACATGTGTAGAAGCGCAGCACTAGCAGAAACGACCGTTTCTCGACGTTTTCTAACTCAGGGAATAAGTTGCACACTTCGCAGATGCATTTGAGCAACTTCGTAAGAAGCGGGTTTTTTGCCTAAAGAGACGTGCTTTAGAACGCGCTAGTTTTGCCTATTTGCGCAGTGGTACAGATTCTGAGTATGTAACTGGGTTTGATGAAATCAGCATTTCTCTTGCTTCCCTGTGTGTAGGGAAGCTCAGTTTTAGTCACAGTAGCTCCCACAAGTGTCTCCTCAGCGTGTTCCCATTTCCTTAGAAACAGTGTATTTGCTGGGAGAAAAGTGCATTACTGTGCCCTTTCACCGTTCAGCAAAGACATGTGTAGAAGCACAGCGCTAGCAGAAACGACCGTTTCTCGACGTTTTCTAACTCAGGGAACAAGTTGCACACTTCGCAGATGCATTTGGGCAACTTCGTAAGTAGCGGGTTTTTTGCCTCAAGAGACGTGCTTTAGAACGCGCTAGTTTTGCCTATTTGCGCAGTGGTACAAATTCTGAGTATGTAACTGGGTTTGATGAAATCAGCATTTCTCTTGCTTCAACGTGCATAGGGAAGCTCAGTTTTAGTCACAGTAGCTCCCACAAGTTTCTCCTCAGCGTGTTCCCATTTCCTTAGAAACAGTGTATTTGCCTGGAAAAAAGTGCATTCCTGTGCCCTTTGACCGTTCAGCAAAGACATGTGTAGAAGCACAGTGCTAGCAGAAACGACCGTTTCTCGACGTTTTCTAACTCAGGGAACAAGTTGCACACTTCGCAGATGCATTTGAGCAACTTCGTAAGAAGCGGGTTTTTTGCCTAAAGAGACGTGCTTTAGAACGCGCTAGTTTTGCCTATTTGCACAGTGGTACAGATTCTGAGTATGTAACTGGGTTTGATGAAATCAGCATTTCTCTTGCCCCCCTGTGCGTAGGGAAGCTCAGTTTTAGTCACAGTAGCTCCCACAAGTGTCTCCTCAGCGTGTTCCCATTTCCTTAGAAACAGTGTATTTGCTGGGAGAAAAGTGCATTACTGTGCCCTTTGACCGTTCAGCAAACACATGTGTAGAAGCACAGCGCTAGCAGAAACGACCGTTTCTCGACGTTTTCTAACTCAGGGAACAAGTTCCACACTTCGCAGATGCATTTGAGCAACTTCGTAAGAAGCGGGTTTTTTGCCTAAAGAGACGTGCTTTAGAACGCGCTAGTTTTGCCTATTTGCGCAGTAGTACAGATTCTGAGTATGTAACTGGGTTTGATGAAATCAGCATTTCTCTTGCTTCCCTGTGCGTAGGGAAGCTCAGTTTTAGTCACAGTAGCTCCCACAAGTGTCTCCTCAGCGTGTTCCCATTTCCTTAGAAACAGTGTATTTGCCTGGAGAAAAGTGCATTCCTGTGCCCTTTGACCGTTCAGCAAAGACATGTGTAGAAGCACAGCGCTAGCAGAAACGCCAGTTTCTCGACGTTTTCAAACTCAGGGAACAAGTTGCAAACTTCGCAGATGCATTTGAGCAACTTCGTAAGAAGCGGGATTTTTGCCTAAAGAGACGTGCTTTAGAACGCGCTAGTTTTGCCTATTTACGCAGTAGTACAGATTCTGAGTATGTAACTGGGTTTGATGAAATCAGCATTTCTCTTGCTTCCCTGTGCGTAGGGAAGCTCAGTTTTAGTCACAGTAGCTCCCACAAGTGTCTCCTCAGCGTGTTCCCATTTCCTTAGAAACAGTGTATTTGCTGGGAGAAAAGTGCATTCCTGTGCCCTTTGACCGTTCAGCAAAGACATGTGTGGAAGCACAGCGCTAGCAGAAATGACCGTTTCTCGACGTTTTCTAACTCAGGGAACAAGTTGCACACTTCGCAGATGCATTTGAGCAACTTCGTAAGAAGCGGGTTTTTTGCCTAAAGAGACGTGCTTTAGAATGCGATAGTTTTGCCTATTTGCGCAGTAGTACAGATTCTGAGTATGTAACTGGGTTTGATGAAATCAGCATTTCTCTTGCTTCCCTGTGCGTAGGGAAGCTCAGTTTTAGTCACAGTAGCTCCCACAAGTGTCTCCTCAGCGTGTTCCCATTTCCTTAGAAACAGTGAGTGTATTTGCTAGGAGAAGAGGGCATTCCTGTGCCCTTTGACCGTTCAGCAAAGACATGTGTAGAAGCAAAGCGCTAGCAGAAACGACCGTTTCTCGACGTTTTCTAACTCAGGGAACAAGTTGCACACTTCGCAGATGCATTTGAGCAACTTCGTAAGAAGCGGGTTTTTTGCCTAAAGAGACGTGCTTTAGAACGCGCTAGTTTTGCCTATTTGCGCAGTAGTACAGATTCTGAGTATGTAACTGGGTTTGATGAAATCAGCATTTCTCTTGCTTCCCTGTGCGTAGGGAAGCTCAGTTTTATTCACAGTAGCTCCCACAAGTGTCTCCTCAGCGTGTTCCCATTTCCTTAGAAACAGTGTATTTGCTGGGAGAAAAGTGCATTACTATGCACTATCACCGTTCAGCAAAGACATGTGTAGAAGCACAGCGCTAGCAGAAACGCCAGTTTCTCGACGTTTTCAAACTCAGGGAACAAGTTGCACACTTCGCAGATGCATTTGAGCAACTTCGTAAGAAGCGGGATTTTTGCCTAAAGAGACGTGCTTTAGAACGCGCTAGTTTTGCCTATTTACCCAGTAGTACAGATTCTGAGTATGTAACTGGGTTTGATGAAATCAGCATTTCTCTTGCTTCCCTGTGCGTAGGGAAGCTCAGTTTTAGTCACAGTAGCTCCCACAAGTGTCTCCTCAGCGTGTTCCCATTTCCTTAGAAACAGTGTATTTGCTGGGAGAAAAGTGCATTCCTGTGCCCTTTGACCGTTCAGCAAAGACATGTGTGGAAGCACAGCGCTAGCAGAAATGACCGTTTCTCGACGTTTTCTAACTCAGGGAACAAGTTGCACACTTCGCAGATGCATTTGAGCAACTTCGTAAGAAGCGGGTTTTTTGCCTAAAGAGACGTGCTTTAGAACGCGCTAGTTTTGCCTATTTGCGCAGTAGTACAGATTCTGAGTATGTAACTGGGTTTGATGAAATCAGCATTTCTCTTGCTTCCCTGTGCGTAGGGAAGCTCAGTTTTAGTCACAGTAGCTCCCACAAGTGTCTCCTCAGCGTGTTCCCATTTCCTTAGAAACAGTGTATTTGCTGGGAGAAAAGTGCATTCCTGTGCCCTTTGACCATTCAGCAAAGACATGTGTAGAAGCACAGCGCTAGCAGAAACGACCGTTTCTCGACGTTTTCTAACTCAGGGAACAAGTTGCACACTTCGCAGATGCATTTGAGCAACTTCGTAAGAAGCGGGTTTTTTGCCTAAAGAGACGTGCTTTAGAACGCGCTAGTTTTGCCTATTTGCGCAGTAGTACAGATTCTGAGTATGTAACAGGGTTTGATGAAATCAGCATTTCTCTTGCTTCCCTGTGCGTAGGGAAGCTCAGTTTTAGTCACAGTAGCTCCCACAAGTGTCTCCTCAGCGTGTTCCCATTTCCTTAGAAACAGTGTATTTGCTGGGAGAAAAGTGCATTCCTGGGCCCTTTGACCATTCAGCAAAGACATGTGTAGAAGCACAGCGCTACCAGAAATGACCGTTTCTCGACGTTTTCTAACTCAGGGAACAAGTTGCACACTTCGCAGATGCATTTGAGCAACTTCGTAAGAAGCGGGTTTTTTGCCTAAAGAGACGTGCTTTAGAATGCGATAGTTTTGCCTATTTGCGCAGTAGTACAGATTCTGAGTATGTAACTGGGTTTGATGAAATCAGCATTTCTCTTGCTTCCCTGTGCGTAGGGAAGCTCAGTTTTAGTCACAGTAGCTCCCACAAGTGTCTCCTCAGCGTGTTCCCATTTCCTTAGAAACAGTGAGTGTATTTGCTAGGAGAAGAGGGCATTCCTGTGCCCTTTGACCGTTCAGCAAAGACATGTGTAGAAGCAAAGCGCTAGCAGAAACGACCGTTTCTCGACGTTTTCTAACTCAGGGAACAAGTTGCACACTTCGCAGATGCATTTGAGCAACTTCGTAAGAAGCGGGTTTTTTGCCTAAAGAGACGTGCTTTAGAACGCGCTAGTTTTGCCTATTTGCGCAGTAGTACAGATTCTGAGTATGTAACTGGGTTTGATGAAATCAGCATTTCTCTTGCTTCCCTGTGCGTAGGGAAGCTCAGTTTTATTCACAGTAGCTCCCACAAGTGTCTCCTCAGCGTGTTCCCATTTCCTTAGAAACAGTGTATTTGCTGGGAGAAAAGTGCATTACTATGCACTATCACCGTTCAGCAAAGACATGTGTAGAAGCACAGCGCTAGCAGAAACGCCAGTTTCTCGACGTTTTCAAACTCAGGGAACAAGTTGCACACTTCGCAGATGCATTTGAGCAACTTCGTAAGAAGCGGGATTTTTGCCTAAAGAGACGTGCTTTAGAACGCGCTAGTTTTGCCTATTTACCCAGTAGTACAGATTCTGAGTATGTAACTGGGTTTGATGAAATCAGCATTTCTCTTGCTTCCCTGTGCGTAGGGAAGCTCAGTTTTAGTCACAGTAGCTCCCACAAGTGTCTCCTCAGCGTGTTCCCATTTCCTTAGAAACAGTGTATTTGCTGGGAGAAAAGTGCATTCCTGTGCCCTTTGACCGTTCAGCAAAGACATGTGTGGAAGCACAGCGCTAGCAGAAATGACCGTTTCTCGACGTTTTCTAACTCAGGGAACAAGTTGCACACTTCGCAGATGCATTTGAGCAACTTCGTAAGAAGCGGGTTTTTTGCCTAAAGAGACGTGCTTTAGAACGCGCTAGTTTTGCCTATTTGCGCAGTAGTACAGATTCTGAGTATGTAACTGGGTTTGATGAAATCAGCATTTCTCTTGCTTCCCTGTGCGTAGGGAAGCTCAGTTTTAGTCACAGTAGCTCCCACAAGTGTCTCCTCAGCGTGTTCCCATTTCCTTAGAAACAGTGTATTTGCTGGGAGAAAAGTGCATTCCTGTGCCCTTTGACCATTCAGCAAAGACATGTGTAGAAGCACAGCGCTAGCAGAAACGACCGTTTCTCGACGTTTTCTAACTCAGGGAACAAGTTGCACACTTCGCAGATGCATTTGAGCAACTTCGTAAGAAGCGGGTTTTTTGCCTAAAGAGACGTGCTTTAGAATGCGCTAGTTTTGCCTATTTGCGCAGTAGTACAGATTCTGAGTATGTAACTGGGTTTGATGAAATCAGCATTTCTCTTGCTTCCCTGTGCGTAGAGAAGCTCAGTTTTAGTCACAGTAGCTCCCACAAGTTTCTCCTCAGTGTGTTCCCATTTCCTTAGAAACAGTGTATTTGCTGGGAGAAAAGTGCATTACTGGGCCCTTTGACCGTTCAGCAAAGACATGTGTAGAAGCACAGCGCTAGCAGAAACGACCGTTTCTCGACGTTTTCTAACTCAGGGAACAAGTTGCACACTTCGCAGATGCATTTGGGCAACTTCGTAAGAAGCGGGTTTTTTGCCTAAAGAGACGTGCTTTAGAACGCGCTAGTTTTGCCTATTTGCGCAGTGGTACAGATTCTGAGTATGTAACTGGGTTTGATGAAATCAGCATTTCTCTTGCTTCCCTGTGCGTAGGGAAGCTCTGTTTTAGTCACAGTAGCTCCCACAAGTGTCTCCTCAGCGTGTTCCCATTTCCTTAGAAACAGTGTATTTGCTGGGAGAAAAGTGCATTCCTGTGCCCTTTCACCGTTCAGCAAAGACATGTGTAGAAGCACAGTGCTAGCAGAAACGACCGTTTCTCGACGTTTTCAAACTCAGGGAACAAGTTGCACACTTCGCAGATGCATTTGAGCAACTTCGTAAGAAGCGGGATTTTTGCCTAAAGAGACGTGCTTTAGAACGCGCTAGTTTTGCCTATTTACGCAATAGTACAGATTCTGAGTATGTAACTGGGTTTGATGAAATCAGCATTTCTCTTGCTTCCCTGTGCGTAGGGAAGCTCAGTTTTAGTCACAGTAGCTCCCACAAGTGTCTCCTCAGCGTGTTCCCATTTCCTTAGAAACAGTGTATTTGCTGGGAGAAAAGTGCATTCCTGTGCCCTTTCACCGTTCAGCAAAGACATGTGTAGAAGCACAGCGCTAGCAGAAACGACCGTTTCTCGACATTTTCTACCTCAGGGAACAAGTTGCACACTTCGCAGATGCATTTGAGCAACTTCGTAAGAAGCCGGTTTTTTGCCTAAAGAGACGTGCTTTAGAACGTGCTAGTTTTGCCTATTTGCGCAGTAGTACAGATTCTGAGTATGTAACTGGGTTTGATGAAATCAGCATTTCTCTTGCTTCCCTGTGCGTAGGGAAGCTCAGTTTTAGTCACAGTAGCTCCCACAAGTGTCTCCTCAGCGTGTTCCCATTTCCTTAGAAACAGTGTATTTGCTGGGAGAAAAGTGCATTCCTGTGCCCTTTCACCGTTCAGCAAAGACATGTGTAGAAGCACAGCGCTAGCAGAAACGACCGTTTCTCGACGTTTTCAAACTCAAGGAACAAGTTGCACACTTCGCAGATGCATTTGAGCAACTTCGTAAGAAGCCGGTTTTTTGCCTTAAGAGACGTGCTTTAGAACGCGCTAGTTTTGCCTATTTGCGCAGTAGTACAGATTCTGAGTATGTAACTGGGTTTGATGAAATCAGCATTTCTCTTGCTTCCCTGTGCGTAGGGAAGCTCAGTTTTAGTCACAGTAGCTCCCACAAGTGTCTCCTCAGCGTGTTCCCATTTCCTTAGAAACAGTGTATTTGCTGGGAGAAAAGTGCATTACTATGCACTTTCACCGTTCAGCAAAGACATGTGTAGAAGCACAGAGCTAGCAGAAACGCCAGTTTCTCGACGTTTTCAAACTCAGGGAACAAGTTGCACACTTCGCAGATGCATTTGAGCAACTTCGTAAGAAGCGGGATTTTTGCCTAAAGAGACGTGCTTTAGAAGGCGCTAGTTTTGCCTATTTGCGCAGTAGTACAGATTCTGAGTATGTAACTGGGTTTGATGAAATCAGCATTTCTCTTGCTTCCCTGTGCGTGGGGAAGCTCAGTTTTACTCACAGTAGCTCCCACAAGTGTCTCCTCAGCGTGTTCCCATTTCCTTAGAAACAGTGTATTTGCTGGGAGAAAAGTGCATTCCTGTGCCCTTTCACCGTTCAGCAAAGACATGTGTGGACACACAGCGCTAGCAGAAATGACCGTTTCTCGACGTTTTCTAACTCAGGGAACAAGTTGCACACTTCGCAGATGCATTTGAGCAACTTCGTAAAAAGCGGGTTTTTGCCTAAAGAGACGTGCTTTAGAACGCGCTAGTTTTGCCTATTTGCGCAGTAGTACAGATTCTGAGTATGTAACTGGGTTTGATGAAATCAGCATTTCTCTTGCTTCCCTGTGCGTGGGGAAGCTCAGTTTTACTCACAGTAGCTCCCACAAGTGTCTCCTCAGCGTGTTCCCATTTCCTTAGAAACAGTGTATTTGCTGGGAGAAAAGTGCATTCCTGTGCCCTTTGACCGTTCAGCAAAGACATGTGTAGAAGCACAGCGCTAGCAGAAATGACCGTTTTTCGACGTTTTCTAAATCAGGGAACAAGTTGCACACTTCGCAGATGCATTAGAGCAACTTCGTAAGAAGCGGGTTTTTTGCCTAAAGAGACGTGCTTTAGAACGCGCTAGTTTTGCCTATTTGCGCAGTAGTACAGATTCTGAGTATGTAACTGGGTTTGATGAAATCAGCGTTTCTCTTGCTTCCCTGTGCGTAGGGAAGCTCAGTTTTAGTCACAGTAGCTCCCACAAGTGTCTCCTCAGCGTGTTCCCATTTCCTTAGAAACAGTGTATTTGCTGGGAGAAAAGTGCATTACTATGCACTTTCACCGTTCAGCAAAGACATGTGTAGAAGCACAGCGCTAGCAGAAACGCCAGTTTCTCGACGTTTTCAAACTCAGGGAACAAGTTGCACACTTCGCAGATGCATTTGAGCAACTTCGTAAGAAGCGGGATTTTTGCCTAAAGAGACGTGCTTTAGAAGGCGCTAGTTTTGCCTATTTGCGCAGTAGTACAGATTCTGAGTATGTAACTGGGTTTGATGAAATCAGCATTTCTCTTGCTTCCCTGTGCGTGGGGAAGCTCAGTTTTACTCACAGTAGCTCCCACAAGTGTCTCCTCAGCGTGTTCCCATTTCCTTAGAAACAGTGTATTTGCTGGGAGAAAAGTGCATTCCTGTGCCCTTTCACCGTTCAGCAAAGACATGTGTGGAAGCACAGCGCTAGCAGAAATGACCGTTTCTCGACGTTTTCTA
Source organism: Acomys minous (assembly GCF_964271855.1). Classification (NCBI taxonomy): domain Eukaryota; kingdom Metazoa; phylum Chordata; class Mammalia; order Rodentia; family Muridae; genus Acomys; species Acomys minous. Next base: position 80,031,246 of record NC_140484.1, on the reverse strand, counting down.
ACTCAGGGAACAAGTTGCACACTTCGCAGATGCATTTGAGCAACTTCGTAAGAAGCGGGTTTTTTGCCTAAAGAGACGTGCTTTAGAACGCGCTAGTTTTGCCTATTTGCGCAGTAGTACAGATTCTGAGTATGTAACTGGGTTTGATGAAATCAGCATTTCTCTTGCTTCCCTGTGCGTAGGGAAGCTCAGTTTTAGTCACAGTAGCTCCCACAAGTGTCTCCTCAGCGTGTTCCCATTTCCTTAGAAACAGTGTATTTGCTGGGAGAAAAGTGCATTCCTGTGCCCTTTGACCATTCAGCAAAGACATGTGTAGAAGCACAGCGCTAGCAGAAACGACCGTTTCTCGACGTTTTCTAACTCAGGGAACAAGTTGTACACTTCGCAGATGCATTTGAGCAACTTCGTAAGAAGCGGGTTTTTTGCCTAAAGAGACGTGCTTTAGAATGCGCTAGTTTTGCCTATTTGCGCAGTAGTACAGATTCTGAGTATGTAACTGGGTTTGATGAAATCAACATTTCTCTTGCTTCCCTGTGCGTAGGGAAGCTCAGTTTTAGTCACAGTAGCTCCCACAAGTGTCTCCTCAGCGTGTTCCCATTTCCTTAGAAACAGTGTATTTGCTGGGAGAAAAGTGCATTCCTGTGCCCTTTCACCGTTCAGCAAAGACATGTGTAGAAGCACAGCGCTAGCAGAAATGACCGTTTCTCGACGTTTTCTAACTCAGGGAACAAGTTGCACACTTCGCAGATGATTTAGAGCAACTTCGTAAGAAGCGGGTTTTTTGCCTAAAGAGACGTGCTTTAGAACGCGCTAGTTTTGCCTATTCGCGCAGTAGTACAGATTCTGAATATGTAACTGGGTTTGATGAAATCAGCATTTCTCTTGCTTCCCTGTGCATAGGGAAGCTCAGTTTTAGTCACAGTAGCTCCCACAAGTTTCTCCTCAATGTGTTCCCATTTCCTTAGAAACAGTGTATTTGCTGGGAGAAAAGTGCATTCCTGGGCCCTTTGACCGTTCAGCAAAGACATGTGTAGAAGCACAGCGCTAGCAGAAACGACCGTTTCTCGACGTTTTCTAACTCAGGGAACAAGTTGCACACTTCGCAGATGCATTTGGGCAACTTCGTAAGAAGCGGGTTTTTTGCCTAAAGAGACGTGCTTTAGAACGCGCTAGTTTTGCCTATTTGCGCAGTGGTACAGATTCTGAATATGTAACTGGTTTTGATGAAATCAGCATTTTTCTTGCTTCCCTGTTCATAGGGAAGCTCAGTTTTTGTCACATTAGCTCCCACAAGTGTCTCCTCAGCGTGTTCCCATTTCCTTAGAAACACTGTATTTGCTGGGAGAAAAGTGCATTACTGTGCCCTTTCACCGTTCAGCAAAGACATGTGTAGAAGCACAGCGCTAGCAGAAATGACCGTTTCTCGACGTTTTCTAACTCAGGGAACAAGTTGCACACTTCGCAGATGCATTTGAGCAACTTCGTAAGAAGCGGGTTTTTTGCCTAAAGAGACGTGCTTTAGAACGCGCTAGTTTTGCCTATTTGCGCAGGGGTACAGATTCTGAGTATGTAACTGGGTTTGATGAAATCAGCATTTCTCTTGCTTCCCTGTGCGTAGGGAAGCTCAGTTTTAGTCACAGTAGCTCCCACAAGTGTCTCCTCAGCGTGTTCCCATTTCCTTAGAAACAGTGTATTTGCTGGGAGAAAAGTGCATTCCTGTGCCCTTTCACCGTTCAGCAAAGACATGTGTAGAAGCACAGTGCTAGCAGAAACGACCGTTTCTCGACATTTTCTAACTCAGGGAACAAGTTGCACACTTCGCAGATGCATTTGAGCAACTTCGTAAGAAGCGGGTTTTTTGCCTGAAGAGACGTGCTTTAGAATGCGCTAGTTTTGCCTATTTGCGCAGTAGTACAGATTCTGAGTACGTAACTGGGTTTGATGAAATCAGCATTTCTCTTGCTTTCCTGTGCGTAGGGAAGCTCAGTTTTAGTCACAGTAGCTCTCACAAGTGTCTCCTCAGCGTGTTCCCATTTCCTTAGAAACAGTGTATTTGCTGGGAGAAAAGTGCATTCCTGTGCCCTTTCACCGTTCAGCAAAGACATGTGTAGAAGCACAGCGCTAGCAGAAACGACCGTTTCTCGACGTTTTCTAACTCAGGGAACAAGTTGCACACTTCGCAGATGCATTTGAGCAACTTCGTAAGAAGCGGGTTTTTTGCCTAAAGAGACGTGCTTTAGAACGCGCTAGTTTTCCCTATTTGCGCAGTAGTACAGATTCTGAGTATGTAACTGGGTTTGATGAAATCAGCATTTCTCTTGCTTCCCTGTGCGTAGGGAAGCTCAGTTTTAGTCACAGTAGCTCCCACAAGTGTCTCCTCAGTGTGTTCCCATTTCCTTAGAAACAGTGTATTTGCTGGGAGAAAAGTGCATTCCTGTGCCCTTTGACCATTCAGCAAAGACATGTATAGAAGCACAGCGCTAGCAGAAACGACCGTTTCTCAACGTTTTCTAACTCAGGGAACAAGTTGCACACTTCGCAGATGCATTTGAGCAACTTCATAAGAAGAGGGTTTTTTGCCTAAAGAGACGTGCTTTAGAATGCGCTAGTTTTGCCTATTTGCGCAGTAGTACAGATTCTGAGTATGTAACTGGGTTTGATGAAATCAGCATTTCTCTTGCTTCCCTGTGCGTAGGGAAGCTCAGTTTTAGTCACAGTAGCTCCCACAAGTGTCTCCTCAGCGTGTTCCCATTTCCTTAGAAACAGTGTATTTGCTGGGAGAAAAGTGCATTCCTGTGCCATTTCACCGTTCAGCAAAGACATGTGTAGAAGCACAGCGCTAGCAGAAATGACCGTTTCTCGACGTTTTCTAACTCAGGGAACAAGTTGCACACTTCGCAGATGATTTAGAGCAACTTCGTAAGAAGCGGGTTTTTTGCCTAAAGAGACGTGCTTTAGAACGCGCTAGTTTTGCCTATTGGCGCAGTAGTACAGATTCTGAATATGTAACTGGTTTTGATGAAATCAGCATTTCTCTTGCTTCCCTGTGCGTAGGGAAGCTCAGTTTTAGTCACAGTAGCTCCCACAAGTTTCTCCTCAGTGTGTTCCCATTTCCTTAGAAACAGTGTATTTGCTGGGAGAAAAGTGCATTCCTGGGCCCTTTGACCGTTCAGCAAAGACATGTGTAGAAGCACAGCGCTAGCAGAAACGACCGTTTCTCGACGTTTTCTAACTCAGGGAACAAGTTGCACACTTCGCAGATGCATTTGAGCAACTTCGTAAGAAGCGGGTTTTTTGCCTGAAGAGACGTGCTTTAGAATGCGCTAGTTTTGCCTATTTGCGCAGTAGTACAGATTCTGAGTACGTAACTGGGTTTGATGAAATCAGCATTTCTCTTGCTTCCCTGTGCGTAGGGAAGCTCAGTTTTAGTCACAGTAGCTCTCACAAGTGTCTCCTCAGCGTGTTCCCATTTCCTTAGAAACAGTGTATTTGCTGGGAGAAAAGTGCATTCCTGTGCCCTTTCACCGTTCAGCAAAGACATGTGTAGAAGCACAGCGCTAGCAGAAACGACCGTTTCTCGACGTTTTCTAACTCAGGGAACAAGTTGCACACTTCGCAGATGCATTTGAGCAACTTCGTAAGAAGCGGGTTTTTTGCCTAAAGAGACGTGCTTTAGAACGTGATAGTTTTGCCTATTTGCGCAGTGGTACAGATTCTGAGTATGTAACTGGGTTTGATGAAATCAGCATTTCTCTTGCTTCCCTGTGCGTAGGGAAGCTAAGTTTTAGTCACAGTAGCTCCCACAAGTGTCTCCTCAGCGTGTTCCCATTTCCTTAGAAACAGTGAGTGTATTTGCTAGGAGAAGAGGGCATTCCTGTGCCCTTTGACCGTTCAGCAAAGACATGTGTAGAAGCAAAGCGCTAGGAGAAACGACCGTTTCTCGACGTTTTCTAACTCAGGGAACAAGTTGCACACTTCGCAGATGCATTTGAGCAACTTCGTAAGAAGCGGGTTTTTTGCCTAAAGAGACGTGCTTTAGAACGCGCTAGTTTTGCCTATTTGCGCAATGGTACAGATTCTGAGTATGTAACTGGTTTTGATGAAATCAGCATTTTTCTTGCTTCCCTGTGCATAGGGAAGCTCAGTTTTTGTCACATTAGCTCCCACAAGTGTCTCCTCAGCGTGTTCCCATTTCCTTAGAAACAGTGTATTTGCTGGGAGAAAAGTGCATTACTGTGCGCTTTCACCGTTCAGCAAAGACATGTGTAGAAGCACAGCGCTAGCAGAAATGACCGTTTCTCGACGTTTTCTAACTCAGGGAACAAGTTGCACACTTCGCAGATGCATTTGAGCAACTTCGTAAGAAGCGGGTTTTTTGCCTAAAGAGACGTGCTTTAGAACGTGCTAGTTTTGCCTATTTGCGCAGTGGTACAGATTCTGAGTATGTAACTGGGTTTGATGAAATCAGCATTTCTCTTGCTTCCCTGTGCGTAGGGAAGCTAAGTTTTAGTCACAGTAGCTCCCACAAGTGTCTCCTCAGCGTGTTCCCATTTCCTTAGAAACAGTGAGTGTATTTGCTAGGAGAAGAGGGCATTCCTGTGCCTTTGACCGTTCAGCAAAGACATGTGTAGAAGCAAAGCGCTAGCAGAAACGACCGTTTCTCAACGTTTTCTAACTCAGGGAACAAGTTGCACACTTCGCAGATGCATTTGAGCAACTTCGTAAGAAGCGGGTTTTTTGCCTAAAGAGACGTGCTTTAGAACGCGCTAGTTTTGCCTATTTGCGTAGTGGTACAGATTCTGAGTATGTAACTGGTTTTGATGAAATCAGCATTTTTCTTGCTTCCCTGTGCATAGGGAAGCTCAGTTTTTGTCACATTAGCTCCCACAAGTGTCTCCTCAGCGTGTTCCCATTTCCTTAGAAACAGTGTATTTGCTGGGAGAAAAGTGCATTCCTGTGCCCTTTCACCGTTCAGCAAAGACATGTGTAGAAGCACAGTGCTAGCAGAAACGACCGTTTCTCGACGTTTTCTAACTCAGGGAACAAGTTGCACACTTCGCAGATGCATTTGAGCAACTTCGTAAGAAGCGGGTTTTTTGCCTGAAGAGACGTGCTTTAGAATGCGCTAGTTTTGCCTATTTGCGCAGTAGTACAGATTCTGAGTACGTAACTGGGTTTGATGAAATCAGCATTTCTCTTGCTTCCCTGTGCGTAGGGAAGCTCAGTTTTAGTCACAGTAGCTCCCACCAGTGTCTCCTCAGCGTGTTCCCATTTCCTTAGAAACAGTGTATTTGCTGGGGGAAAAGTGCATTACTGTGCCCATTCACCGTTCAGAAAAGACATGTGTAGAAGCACAGCGCTAGCAGAAATGACCGTTTCTCGACGTTTTCTAACTCAGGGAACAAGTTGCACACTTCGCAGATGCATTTGAGCAACTTCGTAAGAAGCGGGTTTTTTGCCTAAAGAGACATGCTTTAGAACGCGCTAGTTTTGCCTATTTGAGCAGTACTACAGATTCTGAGTATGTAACTGGCTTTGATGAAATCAGCATTTCTCTTGCTTCCCTGTGCGTAGGGAAGCTCAGTTTTAGTCACAGTAGCTCCCACAAGTGTCTCCTCAGCGTGTTCCCATTTCCTTAGAAACAGTGTATTTGATGGGAGAAAAGTGCATTCCTGTGCCCTCTGACAGTTCAGCAAAGACATGTGTAGAAGCACAGCGCTAGCAGAAACGACCGTTTCTCGACGTTTTCTAACTCAGGGAACAAGTTGCACACTTCGCAGATGCATTTGGGCAACTTCCTAAGAAGCGGGTTTTTTGCCTAAAGAGACGTGCTTTAGAACGCGCTAATTTTGCCTATTTGCGCAGTAGTACAGATTCTGAGTATGTAACTGGGTTTGATGAAATCAGCATTTCTCTTGCTTCCCTGTGCGTAGGGAAGCTCAGTTTTAGTCACAGTAGCTCCCACAAGTGTCTCCTCAGCGTGTTCCCATTTCCTTAGAAACAGTGTACTTGCTGCGAGAAAAGTGAATTACTGTGCCCTTTCACCGTTCAGCAAAGACATGTGTAGAAGCACAGCGCTAGGAGAAACGACAGTTTCTCGAAATTTTCTAACTCAGGGAACAAGTTGCACACTTCGCAGATGCAGTTGAGCAACTTCGTTAGAAGCGGGTTTTTTGCCTAAAGAGACGTGGTTTAGATCGCGCTAGTTTTGCCTATTTGCGCAGGATTACAGATTCTGAGTATGTAACTGGGTTTGATGAAATCAGCATTTCTCTTGCTTCCCTGTGCGTAGGGAAGCTCAGTTTTAGTCACAGTAGCTCCCACAAGTGTCTCCTCAGCGTGTTCCCATTTCCTTAGAAACAGTGTATTTGCTGGGGGAAAAGTGCATTACTGTGCCCATTCACCGTTCAGCAAAGACATGTGTAGAAGCACAGCGCTAGCAGAAATGACCGTTTCTCGACGTTTTCTAACTCACGGAACAAGTTGCACACTTCGCAGATGCATTTGAGCAACTTCGTAAGAAGCGGGTTTTTTGCCTAAAGAGACATGCTTTAGAACGCGCTAGTTTTGCCTATTTGAGCAGTAGTACAGATTCTGAGTATGTAACTGGCTTTGATGAAATCAGCATTTCTCTTGCTTCCCTGTGCGTAGGGAAGCTCAGTTTTAGTCACAGTAGCTCCCACAAGTGTCTCCTCAGCGTGTTCCCATTTCCTTAGAAACAGTGTATTTGCTGGGAGAAAAGTGCATTCCTGTGCCCCTTCACCGTTCAGCAAAGACATGTGTAGAAGCACAGCGCTAGCAGAAACGACCGTTTCTCGACGTTTTCTAACTCAGGGAACAAGTTGCACACTTCGCAGATGCATTTGAGCAACTTCTTAAGAAGCGGGTATTTTGCCTAAAGAGACGTGCTTTAGAACGCGCTAGTTTTGCCTATTTGCGAAGTAGTACAGATTCTGAGTATGTAACTGGGTTTGATGAAATCAGCATTTCTCTTGCTTCCCTGTGCGTAGGGAAGCTCAGTTTTAGTCACAGTAGCTCCCACAAGTGTCTCCTCAGCGTGTTCCCATTTCCTTAGAAACAGTGTATTTGCTGGGAGAAAAGTGCTTTCCTGTGCCCTTTGACCGTTCAGCAAAGACATGTGTAGAAGCACAGCGCTAGCAGAAACGACCGTTTCTCGACGTTTTCTAACTCAGGGAACAAGTTGCACACTTCGCAGATGCATTTGAGCAACTTCGTAAGAAGCGGGTTTTTTGCCTGAAGAGACGTCCTTTAGAACGCGCTAGTTTTGCCTATTTGCGCAGTAGTACAGATTCTGAGTATGTAACTGGGTTTGATGAAATCAGCATTTCTCTTGCTTCCCTGTGCGTAGGCAAGCTCAGTTTTAGTCACAGTAGCTCCCACAAGTGTCTCCTCAGCGTGTTCCCATTTCCTTAGAAACAGTGTACTTACTGGAAGAACAGTGCTTTACTGTGCCTTTTGACCGTTCAGGAAAGACATGTTTAGAAGCACAGCGCTAGCAGAAACGACCGTTTCTCGACGTTTTCTAACTCAGTGAACAAGTTGCACACTTCGCAGATGCATTTGAGCAACTTCGTAAGAAGCGGGTTTTTTGCCTAAAGAGACGTGCTTTAGAACGCGCTAGTTTTGCCTATTTGCGCAGTAGTACAGATTCTGAGTATGTAACTGGGTTTGATGAAATCAGCATTTCTCTTGCTTCCCTGTGCGTAGGGAAGCTCAGTTTTAGTCACAGTAGCTCCGACAAGTGTCTCCTCAGCATGTTCCCATTTCCTTAGAAACAGTGTTTTTGCTGGGAGAAAAGTGCATTCCTGTGCCCTTTCACCGTTCAGCAAAGACATGAGTAGAAGCACAGCGCTAGCAGAAACGACCGTTTCTCGACGTTTTCTAACTCAGGGAACAAGTTGCACACTTCGGAGGTGCATTTGGGCAACTTCGTAAGAAGCGGGTTTTTTGCCTAAAGAGACGTGCTTTAGAACGCGCTAGTTTTGCCTATTTGCGCAGTAGTACAGATTCTGAGTATGTAACTGGGTTTGATGAAATCAGCATTTCTCTTGCTTCCCTGTGCGTAGGCAAGCTCAGTTTTAGTCACAGTAGCTCCCACAAGTGTCTCCTCAGCGTGTTCCCATTTCCTTAGAAACAGTGTACTTGCAGGGAGAACAGTGCTTTACTGTGCCTTTTGACCGTTCAGGAAAGACATGTGTAGAAGCACAGCGCTAGCAGAAACGACCGTTTCTCGACCTTTTCTAACTCAGGGAACAAGTTGCACACTTCGCAGATGCATTTGAGCAACTTTGTAAGAAGCGGGTTTTTTGCCTAAAGAGACGTGCTTTAGAACGCGCTAGTTTTGCCTATTTGCGCAGTGGTACAGATTCTGAATATGTAACTGGGTTTGATGAAATCAGCATTTCGCTTGCTTCCCTGTGCGTAGGGAAGCTCAGTTTTAGTCACAATAGCTCCCACAAGTGTCTCCTCAGCGTGTTCCCATTTCCTTAGAAACAGTGTATTTGCTGGGAGAAAAGTGCATTCCTGTGCCCTTTCACCGTTCAGCAAAGACATGTGTAGAAGCACCGCACTAGCAGAAACGACCTTTTCTCGACGTTTTCTAACTCAGGGAAGAAGTTCAACCCTTCGCAGATGCATTTGAGCAACTTCGTAAGAAGCGGGTTTTTTGCCTAAAGAGACGTGCTTTAGAACGCGCTAGTTTTGCCTATTTGCGCAGTAGTACAGATTCTGAGTACGTAACTGGGTTTGATGAAATCAGCATTTCTCTTGCTTCCCTGTGCGTAGGGAAGCTCAGTTTTAGTCACAGTAGCTCCCACAAGTGTCTCCTCAGCGTGTTCCCATTTCCTTAGAAACAGTGTATTTGCTGGGAGAAAAGTGCATTCCTGTGCCCTTTCACCGTTCAGCAAAGACATGTGTAGAAGCACAGCGCTAGCAGAAACGACCGTTTCTCGACATTTTCTAACTCAGGGAACAAGTTGCACACTTCGGAGGTGCATTTGGGCAACTTCGTAAGAAGCGGGTTTTTTGCCTAAAGAGACGTGCTTTAGAACGCGCTAGTTTTGCCTATTTGCGCAGTAGTACAGATTCTGAGTATGTAACTGGGTTTGATGAAATCAGCATTTCTCTTGCTTCCCTGTGCGTAGCGAAGCTCAGTTTTAGTCACAGTAGCTTCCACAAGTGTCTCCTCAACGTGTTCCCATTTCCTTAGAAACAGTGTATTTGCTGGGAGAAAAGTACATCACTGTGCCCTTTCACCGTTCAGCAAAGACATGTGTAGAAGCACAGCGCTAGCAGAAACGACCGTTTCTCGACGTTTTCTAACTCAGGGAACAAGTTGCACACTTCGCAGATGCAGTTGAGTAACTTCGTAAGAAGTGGGTTTTTTGCCTAAAGAGACGTGCTTTAGAACGCACTAGTTTTGCCTATTTGCGCAGTAGTACAGATTCTGAGTATGTAACTGGGTTTGATGAAATCAGCATTTCTCTTGCTTCCCTGTGCGTAGGCAAGCTCAGTTTTAGTCACAGTAGCTCCCACAAGTGTCTCCTCAGCGTGTTCCCATTTCCTTAGAAACAGTGTACTTGCTGGGAGAACAGTGGTTTACTGTGCCTTTTGACCGTTCAGGAAAGACATGTGTAGAAGCACAGCGCTAGCAGAAACGACCGTTTCTCGACGTTTTCTAACTCAGGGAACAAGTTGCACACTTCGCAGATGCATTTGAGCAACTTCGTAAGAAGCGGGTTTTTTGCCTAAAGAGACGTGCTTTAGAACGCGCTAGTTTTGCCTATTTGCGCAGTAGTACAGATTCTGAGTATGTAACTAGGTTTGATGAAATCAGCATTTCTCTTGCTTCCCTATGCGTAGGGAAGCTCAGTTTTAGTCACAGTAGCTCCCACAAGTGTCTCCTCAGCGTGTTCCCATTTCCTTAGAAACAGTGTATTTGCTGGGAGAAAAGTGCATTCCTGTGCCCTTTCACCGTTCAGCAAAGACATGTGTAGAAGCACAGCGCTAGCAGAAACGACCGTTTCTCGATGTTTTCTAACTCAGGGAACAAGTTGCACACTTCGCAGATGCATTTGGGCAACTTCGTAAGAAGCGGGTTTTTTGCCTAAAGAGACGTGCTTTAGAATGCGCTAATTTTGCCTATTTACGCAGTAGTACAGATTCTGAGTATGTAACTGGGTTTGATGAAATCAGCATTTCTCTTGCTTCCCTGTGGATAGGGAAGCTCAGTTTTAGTCACAGTAGCTCCCACATGTGTCTCCTCAGCGTCTTCCCATTTCCTTAGAAACAGTGTATTTGCTGGGAGAAAAATGCATTACTGTGCCCTTGGACCATTCAGCAAAGACATGTGTAGAAGCACAGCGCTAGCAGAAACGACCGTTTCTCGACGTTTTCTAACTCAGGGAACAAGTTGCACACTTCGGAGGTGCATTTGGGCAACTTCGTAAGAAGCGGGTTTTTTGCCTAAAGAAACGTGCTTTAGAACACGCTAGTTTTGCCTATTTACGCAGTAGTACAGATTCTGAGTATGTAACTGGGTTTGATGAAATCAGCATTTCTCTTGCTTCCCTGTGGGTAGGGAAGCTCAGTTTTAGTCACAGTAGCTCCCACATGTGTCTCCTCAGCGTCTTCCCATTTCCTTAGAAACAGTGTATTTGCTGGGAGAAAAGTGCATTCCTGTGCCCTTTCACCGTTCTCAAAGACATGAGTAGAAGCACAGCGCTAGCAGAAACGACCGTTTTTCGACGTTTTCTAACTCAGGGAACAAGTTGCACACTTCGGAGGTGCATTTGGGCAACTTCGTAAGAAGCGGGTTTTTTGCCCAAAGAGACGTGCTTTAGAACGCGCTAGTTTTGCCTATTTGCGCAGTAGTACAGATTCTGAGTATGTAACAGGGTTTGATGAAATCAGCATTTCTCTTGCTTCCCTGTGCGTAGGGAAGCTCAGTTTTAGTCACAGTAGCTCCCACAAGTGTCTCTTCAGCGTGTTCCCATTTCGTTAGAAACAGTCTATTTCCTGGGAGAAAAGTGCATTCCTGTGCTCTTTGACCGTTCAGCAAAGACATGTGTAGAAGCACAGCGCTAGCAGAAACGACCGTTTCTCGACGTTTTCTAACTCAGGGAACAAGTTGCACACTTCGCAGATGCATTTGAGCAACTTCGTAAGAAGCGGGTTTTTTGCCTAAAGAGACGTGCTTTCGAACGCGCTAATTTTGCCTATTTGCGCAGTAGTACAGATTCTGAGTATGTAACTGGGTTTGATGAAATCAGCATTTCTCTTGCTTCCCTATGCGTAGGGAAGCTCAGTTTTAGTCACAGTAGCTCCCACAAGTGTCTCCTCAGCGTGTTCCCATTTCCTTAGAAACAGTGTATTTGCTGGGAGAAAAGTGCATTCCTGTGCCCTTTCACCGTTCAGCAAAGACATGTGTAGAAGCACAGCGCTAACAGAAACGACCGTTTCTCGACGTTTTCTAACTCAGGGAACAAGTTGCACACTTCGCAGATGCATTTGAGCAACTTCGTAAGAAGCGGGTTTTTTGCCTAAAGAGACGTGCTTTAGAACGCGCTAGTTTTGCCTATTTGCGCAGTAGTACAGATTCTGAGTATGTAACTGGGTTTGATGAAATCAGCATTTCTCTTGCTTCCCTGTGCGTAGGGAAGCTCAGTTTTAGTCACAGTAGCTCCCACAAGTGTCTCCTCAGCGTGTTCCCATTTCCTTAGAAACAGTGTATTTGATGGGAGAAAAGTGCATTCCTGTGCCCTCTGTCAGTTCAGCAAAGACATGTGTAGAAGCACAGCGCTAGCAGAAACGACCGTTTCTCGACGTTTTCTAACTCAGGGAACAAGTTGCACACTTCGCAGATGCATTTGGGCAACTTCCTAAGAAGCGGGTTTTTTGCCTAAAGAGACGTGCTTTAGAACGCGCTAATTTTGCCTATTTGCGCAGTAGTACAGATTCTGAGTATGTAACTGGGTTTGATGAAATCAGCATTTCTCTTGCTTCCCTGTGCGTAGGGAAGCTCAGTTTTAGTCACAGTAGCTCCCACAAGTGTCTCCTCAGCGTGTTCCCATTTCCTTAGAAACAGTGTACTTGCTGCGAGAAAAGTGAATTACTGTGCCCTTTCACCGTTCAGCAAAGACATGTGTAGAAGCACAGCGCTAGGAGAAACGACAGTTTCTCGAAATTTTCTAACTCAGGGAACAAGTTGCACACTTCGCAGATGCAGTTGAGCAACTTCGTAAGAAGCGGGTTTTTTGCCTAAAGAGACGTGGTTTAGATCGCGCTAGTTTTGCCTATTTGCGCAGGATTACAGATTCTGAGTATGTAACTGGGTTTGATGAAATCAGCATTTCTCTTGCTTCCCTGTGCGTAGGGAAGCTCAGTTTTAGTCACAGTAGCTCCCACAAGTGTCTCCTCAGCGTGTTCCCATTTCCTTAGAAACAGTGTATTTGCTGGGAGAAAAATGCATTACTGTGCCCTTGGACCATTCAGCAAAGACATGTGTAGAAGCACAGCGCTAGCAGAAACGACCGTTTCTCGACGTTTTCTAACTCAGGGAACAAGTTGCACACTTCGGAGGTGCATTTGGGCAACTTCGTAAGAAGCGGGTTTTTTGCCTAAAGAAACGTGCTTTAGAACACGCTAGTTTTGCCTATTTACGCAGTAGTACAGATTCTGAGTATGTAACTGGGTTTGATGAAATCAGCATTTCTCTTGCTTCCCTGTGGGTAGGGAAGCTCAGTTTTAGTCACAGTAGCTCCCACATGTGTCTCCTCAGCGTCTTCCCATTTCCTTAGAAACAGTGTATTTGCTGGGAGAAAAGTGCATTCCTGTGCCCTTTCACCGTTCTCAAAGACATGAGTAGAAGCACAGCGCTAGCAGAAACGACCGTTTTTCGACGTTTTCTAACTCAGGGAACAAGTTGCACACTTCGGAGGTGCATTTGGGCAACTTCGTAAGAAGCGGGTTTTTTGCCCAAAGAGACGTGCTTTAGAACGCGCTAGTTTTGCCTATTTGCGCAGTAGTACAGATTCTGAGTATGTAACAGGGTTTGATGAAATCAGCATTTCTCTTGCTTCCCTGTGCGTAGGGAAGCTCAGTTTTAGTCACAGTAGCTCCCACAAGTGTCTCTTCAGCGTGTTCCCATTTCGTTAGAAACAGTCTATTTCCTGGGAAAAAAGTGCATTCCTGTGCTCTTTGACCGTTCAGCAAAGACATGTGTAGAAGCACAGCGCTAGCAGAAACGACCGTTTCTCGACGTTTTCTAACTCAGGGAACAAGTTGCACACTTCGCAGATGCATTTGAGCAACTTCGTAAGAAGCGGGTTTTTTGCCTAAAGAGACGTGCTTTCGAACGCGCTAATTTTTCCTATTTGCGCAGTAGTACAGATTCTGAGTATGTAACTGGGTTTGATGAAATCAGCATTTCTCTTGCTTCCCTATGCGTAGGGAAGCTCAGTTTTAGTCACAGTAGCTCCCACAAGTGTCTCCTCAGCGTGTTCCCATTTCCTTAGAAACAGTGTATTTGCTGGGAGAAAAGTGCATTCCTGTGCCCTTTCACCGTTCAGCAAAGACATGTGTAGAAGCACAGCGCTAACAGAAACGACCGTTTCTCGACGTTTTCTAACTCAGGGAACAAGTTGCACACTTCGCAGATGCATTTGAGCAACTTCGTAAGAAGCGGGTTTTTTGCCTAAAGAGACGTGCTTTAGAACGCGCTAGTTTTGCCTATTTGCGCAGTAGTACAGATTCTGAGTATGTAACTGGGTTTGATGAAATCAGCATTTCTCTTGCTTCCCTGTGCGTAGGGAAGCTCAGTTTTAGTCACAGTAGCTCCCACAAGTGTCTCCTCAGCGTGTTCCCATTTCCTTAGAAACAGTGTATTTGATGGGAGAAAAGTGCATTCCTGTGCCCTCTGACAGTTCAGCAAAGACATGTGTAGAAGCACAGCGCTAGCAGAAACGACCGTTTCTCGACGTTTTCTAACTCAGGGAACAAGTTGCACACTTCGCAGATGCATTTGGGCAACTTCCTAAGAAGCGGGTTTTTTGCCTAAAGAGACGTGCTTTAGAACGCGCTAATTTTGCCTATTTGCGCAGTAGTACAGATTCTGAGTATGTAACTGGGTTTGATGAAATCAGCATTTCTCTTGCTTCCCTGTGCGTAGGGAAGCTCAGTTTTAGTCACAGTAGCTCCCACAAGTGTCTCCTCAGCGTGTTCCCATTTCCTTAGAAACAGTGTACTTGCTGCGAGAAAAGTGAATTACTGTGCCCTTTCACCGTTCAGCAAAGACATGTGTAGAAGCACAGCGCTAGGAGAAACGACAGTTTCTCGAAATTTTCTAACTCAGGGAACAAGTTGCACACTTCGCAGATGCAGTTGAGCAACTTCGTAAGAAGCGGGTTTTTTGCCTAAAGAGACGTGGTTTAGATCGCGCTAGTTTTGCCTATTTGCGCAGGATTACAGATTCTGAGTATGTAACTGGGTTTGATGAAATCAGCATTTCTCTTGCTTCCCTGTGCGTAGGGAAGCTCAGTTTTAGTCACAGTAGCTCCCACAAGTGTCTCCTCAGCGTGTTCCCATTTCCTTAGAAACAGTGTATTTGCTGGGGGAAAAGTGCATTACTGTGCCCATTCACCGTTCAGCAAAGACATGTGTAGAAGCACAGCGCTAGCAGAAATGACCGTTTCTCGACGTTTTCTAACTCAGGGAACAAGTTGCACACTTCGCAGATGCATTTGAGCAACTTCGTAAGAAGCGGGTTTTTTGCCTAAAGAGACATGCTTTAGAACGCGCTAGTTTTGCCTATTTGAGCAGTAGTACAGATTCTGAGTATGTAACTGGCTTTGATGAAATCAGCATTTCTCTTGCTTCCCTGTGCGTAGGGAAGCTCAGTTTTAGTCACAGTAGCTCCCACAAGTGTCTCCTCAGCGTGTTCCCATTTCCTTAGAAACAGTGTATTTGATGGGAGAAAAGTGCATTCCTGTGCCCTCTGACAGTTCAGCAAAGACATGTGTAGAAGCACAGCGCTAGCAGAAACGACCGTTTCTCGACGTTTTCTAACTCAGGGAACAAGTTGCACACTTCGCAGATGCATTTGGGCAACTTCCTAAGAAGCGGGTTTTTTGCCTAAAGAGACGTGCTTTCGAACGCGCTAATTTTGCCTATTTGCGCAGTAGTACAGATTCTGAGTATGTAACTGGGTTTGATGAAATCAGCATTTCTCTTGCTTCCCTGTGCGTAGGGAAGCTCAGTTTTAGTCACAGTAGCTTCCACAAGTGTCTCTTCAGCGTGTTCCCATTTCCTTAGAAACAGTGTATTTGCTGGGAGAAAAGTGCATTCCTGTGCCCTTTGACCGTTCAGCAAAGACATGTGTAGAAGCACAGCGCTAGCAGAAACGACCGTTTCTCGACGTTTTCTAACTCAGGGAACAAGTTGCACACTTCGGAGGTGCATTTGGGCAACTTCGTAAGAAGCGGGTTTTTTGCCTAAAGAAACGTGCTTTAGAACGCGCTAGTTTTGCCTATTTACGCAGTAGTACAGATTCTGAGTATGTAACTGGGTTTGATGAAATCAGCATTTCTCTTGCTTCCCTGTGGGTAGGGAAGCTCAGTTTTAGTCACAGTAGCTCCCACATGTGTCTCCTCAGCGTCTTCCCATTTCCTTAGAAATAGTGTATTTGCTGGGAGAAAAGTGCATTCCTGTGCCCTTTCACCGTTCTCAAAGACATGAGTAGAAGCACAGCGCTAGCAGAAACGACCGTTTCTCGACGTTTTCTAACTCAGGGAACAAGTTGCACACTTCGGAGGTGCATTTGGGCAACTTCGTAAGAAGCGGGTTTTTTGCCCAAAGAGAAGTGCTTTAGAACGCGCTAGTTTTGCCTATTTGCGCAGTAGTACAGATTCTGAGTATGTAACAGGGTTTGATGAAATCAGCATTTCTCTTGCTTCCCTGTGCGTAGGGAAGCTCAGTTTTAGTCACAGTAGCTCCCACAAGTGTCTCTTCAGCGTGTTCCCATTTCGTTAGAAACAGTCTATTTCCTGGGAGAAAAGTGCATTCCTGTGCTCTTTGACCGTTCAGCAAAGACATGTGTAGAAGCACAGCGCTAGCAGAAACGACCGTTTCTCGACGTTTTCTAACTCAGGGAACAAGTTGCACACTTCGCAGATGCATTTGAGCAACTTCGTAAGAAGCGGGTTTTTTGCCTAAAGAGACGTGCTTTAGAACGCGCTAGTTTTGCCTATTTGCGCAGTAGTACAGATTCTGAGTATGTAACTAGGTTTGATGAAATCAGCATTTCTCTTGCTTCCCTATGCGTAGGGAAGCTCAGTTTTAGTCACAGTAGCTCCCACAAGTGTCTCCTCAGCGTGTTCCCATTTCCTTAGAAACAGTGTACTTGCTGGGAGAACAGTGGTTTACTGTGCCTTTTGACCGTTCAGGAAAGACATGTGTAGAAGCACAGCGCTAGCAGAAACGACCGTTTCTCGACGTTTTCTAACTCAGGGAACAAGTTGCACACTTCGCAGATGCATTTGAGCAACTTCGTAAGAAGCGGGTTTTTTGCCTAAAGAGACGTGCTTTAGAACGCGCTAGTTTTGCCTATTTGCGCAGTAGTACAGATTCTGAGTATGTAACTAGGTTTGATGAAATCAGCATTTCTCTTGCTTCCCTATGCGTAGGGAAGCTCAGTTTTAGTCACAGTAGCTCCCACAAGTGTCTCCTCAGCGTGTTCCCATTTCCTTAGAAACAGTGTATTTGCTGGGAGAAAAGTGCATTCCTGTGCCCTTTCACCGTTCAGCAAAGACATGTGTAGAAGCACAGCGCTAGCAGAAACGACCGTTTCTCGATGTTTTCTAACTCAGGGAACAAGTTGCACACTTCGCAGATGCATTTGGGCAACTTCGTAAGAAGCGGGTTTTTTGCCTAAAGAGACGTGCTTTAGAATGCGCTAATTTTGCCTATTTACGCAGTAGTACAGATTCTGAGTATGTAACTGGGTTTGATGAAATCAGCATTTCTCTTGCTTCCCTGTGGATAGGGAAGCTCAGTTTTAGTCACAGTAGCTCCCACATGTGTCTCCTCAGCGTCTTCCCATTTCCTTAGAAACAGTGTATTTGCTGGGAGAAAAATGCATTACTGTGCCCTTGGACCATTCAGCAAAGACATGTGTAGAAGCACAGCGCTAGCAGAAACGACCGTTTCTCGACGTTTTCTAACTCAGGGAACAAGTTGCACACTTCGGAGGTGCATTTGGGCAACTTCGTAAGAAGCGGGTTTTTTGCCTAAAGAAACGTGCTTTAGAACACGCTAGTTTTGCCTATTTACGCAGTAGTACAGATTCTGAGTATGTAACTGGGTTTGATGAAATCAGCATTTCTCTTGCTTCCCTGTGGGTAGGGAAGCTCAGTTTTAGTCACAGTAGCTCCCACATGTGTCTCCTCAGCGTCTTCCCATTTCCTTAGAAACAGTGTATTTGCTGGGAGAAAAGTGCATTCCTGTGCCCTTTCACCGTTCTCAAAGACATGAGTAGAAGCACAGCGCTAGCAGAAACGACCGTTTTTCGACGTTTTCTAACTCAGGGAACAAGTTGCACACTTCGGAGGTGCATTTGGGCAACTTCGTAAGAAGCGGGTTTTTTGCCCAAAGAGACGTGCTTTAGAACGCGCTAGTTTTGCCTATTTGCGCAGTAGTACAGATTCTGAGTATGTAACAGGGTTTGATGAAATCAGCATTTCTCTTGCTTCCCTGTGCGTAGGGAAGCTCAGTTTTAGTCACAGTAGCTCCCACAAGTGTCTCTTCAGCGTGTTCCCATTTCGTTAGAAACAGTCTATTTCCTGGGAGAAAAGTGCATTCCTGTGCTCTTTGACCGTTCAGCAAAGACATGTGTAGAAGCACAGCGCTAGCAGAAACGACCGTTTCTCGACGTTTTCTAACTCAGGGAACAAGTTGCACACTTCGCAGATGCATTTGAGCAACTTCGTAAGAAGCGGGTTTTTTGCCTAAAGAGACGTGCTTTCGAACGCGCTAATTTTGCCTATTTGCGCAGTAGTACAGATTCTGAGTATGTAACTGGGTTTGATGAAATCAGCATTTCTCTTGCTTCCCTATGCGTAGGGAAGCTCAGTTTTAGTCACAGTAGCTCCCACAAGTGTCTCCTCAGCGTGTTCCCATTTCCTTAGAAACAGTGTATTTGCTGGGAGAAAAGTGCATTCCTGTGCCCTTTCACCGTTCAGCAAAGACATGTGTAGAAGCACAGCGCTAACAGAAACGACCGTTTCTCGACGTTTTCTAACTCAGGGAACAAGTTGCACACTTCGCAGATGCATTTGAGCAACTTCGTAAGAAGCGGGTTTTTTGCCTAAAGAGACGTGCTTTAGAACGCGCTAGTTTTGCCTATTTGCGCAGTAGTACAGATTCTGAGTATGTAACTGGGTTTGATGAAATCAGCATTTCTCTTGCTTCCCTGTGCGTAGGGAAGCTCAGTTTTAGTCACAGTAGCTCCCACAAGTGTCTCCTCAGCGTGTTCCCATTTCCTTAGAAACAGTGTACTTGCTGCGAGAAAAGTGAATTACTGTGCCCTTTCACCGTTCAGCAAAGACATGTGTAGAAGCACAGCGCTAGGAGAAACGACAGTTTCTCGAAATTTTCTAACTCAGGGAACAAGTTGCACACTTCGCAGATGCAGTTGAGCAACTTCGTAAGAAGCGGGTTTTTTGCCTAAAGAGACGTGGTTTAGATCGCGCTAGTTTTGCCTATTTGCGCAGGATTACAGATTCTGAGTATGTAACTGGGTTTGATGAAATCAGCATTTCTCTTGCTTCCCTGTGCGTAGGGAAGCTCAGTTTTAGTCACAGTAGCTCCCACAAGTGTCTCCTCAGCGTGTTCCCATTTCCTTAGAAACAGTGTATTTGCTGGGGGAAAAGTGCATTACTGTGCCCATTCACCGTTCAGCAAAGACATGTGTAGAAGCACAGCGCTAGCAGAAATGACCGTTTCTCGACGTTTTCTAACTCAGGGAAGAAGTTGCACACTTCGCAGATGCATTTGAGCAACTTCGTAAGAAGCGGGTTTTTTGCCTAAAGAGACATGCTTTAGAACGCGCTAGTTTTGCCTATTTGAGCAGTAGTACAGATTCTGAGTATGTAACTGGCTTTGATGAAATCAGCATTTCTCTTGCTTCCCTGTGCGTAGGGAAGCTCAGTTTTAGTCACAGTAGCTCCCACAAGTGTCTCCTCAGCGTGTTCCCATTTCCTTAGAAACAGTGTATTTGATGGGAGAAAAGTGCATTCCTGTGCCCTCTGACAGTTCAGCAAAGACATGTGTAGAAGCACAGCGCTAGCAGAAACGACCGTTTCTCGACGTTTTCTAACTCAGGGAACAAGTTGCACACTTCGCAGATGCATTTGGGCAACTTCCTAAGAAGCGGGTTTTTTGCCTAAAGAGACGTGCTTTCGAACGCGCTAATTTTGCCTATTTGCGCAGTAGTACAGATTCTGAGTATGTAACTGGGTTTGATGAAATCAGCATTTCTCTTGCTTCCCTGTGCGTAGGGAAGCTCAGTTTTAGTCACAGTAGCTTCCACAAGTGTCTCTTCAGCGTGTTCCCATTTCCTTAGAAACAGTGTATTTGCTGGGAGAAAAGTGCATTCCTGTGCCCTTTGACCGTTCAGCAAAGACATGTGTAGAAGCACAGCGCTAGCAGAAACGACCGTTTCTCGACGTTTTCTAACTGAGGGAACAAGTTGCACACTTCGGAGGTGCATTTGGGCAACTTCGTAAGAAGCGGGTTTTTTGCCTAAAGAAACGTGCTTTAGAACGCGCTAGTTTTGCCTATTTACGCAGTAGTACAGATTCTGAGTATGTAACTGGGTTTGATGAAATCAGCATTTCTCTTGCTTCCCTGTGGGTAGGGAAGCTCAGTTTTAGTCACAGTAGCTCCCACAAGTGTCTCTTCAGCGTGTTCCCATTTCGTTAGAAACAGTCTATTTCCTGGGAGAAAAGTGCATTCCTGTGCTCTTTGACCGTTCAGCAAAGACATGTGTAGAAGCACAGCGCTAGCAGAAACGACCGTTTCTCGACGTTTTCTAACTCAGGGAACAAGTTGCACACTTCGCAGATGCATTTGAGCAACTTCGTAAGAAGCGGGTTTTTTGCCTAAAGAGACGTGCTTTCGAACGCGCTAATTTTGCCTATTTGCGCAGTAGTACAGATTCTGAGTATGTAACTGGGTTTGAAGAAATCAGCATTTCTCTTGCTTCCCTATGCGTAGGGAAGCTCAGTTTTAGTCACAGTAGCTCCCACAAGTGTCTCCTCAGCGTGTTCCCATTTCCTTAGAAACAGTGTATTTGCTGGGAGAAAAGTGCATTCCTGTGCCCTTTCACCGTTCAGCAAAGACATGTGTAGAAGCACAGCGCTAGCAGAAACGACCGTTTCTCGATGTTTTCTAACTCAGGGAACAAGTTGCACACTTCGCAGATGCATTTGGGCTACTTCGTAAGAAGCGGGTTTTTTGCCTAAAGAGACGTGCTTTAGAATGCGCTAGTTTTGCCTATTTACGCAGTAGTACAGATTCTGAGTATGTAAGTGGGTTTGATGAAATCAGTATTTCTCTTGCTTCCCTGTGGGTAGGGAAGCTCAGTTTTAGTCACAGTAGCTCCCACAAGTGTCTCCTCAGCGTGTTCCCATTTCCTTAGAAACAGTGTATTTGCTGGGAGAAAAATGCATTACTGTGCCCTTGGACCATTCAGCAAAGACATGTGTAGAAGCACAGCGCTAGCAGAAACGACCGTTTCTCGACGTTTTCTAACTCAGGGAACAAGTTGCACACTTCGGAGGTGCATTTGGGCACTTCGTAAGAAGCGGGTTTTTTGCCTAAAGAAACGTGCTTTAGAACGCGCTAGTTTTGCCTATTTACGCAGTAGTACAGATTCTGAGTATGTAACTGGGTTTGATGAAATCAGCATTTCTCTTGCTTCCCTGTGGGTAGGGAAGCTCAGTTTTAGTCACAGTAGCTCCCACATGTGTCTCCTCAGCGTCTTCCCATTTCCTTAGAAACAGTGTATTTGCTGGGAGAAAAATGCATTACTGTGCCCTTGGACCATTCAGCAAAGACATGTGTAGAAGCACAGCGCTAGCAGAAACGACCGTTTCTCGATGTTTTCTAACTCAGGGAACAAGTTGCACATCGCAGATGCATTTGAGCAACTTCGTAAGAAGTGGGTTTTTTGCCTAAAGAGACGTGCTTTAGAACGCGCTAGTTTTGCCTATTTGCGCAGTAGTACAGATTCTGAGTATGTAACAGGGTTTGATGAAATCAGCATTTCTTTTGCTTCCCTGTGTGTAGGGAAGCTCAGTTTTAGTCACAGTAGCTCCCACATGTGTCTCCTCAGCGTGTTCCCATTTCCTTAGAAACAGTGTATTTGCTGGGAGAAAAGTGCATTCCTGTGCCCTTTCACCGTTCAGCAAAGACATGAGTAGAAGCACAGCGCTAGCAGAAACGACCGTTTCTCGACGTTTTCTAACTCAGGGAACAAGTTGCACACTTCGGAGGTGCATTTGGGCAACTTCGTAAGAAGCGGGTTTTTTGCCTAAAGAGACGTGCTTTAGAACGCGCTAGTTTCGCCTATTTGCGCAGTAGTACAGATTCTGAGTATGTAACTGGGTTTGATGAAATCAGCATTTCTCTTGCTTCCCTGTGCGTAGGCAAGGTCAGTTTTAGTCACAGTAGCTCCCACAAGTGTCTCCTCAGCGTGTTCCCATTTCCTTAGAAACAGTGTACTTGCTGGGAGAACAGTGCTTTACTGTGCCTTTTGACCGTTCAGGAAAGACATGTGTAGAAGCACAGCGCTAGCAGAAACGACCGTTTCTCGACCTTTTCTAACTCAGGGGCCAAGTTGCACACTTCGCAGATGCATTTGAGCAACTTCGTAAGAAGCGGGTTTTTTGCCTAAAGAGACGTGCTTTAGAACGCGCTAGTTTTGCCTATTTGCGCAGTGGTACAGATTCTGAGTATGTAACTGGGTTTGATGAAATCAGCATTTCGCTTGCTTCCCTGTGCGTAGGGAAGCTCAGTTTTAGTCACAATAGCTCCCACAAGTGTCTCCTCAGCGTGTTCCCATTTCTTTAGAAACAGTGTATTTGCTGGGAGAAAAGTGCATTCCTGTGCCCTTTCACCGTTCAGCAAAGACATGTGTAGAAGCACAGCGCTAGCAGAAATGACCGTTTCTCGACGTTTTCTAACACAGGGAAGAAGTTGAACCCTTCGCAGATGCATTTGAGCAACTTCGTAAGAAGCGGGTTTTTTGCCTAAAGAGACGTGCTTTAGAACGCGCTAGTTTTGCCTATTTGCGCAGTAGTACAGATTCTGAGTACGTAACTGGGTTTGATGAAATCAGCATTTCTCTTGCTTCCCTGTGCGTAGGGAAGCTCAGTTTTAGTCACAGTAACTCCCACAAGTGTCTCCTCAGCGTGTTCCCATTTCCTTAGAAACAGTGTATTTGCTGGGAGAAAAGTGCATTCCTGTGCCCTTTCACCGTTCAGCAAAGACATGTGTAGAAGCACAGCGCTAGCAGAAACGACCGTTTCTCGACGTTTTCTAACTCAGGGAACAAGTTGCACACTTCGGAGGTGCATTTGGGCAACTTCGTAAGAAGCGGGTTTTTTGCCTAAAGAGACGTGCTTTAGAACGCGCTAGTTTTGCCTATTTGCACAGTAGTACAGATTCTGTGTATGTAACTGGGTTTGATGAAATCAGCATTTCTCTTGCTTCCCTGTGCGTAGGGAAGCTCAGTTTTAGTCACAGTAGCTCCCACAAGTGTCTCTTCAGCGTGTTCCCATTTCGTTAGAAACAGTCTATTTCCTGGGAGAAAAGTGCATTCCTGTGCTCTTTGACCGTTCAGCAAAGACATGTGTAGAAGCACAGCGCTAGCAGAAACGACCGTTTCTCGACGTTTTATAACTCAGGGAACAAGTTGCACACTTCGCAGATGCATTTGAGCAACTTCGTAAGAAGCGGGTTTTTTGCCTAAAGAGACGTGCTTTCGAACGCGCTAATTTTGCCTATTTGCGCAGTAGTACAGATTCTGAGTATGTAACTGGGTTTGAAGAAATCAGCATTTCTCTTGCTTCCCTATGCGTAGGGAAGCTCAGTTTTAGTCACAGTAGCTCCCACAAGTGTCTCCTCAGCGTGTTCCCATTTCCTTAGAAACAGTGTATTTGCTGGGAGAAAAGTGCATTCCTGTGCCCTTTCACCGTTCAGCAAAGACATGTGTAGAAGCACAGCGCTAGCAGAAACGACCGTTTCTCGATGTTTTCTAACTCAGGGAACAAGTTGCACACTTCGCAGATGCATTTGGGCTACTTCGTAAGAAGCGGGTTTTTTGCCTAAAGAGACGTGCTTTAGAATGCGCTAGTTTTGCCTATTTACGCAGTAGTACAGATTCTGAGTATGTAAGTGGGTTTGATGAAATCAGTATTTCTCTTGCTTCCCTGTGGGTAGGGAAGCTCAGTTTTAGTCACAGTAGCTCCCACAAGTGTCTCCTCAGCGTGTTCCCATTTCCTTAGAAACAGTGTATTTGCTGGGAGAAAAATGCATTACTGTGCCCTTGGACCATTCAGCAAAGACATGTGTAGAAGCACAGCGCTAGCAGAAACGACCGTTTCTCGACGTTTTCTAACTCAGGGAACAAGTTGCACACTTCGGAGGTGCATTTGGGCACTTCGTAAGAAGCGGGTTTTTTGCCTAAAGAAACGTGCTTTAGAACGCGCTAGTTTTGCCTATTTACGCAGTAGTACAGATTCTGAGTATGTAACTGGGTTTGATGAAATCAGCATTTCTCTTGCTTCCCTGTGGGTAGGGAAGCTCAGTTTTAGTCACAGTAGCTCCCACATGTGTCTCCTCAGCGTCTTCCCATTTCCTTAGAAACAGTGTATTTGCTGGGAGAAAAATGCATTACTGTGCCCTTGGACCATTCAGCAAAGACATGTGTAGAAGCACAGCGCTAGCAGAAACGACCGTTTCTCGATGTTTTCTAACTCAGGGAACAAGTTGCACATCGCAGATGCATTTGAGCAACTTCGTAAGAAGTGGGTTTTTTGCCTAAAGAGACGTGCTTTAGAACGCGCTAGTTTTGCCTATTTGCGCAGTAGTACAGATTCTGAGTATGTAACAGGGTTTGATGAAATCAGCATTTCTTTTGCTTCCCTGTGTGTAGGGAAGCTCAGTTTTAGTCACAGTAGCTCCCACATGTGTCTCCTCAGCGTGTTCCCATTTCCTTAGAAACAGTGTATTTGCTGGGAGAAAAGTGCATTCCTGTGCCCTTTCACCGTTCAGCAAAGACATGAGTAGAAGCACAGCGCTAGCAGAAACGACCGTTTCTCGACGTTTTCTAACTCAGGGAACAAGTTGCACACTTCGGAGGTGCATTTGGGCAACTTCGTAAGAAGCGGGTTTTTTGCCTAAAGAGACGTGCTTTAGAACGCGCTAGTTTCGCCTATTTGCGCAGTAGTACAGATTCTGAGTATGTAACTGGGTTTGATGAAATCAGCATTTCTCTTGCTTCCCTGTGCGTAGGCAAGCTCAGTTTTAGTCACAGTAGCTCCCACAAGTGTCTCCTCAGCGTGTTCCCATTTCCTTAGAAACAGTGTACTTGCTGGGAGAACAGTGCTTTACTGTGCCTTTTGACCGTTCAGGAAAGACATGTGTAGAAGCACAGCGCTAGCAGAAACGACCGTTTCTCGACCTTTTCTAACTCAGGGGCCAAGTTGCACACTTCGCAGATGCATTTGAGCAACTTCGTAAGAAGCGGGTTTTTTGCCTAAAGAGACGTGCTTTAGAACGCGCTAGTTTTGCCTATTTGCGCAGTGGTACAGATTCTGAGTATGTAACTGGGTTTGATGAAATCAGCATTTCGCTTGCTTCCCTGTGCGTAGGGAAGCTCAGTTTTAGTCACAATAGCTCCCACAAGTGTCTCCTCAGCGTGTTCCCATTTCTTTAGAAACAGTGTATTTGCTGGGAGAAAAGTGCATTCCTGTGCCCTTTCACCGTTCAGCAAAGACATGTGTAGAAGCACAGCGCTAGCAGAAACGACCGTTTCTCGATGTTTTCTAACTCAGGGAACAAGTTGCACACTTCGCAGATGCATTTGAGCAACTTCGTAAGAAGCGGGTTTTTTGCCTAAAGAGACGTGCTTTCGAACGCGCTAATTTTGCCTATTTGCGCAGTAGTACAGATTCTGAGTATGTAACTGGGTTTGAAGAAATCAGCATTTCTCTTGCTTCCCTATGCGTAGGGAAGCTCAGTTTTAGTCACAGTAGCTCCCACAAGTGTCTCCTCAGCGTGTTCCCATTTCCTTAGAAACAGTGTATTTGCTGGGAGAAAAGTGCATTCCTGTGCCCTTTCACCGTTCAGCAAAGACATGTGTAGAAGCACAGCGCTAGCAGAAACGACCGTTTCTCGATGTTTTCTAACTCAGGGAACAAGTTGCACACTTCGCAGATGCATTTGGGCTACTTCGTAAGAAGCGGGTTTTTTGCCTAAAGAGACGTGCTTTAGAATGCGCTAGTTTTGCCTATTTACGCAGTAGTACAGATTCTGAGTATGTAAGTGGGTTTGATGAAATCAGTATTTCTCTTGCTTCCCTGTGGGTAGGGAAGCTCAGTTTTAGTCACAGTAGCTCCCACAAGTGTCTCCTCAGCGTGTTCCCATTTCCTTAGAAACAGTGTATTTGCTGGGAGAAAAATGCATTACTGTGCCCTTGGACCATTCAGCAAAGACATGTGTAGAAGCACAGCGCTAGCAGAAACGACCGTTTCTCGACGTTTTCTAACTCAGGGAACAAGTTGCACACTTCGGAGGTGCATTTGGGCACTTCGTAAGAAGCGGGTTTTTTGCCTAAAGAAACGTGCTTTAGAACGCGCTAGTTTTGCCTATTTACGCAGTAGTACAGATTCTGAGTATGTAACTGGGTTTGATGAAATCAGCATTTCTCTTGCTTCCCTGTGGGTAGGGAAGCTCAGTTTTAGTCACAGTAGCTCCCACATGTGTCTCCTCAGCGTCTTCCCATTTCCTTAGAAACAGTGTATTTGCTGGGAGAAAAATGCATTACTGTGCCCTTGGACCATTCAGCAAAGACATGTGTAGAAGCACAGCGCTAGCAGAAACGACCGTTTCTCGATGTTTTCTAACTCAGGGAACAAGTTGCACATCGCAGATGCATTTGAGCAACTTCGTAAGAAGTGGGTTTTTTGCCTAAAGAGACGTGCTTTAGAACGCGCTAGTTTTGCCTATTTGCGCAGTAGTACAGATTCTGAGTATGTAACAGGGTTTGATGAAATCAGCATTTCTTTTGCTTCCCTGTGTGTAGGGAAGCTCAGTTTTAGTCACAGTAGCTCCCACATGTGTCTCCTCAGCGTGTTCCCATTTCCTTAGAAACAGTGTATTTGCTGGGAGAAAAGTGCATTCCTGTGCCCTTTCACCGTTCAGCAAAGACATGAGTAGAAGCACAGCGCTAGCAGAAACGACCGTTTCTCGACGTTTTCTAACTCAGGGAACAAGTTGCACACTTCGGAGGTGCATTTGGGCAACTTCGTAAGAAGCGGGTTTTTTGCCTAAAGAGACGTGCTTTAGAACGCGCTAGTTTCGCCTATTTGCGCAGTAGTACAGATTCTGAGTATGTAACTGGGTTTGATGAAATCAGCATTTCTCTTGCTTCCCTGTGCGTAGGCAAGCTCAGTTTTAGTCACAGTAGCTCCCACAAGTGTCTCCTCAGCGTGTTCCCATTTCCTTAGAAACAGTGTACTTGCTGGGAGAACAGTGCTTTACTGTGCCTTTTGACCGTTCAGGAAAGACATGTGTAGAAGCACAGCGCTAGCAGAAACGACCGTTTCTCGACCTTTTCTAACTCAGGGGCCAAGTTGCACACTTCGGAGGTGCATTTGGGCAACTTCGTAAGAAGCGGGTTTTTTGCCTAAAGAGACGTGCTTTAGAACGCGCTAGTTTTGCCTATTTGCACAGTAGTACAGATTCTGTGTATGTAACTGGGTTTGATGAAATCAGCATTTCTCTTGCTTCCCTGTGCGTAGCGAAGCTCAGTTTTAGTCACAGTAGCTTCCACAAGTGTCTCCTCAACGTGTTCCCATTTCCTTAGAAACAGTGTATTTGCTGGGAGAAAAGTACATCACTGTGCCCTTTCACCGTTCAGCAAAGACATGTGTAGAAGCACAGCGCTAGCAGAAACGACCGTTTCTCGACGTTTTCTAACTCAGGGAACAAGTTGCACACTTCGCAGATGCATTTGGGCAACTTCGTAAGAAGCGGGTTTTTTGCCCAAAGAGACGTGCTTTAGAACGCGCTAGTTTTGCCTGTTTGCGCAGTAGTACAGATTCTGAGTATGTAACTGGGCTGGATGAAATCAGCATTTCTCTTGCTTCCCTGTGCGTAGGGAAGCTCAGTTTTAGTCACAGTAGCTTCCACAAGTGTCTCTTCAGCGTGTTCCCATTTCCTTAGAAACAGTGTATTTGCTGGGAGAAAAGTGCACTACTGTGCCCTTTGACCGTTCAGCAAAGACATGTGTAGAAGCACAGCGCTAGCAGAAACGACCGTTTCTCGACGTTTTCTAACTCAGGGAACAAGTTGCACACTTCGCAGATGCAGTTGAGCAACTTCGTAAGAAGTGGGTTTTTTCCCTAAAGAGACGTGCTTTAGAACGCGCTAGTTTTGCCTATTTGCGCAGTAGTACAGATTCTGAGTATGTAACTGGGTTTGATGAAATCAGCATTTCTCTTGCTTCCCTGTGCGTAGGGAAGCTCAGTTTTAGTCACAGTAGCTCCCACAAGTGTCTCCTCAGCGTGTTCCCATTTCCTTAGAAACAGTGTACTTGCTGGGAGAACAGTGCTTTACTGTGCCTTTTGACCGTTCAGGAAAGACATGTGTAGAAGCACAGCGCTAGCAGAAACGACCGTTTCTCGACGTTTTTTAACCAGGGAACAAGTTGCACACTTCGCAGATGCATTTGAGCAACTTCGTAAGAAGCGGGTTTTTTGCCTAAAGAGACGTGCTTTAGAACGCGCTAGTTTTGCCTATTTGCGCAGTAGTACAGATTCTGAGTATGTAACTGGGTTTGATGAAATCAGCATTTCTCTTGCTTCCCTATGCGTAGGGAAGCTCAGTTTTAGTCACAGTAGCTCCCACAAGTGTCTCCTCAGCGTGTTCCCATTTCCTTAGAAACACTGTATTTGCTGGGAGAAAAGTGCATTCCTGTGCCCTTTCACCGTTCAGCAAAGACATGTGTAGAAGCACAGCGCTAGCAGAAACGACCGTTTCTCGATGTTTTCTAACTCAGGGAACAAGTTGCACACTTCGCAGATGCATTTGGGCAACTTCGTAAGAAGCGGTTTTTTTGCCTAAAGAGACGTGCTTTAGAACGCGCTAGTTTTGCCTATTTACGCAGTAGTACAGATTCTAAGTATGTAACTGGGTTTGATGAAATCAGCATTTCTCTTGCTTCCCTGTGGGTAGGGAAGCTCAGTTTTAGTCACAGTAGCTCCCACAAGTGTCTCCTCAGCGTGTTCCCATTTCCTTAGAAACAGTGTATTTGCTGGGAGAAAAGTGCATTCCTGTGCCCTTTCACCGTTCAGCAAAGACATGTGTAGAAGCACAGCGCTAGCAGAAACGACCGTTTCTCGATGTTTTCTAACTCAGGGAACAAGTTGCACACTTCGCAGATGCATTTGGGCTACTTCGTAAGAAGCGGGTTTTTTGCCTAAAGAGACGTGCTTTAGAATGCGCTAGTTTTGCCTATTTACGCAGTAGTACAGATTCTGAGTATGTAAGTGGGTTTGATGAAATCAGTATTTCTCTTGCTTCCCTGTGGGTAGGGAAGCTCAGTTTTAGTCACAGTAGCTCCCACAAGTGTCTCCTCAGCGTGTTCCCATTTCCTTAGAAACAGTGTATTTGCTGGGAGAAAAATGCATTAGTGTGCCCTTGGACCATTCAGCAAAGACATGTGTAGAAGCACAGCGCTAGCAGAAACGACCGTTTCTCGACGTTTTCTAACTCAGGGAACAAGTTGCACACTTCGGAGGTGCATTTGGGCACTTCGTAAGAAGCGGGTTTTTTGCCTAAAGAAACGTGCTTTAGAACGCGCTAGTTTTGCCTATTTACGCAGTAGTACAGATTCTGAGTATGTAACTGGGTTTGATGAAATCAGCATTTCTCTTGCTTCCCTGTGGGTAGGGAAGCTCAGTTTTAGTCACAGTAGCTCCCACATGTGTCTCCTCAGCGTCTTCCCATTTCCTTAGAAACAGTGTGTTTGCTGGGAGAAAAATGCATTACTGTGCCCTTGGACCATTCAGCAAAGACATGTGTAGAAGCACAGCGCTAGCAGAAACGACCGTTTCTCGATGTTTTCTAACTCAGGGAACAAGTTGCACATCGCAGATGCATTTGAGCAACTTCGTAAGAAGTGGGTTTTTTGCCTAAAGAGACGTGCTTTAGAACGCGCTAGTTTTGCCTATTTGCGCAGTAGTACAGATTCTGAGTATGTAACAGGGTTTGATGAAATCAGCATTTCTTTTGCTTCCCTGTGTGTAGGGAAGCTCAGTTTTAGTCACAGTAGCTCCCACATGTGTCTCCTCAGCGTGTTCCCATTTCCTTAGAAACAGTGTTTTTGCTGGGAGAAAAGTGCATTCCTGTGCCCTTTCACCGTTCAGCAAAGACATGAGTAGAAGCACAGCGCTAGCAGAAACGACCGTTTCTCGACGTTTTCTAACTCAGGGAACAAGTTGCACACTTCGGAGGTGCATTTGGGCAACTTCGTAAGAAGCGGGTTTTTTGCCTAAAGAGACGTGCTTTAGAACGCGCTAGTTTTGCCTATTTGCGCAGTAGTACAGATTCTGAGTATGTAACTGGGTTTGATGAAATCAGCATTTCTCTTGCTTCCCTGTGCGTAGGCAAGCTCAGTTTTAGTCACAGTAGCTCCCACAAGTGTCTCCTCAGCCTGTTCCCATTTCCTTAGAAACAGTGTACTTGCTGGGAGAACAGTGCTTTACTGTGCCTTTTGACCGTTCAGGAAAGACATGTGTAGAAGCACAGCGCTAGCAGAAACGACCGTTTCTCGACCTTTTCTAACTCAGGGGCCAAGTTGCACACTTCGCAGATGCATTTGAGCAACTTCGTAAGAAGCGGGTTTTTTGCCTAAAGAGACGTGCTTTAGAACGCGCTAGTTTGCCTATTTGCGCAGTGGTACAGATTCTGAGTATGTAACTGGGTTTGATGAAATCAGCATTTCGCTTGCTTCCCTGTGCGTAGGGAAGCTCAGTTTTAGTCACAATAGCTCCCACAAGTGTCTCCTCAGCGTGTTCCCATTTCTTTAGAAACAGTGTATTTGCTGGGAGAAAAGTGCATTCCTGTGCCCTTTCACCGTTCAGCAAAGACATGTGTAGAAGCACAGCGCTAGCAGAAATGACCGTTTCTCGACGTTTTCTAACACAGGGAAGAAGTTGAACCCTTCGCAGATGCATTTGAGCAACTTCGTAAGAAGCGGGTTTTTTGCCTAAAGAGACGTGCTTTAGAACGCGCTAGTTTTGCCTATTTGCGCAGTAGTACAGATTCTGAGTACGTAACTGGGTTTGATGAAATCAGCATTTCTCTTGCTTCCCTGTGCGTAGGGAAGCTCAGTTTTAGTCACAGTAGCTCCCACAAGTGTCTCCTCAGCGTGTTCCCATTTCCTTAGAAACAGTGTATTTGCTGGGAGAAAAGTGCATTCCTGTGCCCTTTCACCGTTCAGCAAAGACATGTGTAGAAGCACAGCGCTAGCAGAAACGACCGTTTCTCGACGTTTTCTAACTCAGGGAACAAGTTGCACACTTCGGAGGTGCATTTGGGCAACTTCGTAAGAAGCGGGTTTTTTGCCTAAAGAGACGTGCTTTAGAACGCGCTAGTTTTGCCTATTTGCACAGTAGTACAGATTCTGTGTATGTAACTGGGTTTGATGAAATCAGCATTTCTCTTGCTTCCCTGTGCGTAGCGAAGCTCAGTTTTAGTCACAGTAGCTTCCACAAGTGTCTCCTCAACGTGTTCCCATTTCCTTAGAAACAGTGTATTTGCTGGGAGAAAAGTACATCACTGTGCCCTTTCACCGTTCAGCAAAGACATGTGTAGAAGCACAGCGCTAGCAGAAACGACCGTTTCTCGACGTTTTCTAACTCAGGGAACAAGTTGCACACTTCGCAGATGCATTTGGGCAACTTCGTAAGAAGCGGGTTTTTTGCCCAAAGAGACGTGCTTTAGAACGCGCTAGTTTTGCCTGTTTGCGCAGTAGTACAGATTCTGAGTATGTAACTGGGCTGGATGAAATCAGCATTTCTCTTGCTTCCCTGTGCGTAGGGAAGCTCAGTTTTAGTCACAGTAGCTTCCACAAGTGTCTCTTCAGCGTGTTCCCATTTCCTTAGAAACAGTGTATTTGCTGGGAGAAAAGTGCACTACTGTGCCCTTTGACCGTTCAGCAAAGACATGTGTAGAAGCACAGCGCTAGCAGAAACGACCGTTTCTCGACGTTTTCTAACTCAGGGAACAAGTTGCACACTTCGCAGATGCAGTTGAGCAACTTCGTAAGAAGTGGGTTTTTTCCCTAAAGAGACGTGCTTTAGAACGCGCTAGTTTTGCCTATTTGCGCAGTAGTACAGATTCTGAGTATGTAACTGGGTTTGATGAAATCAGCATTTCTCTTGCTTCCCTGTGCGTAGGGAAGCTCAGTTTTAGTCACAGTAGCTCCCACAAGTGTCTCCTCAGCGTGTTCCCATTTCCTTAGAAACAGTGTACTTGCTGGGAGAACAGTGCTTTACTGTGCCTTTTGACCGTTCAGGAAAGACATGTGTAGAAGCACAGCGCTAGCAGAAACGACCGTTTCTCGACGTTTTTTAACTCAGGGAACAAGTTGCACACTTCGCAGATGCATTTGAGCAACTTCGTAAGAAGCGGGTTTTTTGCCTAAAGAGACGTGCTTTAGAACGCGCTAGTTTTGCCTATTTGCGCAGTAGTACAGATTCTGAGTATGTAACTGGGTTTGATGAAATCAGCATTTCTCTTGCTTCCCTATGCGTAGGGAAGCTCAGTTTTAGTCACAGTAGCTCCCACAAGTGTCTCCTCAGCGTGTTCCCATTTCCTTAGAAACAGTGTATTTGCTGGGAGAAAAGTGCATTCCTGTGCCCTTTCACCGTTCAGCAAAGACATGTGTAGAAGCACAGCGCTAGCAGAAACGACCGTTTCTCGATGTTTTCTAACTCAGGGAACAAGTTGCACACTTCGCAGATGCATTTGGGCAACTTCGTAAGAAGCGGGTTTTTTGCCTAAAGAGACGTGCTTTAGAACGCTCTAGTTTTGCCTATTTACGCAGTAGTACAGATTCTAAGTATGTAACTGGGTTTGATGAAATCAGCATTTCTCTTGCTTCCCTGTGGGTAGGGAAGCTCAGTTTTAGTCACAGTAGCTCCCACAAGTGTCTCCTCAGCGTCTTTTCATTTCCTTAGAAACAGTGTATTTGCTGGGAGAAAAATGCATTACTGTGCCCTTGGACCATTCAGCAAAGACATGTGTAGAAGCACAGCGCTAGCAGAAACGACCGTTTCTCGACGTTTTCTAACTCAGGGAACAAGTTGCACACTTCGGAGGTGCATTTGGGCAACTTCGTAAGAAGCGGGTTTTTTGCCTAAAGAAACGTGCTTTGGAACGCGCTAGTTTTGCCTATTTACGCAGTAGTACAGATTCTGAGTATGTAACTGGGTTTGATGAAATCAGCATTTCTCTTGCTTCCCTGTGGGTAGGGAAGCTCAGTTTTAGTCACAGTAGCTCCCACATGTGTCTCCTCAGCGTCTTCCCATTTCCTTAGAAACAGTGCATTTGCTGGGAGAAAAATGCATTACTGTGCCCTTGGACCATTCAGCAAAGACATGTGTAGAAGCACAGCGCTAGCAGAAACGACCGTTTCTCGACGTTTTCTAACTCAGGGAACAAGTTGCACACTTCGCAGATGCATTTGAGCAACTTCGTAAGAAGCGGGTTTTTTGCCTAAAGAGACGTGCTTTCGAACGCGCTAATTTTGCCTATTTGCGCAGTAGTACAGATTCTGAGTATGTAACTGGGTTTGATGAAATCAGCATTTCTCTTGCTTCCCTATGCGTAGGGAAGCTCAGTTTTAGTCACAGTAGCTCCCACAAGTGTCTCCTCAGCGTGTTCCCATTTCCTTAGAAACTGTATTTGCTGGGAGAAAAGTGCATTCCTGTGCCCTTTCACCGTTCAGCAAAGACATGTGTAGAAGCACAGCGCTAGCAGAAACGACCGTTTCTCGACGTTTTCTAACTCAGGGAACAAGTTGCACACTTCGGAGGTGCATTTGGGCAACTTCGTAAGAAGCGGGTTTTTTGCCTAAAGAGACGTGCTTTAGAACGCGCTAGTTTTGCCTATTTGCACAGTAGTACAGATTCTGAGTATGTAACTGGGTTTGATGAAATCAGCATTTCTCTTACTTCCCTGTGCGTAGCGAAGCTCAGTTTTAGTCACAGTAGCTTCCACAAGTGTCTCCTCAACGTGTTCCCATTTCCTTAGAAACAGTGTATTTGCTGGGAGAAAAGTACATCACTGTGCCCTTTCACCGTTCAGCAAAGACATGTGTAGAAGCACAGCGCTAGCAGAAACGACCGTTTCTCGACGTTTTCTAACTCAGGGAACAAGTTGCACACTTCGCAGATGCATTTGGGCAACTTCGTAAGAAGCGGGTTTTTTGCCTAAAGAAACGTGCTTTGGAACGCGCTAGTTTTGCCTATTTACGCAGTAGTACAGATTCTGAGTATGTAACTGGGTTTGATGAAATCAGCATTTCTCTTGCTTCCCTGTGGGTAGGGAAGCTCAGTTTTAGTCACAGTAGCTCCCACATGTGTCTCCTCAGCGTCTTCCCATTTCCTTAGAAACAGTGCATTTGCTGGGAGAAAAATGCATTACTGTGCCCTTGGACCATTCAGCAAAGACATGTGTAGAAGCACAGCGCTAGCAGAAACGACCGTTTCTCGACGTTTTCTAACTCAGGGAACAAGTTGCACACTTCGCAGATGCATTTGAGCAACTTCGTAAGAAGCGGGTTTTTTGCCTAAAGAGACGTGCTTTCGAACGCGCTAATTTTGCCTATTTGCGCAGTAGTACAGATTCTGAGTATGTAACTGGGTTTGATGAAATCAGCATTTCTCTTGCTTCCCTATGCGTAGGGAAGCTCAGTTTTAGTCACAGTAGCTCCCACAAGTGTCTCCTCAGCGTGTTCCCATTTCCTTAGAAACTGTATTTGCTGGGAGAAAAGTGCATTCCTGTGCCCTTTCACCGTTCAGCAAAGACATGTGTAGAAGCACAGCGCTAGCAGAAACGACCGTTTCTCGACGTTTTCTAACTCAGGGAACAAGTTGCACACTTCGGAGGTGCATTTGGGCAACTTCGTAAGAAGCGGGTTTTTTGCCTAAAGAGACGTGCTTTAGAACGCGCTAGTTTTGCCTATTTGCACAGTAGTACAGATTCTGAGTATGTAACTGGGTTTGATGAAATCAGCATTTCTCTTACTTCCCTGTGCGTAGCGAAGCTCAGTTTTAGTCACAGTAGCTTCCACAAGTGTCTCCTCAACGTGTTCCCATTTCCTTAGAAACAGTGTATTTGCTGGGAGAAAAGTACATCACTGTGCCCTTTCACCGTTCAGCAAAGACATGTGTAGAAGCACAGCGCTAGCAGAAACGACCGTTTCTCGACGTTTTCTAACTCAGGGAACAAGTTGCACACTTCGCAGATGCATTTGGGCAACTTCGTAAGAAGCGGGTTTTTTGCCGAAAGAGACGTGCTTTAGAACGCGCTAGTTTTGCCTATTTGTGCAGTAGTACAGATTCTGAGTATGTAACTGGGCTGGATGAAATCAGCATTTCTCTTGCTTCCCTGTGCGTAGGGAAGCTCAGTTTTAGTCACAGTAGCTTCCACAAGTGTCTCTTCAGCGTGTTCCCATTTCCTTAGAAACAGTGTATTTGCTGGGAGAAAAGTGCACTACTGTGCCCTTTGACCGTTCAGCAAAGACATGTGTAGAAGCACAGCGCTAGCAGAAACGACCGTTTCTCGACGTTTTCTAACTCAGGGAACAAGTTGCACACTTCGCAGATGCAGTTGAGCAACTTCGTAAGAAGTGGGTTTTTTCCCTAAAGAGACGTGCTTTAGAACGCGCTAGTTTTGCCTATTTGCGCAGTAGTACAGATTCTGAGTATGTAACTGGGTTTGATGAAATCAGCATTTCTCTTGCTTCCCTGTGGGTAGGGAAGCTCAGTTTTAGTCACAGTAGCTCCCACATGTGTCTCCTCAGCGTCTTCCCATTTCCTTAGAAACAGTGTATTTGCTGGGAGAAAAATGCATTACTGTGCCCTTGGACCATTCAGCAAAGACATGTGTAGAAGCACAGCGCTAGCAGAAACGACCGTTTCTCGACGTTTTCTAACTCAGGGAACAAGTTGCACACTTCGCAGATGCATTTGGCCAACTTCGTAAGAAGCGGGTTTTTTGCCCAAAGAGACGTGCTTTAGAACGCGCTAGTTTTGCCTATTTGCGCAGTAGTACAGATTCTGAGTATGTAACAGGGTTTGATGAAATCAGCATTTCTCTTGCTTCCCTGTGCGTAGGGAAGCTCAGTTTTAGTCACAGTAGCTCCCACAAGTGTCTCTTCAGCGTGTTCCCATTTCGTTAGAAACAGTCTATTTCCCGGAAGAAAAGTGCATTCCTGTGCTCTTTGACCGTTCAGCAAAGACATGTGTAGAAGCACAGCGCTAGCAGAAACGACCGTTTCTCGATGTTTTCTAACTCAGGGAACAAGTTGCACACTTCGCAAATGCATTTGAGAAACTTCATAAGAAGCGGGTTTTTTGCCTAAAGAGACGTGCTTTAGAACGCGCTAGTTTTGCCTATTTGCGCAGTGGTACAGATTCTGAGTATGTAACTGGGTTTGATGAAATCAGCATTTCTCTTGCTTCCCTGTGCGTAGGCAAGCTCAGTTTTAGTCACAGTAGCTCCCACAAGTGTCTCCTCAGTGTGTTCCCATTTCCTTAGAAACAGTGTACTTGCTGGGAGAACAGTGATTTACTGTGCCTTTTGACCGTTCAGGAAAGACATGTGTAGAAGCACAGCGCTAGCAGAAACGACCGTTTCTCGACGTTTTCTAACTCAGGGAACAAGTTGCACACTTCGCAGATGCATTTGAGCAACTTCGTAAGAAGCGGGTTTTTTGCCTAAAGAGACGTGCTTTAGAACGCGCTAGTTTTGCCTATTTGCGCAGTAGTACAGATTCTGAGTATGTAACTGGGTTTGATGAAATCAGCATTTCTCTTGCTTCCCTATGCGTAGGGAAGCTCAGTTTTAGTCACAGTAGCTCCCACAAGTGTCTCCTCAGCGTGTTCCCATTTCCTTAGAAACAGTGTATTTGCTGGGAGAAAAGTGCATTCCTGTGCCCTTTCACCGTTCAGCAAAGACATGTGTAGAAGCACAGCGCTAGCAGAAACGACCGTTTCTCGATGTTTTCTAACTCAGGGAACAAGTTGCACACTTCGCAGATGCATTTGGGCAACTTCGTAAGAAGCGGGTTTTTTGCCTAAAGAGACGTGCTTTAGAATGCGCTAGTTTTGCCTATTTACGCAGTAGTACAGATTCTGAGTATGTAACTGGGTTTGATGAAATCAGCATTTCTCTTGCTTCCCTTGGGTAGGGAAGCTCAGTTTTAGTCACAGTAGCTCCCACAAGTGTCTCCTCACCGTCTTCCCATTTCCTTAGAAACAGTGTATTTGCTGGGAGAAAAATGCATTACTGTGCCCTTGGACCATTCAGCAAAGACATGTGTAGAAGAACAGCGCTAGCAGAAACGACCGTTTCTCGACGTTTTCTAACTCAGGGAACAAGTTGCACATCGCAGATGCATTTGAGCAACTTCGTAAGAAGTGGGTTTTTTGCCTAAAGAGACGTGCTTTAGAACGCGCTAGTTTTGCCTATTTGCACAGTAGTACAGATTCTGAGTATGTAACAGGGTTTGATGAAATCAGCATTTCTTTTGCTTCCCTGTGCGTAGGGAAGCTCAGTTTTAGTCACAGTAGCTCCCACAAGTGTCTCCTCAGCGTGTTCCCATTTCCTTAGAAACAGTGTTTTTGCTGGGAGAAAAGTGCATTCCTGTGCCCTTTCACCGTTCAGCAAAGACATGAGTAGAAGCACAGCGCTAGCAGAAACGACCGTTTCTCGACGTTTTCTAACTCAGGGAACAAGTTGCACACTTCAGAGGTGCTTTTGGGCAACTTCGTAAGAAGCGGGTTTTTTGCCTAAAGAGACGTGCTTTAGAACGCGCTAGTTTTGCCTATTTGCGCAGTAGTACAGATTCTGAGTATGTAACTGGGTTTGATGAAATCAGCATTTCTCTTGCTTCCCTGTGCGTAGGCAAGCTCAGTTTTAGTCACAGTAGCTCCCACAAGTGTCTCCTCAGCATGTTCCCATTTCCTTAGAAACAGTGTACTTGCTGGGAGAACAGTGCTTTACTGTGCCTTTTGACCGTTCAGGAAAGACATGTGTAGAAGCACAGCGCTAGCAGAAACGACCGTTTCTCGACCTTTTCTAACTCAGGGAACAAGTTGCACACTTCGCAGATGCATTTGAGCAACTTCGTAAGAAGCGGGTTTTTTGCCTAAAGAGACGT
The DNA here is from genome assembly GCF_964271855.1 of Acomys minous. Lineage (NCBI taxonomy): Eukaryota > Metazoa > Chordata > Mammalia > Rodentia > Muridae > Acomys > Acomys minous. The sequence goes on along the minus strand of NC_140484.1, from coordinate 79,993,490 downwards.
GCTTTAGAACGCGCTAGTTTTGCCTATTTGCGCAGTGGTACAGATTCTGAGTATGTAACTGGGTTTGATGAAATCAGCATTTCGCTTGCTTCCCTGTGCGTAGGGAAGCTCAGTTTTAGTCACAATAGCTCCCACAAGTGTCTCCTCAGCGTGTTCCCATTTCCTTAGAAACAGTGTATTTGCTGGGAGAAAAGTGCATTCCTGTGCCCTTTCACCGTTCAGCAAAGACATGTGTAGAAGCACAGCGCTAGCAGAAATGACCGTTTCTCGACGTTTTCTAACTCAGGGAAGAAGTTGAACCCTTCGCAGATGCATTTGAGCAACTTCGTAAGAAGCGGGTTTTTTTGCCTAAAGAGACGTGCTTTAGAACGCGCTACTTTTGCCTATTTGCGCAGTAGTACAGATTCTGAGTACGTAACTGGGTTTGATGAAATCAGCATTTCTCTTGCTTCCCTGTGCGTAGGGAAGCTCAGTTTTAGTCACAGTAGCTCCCACAAGTGTCTCCTCAGCGTGTTCCCATTTCCTTAGAAACAGTGTATTTGCTGGGAGAAAAGTGCATTCATGTGCCCTTTCACCGTTCAGCAAAGACATGTGTAGAAGCACAGCGCTAGCAGAAACGACCGTTTCTCGACGTTTTCTAACTCAGGGAACAAGTTGCACACTTCGGAGGTGCATTTGGGCAACTTCGTAAGAAGCGGGTTTTTTGCCTAAAGAAACGTGCTTTAGAACGCGCTAGTTTTGCCTATTTGCACAGTAGTACAGATTCTGTGTATGTAACTGGGTTTGATGAAATCAGCATTTCTCTTGCTTCCCTGTGCGTAGCGAAGCTCAGTTTTAGTCACAGTAGCTTCCACAAGTGTCTCCTCAACGTGTTCCCATTTCCTTAGAAACAGTGTATTTGCTGGGAGAAAAGTACATCACTGTGCCCTTTCACCGTTCAGCAAAGACATGTGTAGAGGCACAGCGCTAGCAGAAACGACCGTTTCTCGACCTTTTCTAACTCAGGGAACAAGTTGCACACTTCGCAGATGCATTTGGGCAACTTCGTAAGAAGCGGGTTTTTTGCCCAAAGAGACGTGCTTTAGAACGCGCTAGTTTTGCCTATTTGCGCAGTAGTACAGATTCTGAGTATGTAACTGGGCTGGATGAAATCAGCATTTCTCTTTCTTCCCTGTGCGTAGGGAAGCTCAGTTTTAGTCACAGTAGCTCCCACAAGTGTCTCCTCAGCGTGTTCCCATTTCCTTAGAAACGGTGTATTTGCTGGGAGAAATGTGCATTCCTGTGCCCTTTGACCGTTCAGCAAAGACATGTGTAGAAGCACAGCGCTAGCAGAAACGACCGTTTCTCGACGTTTTCTAACTCAGGGAACAAGTTGCACACTTCGCAGATGCAGTTGAGAAACTTCGTAAGAAGTGGGTTTTTTCCCTAAAGAGACGTGCTTTAGAACACGCTAGTTGTGCCTATTTGCGCAGTAGTACAGATTCTGAGTATGTAACTGGGTTTGATGAAATCAGCATTTCTCTTGCTTCCCTGTGCGTAGGGAAGCTCAGTTTTAGTCACAGTAGCTCCCACAAGTGTCTGCTCAGCGTGTTCCCATTTCCTTAGAAACAGTGTCCTTGCTGGGAGAACAGTGCTTTACTGTGCCTTTTGACCGTTCAGGAAAGACATGTGTAGAAGCACAGCGCTAGCAGAAACGACCGTTTCTCGATGTTTTCTAACTCAGGGAACAAGTTGCACACTTCGCAGATGCATTTGGGCAACTTCGTAAGAAGCGGGTTTTTTGCCTAAAGAGACGTGCTTTAGAACGCGCTAGTTTTGCCTATTTACGCAGTAGTACAGATTCTGAGTATGTAACTGGGTTTGATGAAATCAGCATTTCTCTTGCTTCCCTGTGGGTAGGGAAGCTCAGTTTTAGTCACAGTAGCTCCCACATGTGTCTCCTCAGCGTCTTCCCATTTCCTTAGAAACAGTGTATTTGCTGGGAGAAAAATGCATTACTGTGCCCTTGGACCATTCAGCAAAGACATGTGTAGAAGCACAGCGCTAGCAGAAACGACCATTTCTCGACGTTTTCTAACTCAGGGAACAAGTTGCACACTTCGGAGGTGCATTTGGGGAAGTTCGTAAGAAGCGGTTTTTTTGCCTAAAGAAACGTGCTTTAGAACGCGCTAGTTTTGCCTATTTACGCAGTAGTACAGATTCTGAGTATGTAACTGGGTTTGATGAAATCAGCATTTCTCTTGCTTCCCTGTGGGTAGGGAAGCTCAGTTTTAGTCACAGTAGCTCCCACATGTGTCTCCTCAGCGTCTTCCCATTTCCTTAGAAACAGTGTATTTGCTGGGAGAAAAATGCATTACTGTGCCCTTGGACCATTCAGCAAAGACATGTGTAGAAGCACAGCGCTAGCAGAAACGACCGTTTCTCGACGTTTTCTAACTCAGGGAACAAGTTGCACACTTCGCAGATGCATTTGGCCAACTTCGTAAGAAGCGGGTTTTTTGCCCAAAGAGACGTGCTTTAGAACGCGCTAGTTTTGCCTATTTGCGCAGTAGTACAGATTCTGAGTATGTAACAGGGTTTGATGAAATCAGCATTTCTCTTGCTTCCCTGTGCGTAGGGAAGCTCAGTTTTAGTCACAGTAGCTCCCACAAGTGTCTCTTCAGCGTGTTCCCATTTCCTTAGAAACAGTCTATTTCCTGGGAGAAAAGTGTATTCCTGTGCTCTTTGACCGTTCAGCAAAGACATGTGTAGAAGCACAGCGCTAGCAGAAACGACCGTTTCTCGACGTTTTCTAACTCAGGGAACAAGTTGCACATCGCAGATGCATTTGAGCAACTTCGTAAGAAGTGGGTTTTTTGCCTAAAGAGAAGTGCTTTAGAACGCGCTAGTTTTGCCTATTTGCGCAGTAGTACAGATTCTGAGTATGTAACTGGGTTTGATGAAATCAGCATTTCTCTTCCTTCCCTGTGCATAGGGAAGCTCAGTTTTAGTCACAGTAGCACCCACAAGTGTCACCTCAGCGTGTTCCCATTTCCTTAGAAACAGTGTATTTGCTGGGAGAAACGTGCACTACTGTGCCCTTTGACCGTTCAGCAAAGACATGTGTAGAAGCACAGCGCTACCAGAAACGACGATTTCTCGACGTTTTCTAACTCAGGGAGCAAGTTGCACACTTCGCAGATGCATTTGGGCAACTTCCTAAGAAGCGGGTTTTTTGCCTAAAGAGACGTGCTTTAGAACACCCTAGTTTTGCCTATTTGCGCAGTAGTACAGATTCTGAGTATGTAACTGGGTTTGATGAAATCAGTATTTCTCTTGCTTTCCTGTGCGTAGGCAAGCTCAGTTTTAGTCACAGTAGCTCCCACAAATGTCTCCTCAGCATGTTCCCATTTCCTTAGAAACAGTGTATTTGCTGGGGGAAAAGTGCATTACTGTGCCCTTTCACCGTTCAGCAAAGACATGTGTAGAAGCACAGCGCTAGCAGAAACGACCGTTTCTCGACGTTTTCTAACTCAGGGAACAAGTTGCACACTTCGGAGGTGCATTTGGGCAACTTCGTAAGAAGCGGGTTTTTTGCCCAAAGAGACGTGCTTTAGAACGCGCTAGTTTTGCCTATTTGCGCAGTAGTACAGATTCTGAGTATGTAACAGGGTTTGATGAAATCAGCATTTCTCTTGCTTCCCTGTGCGTAGGGAAGCTCAGTTTTAGTCACAGTAGCTCCCACAAGTGTCTCTTCAGCGTGTTCCCATTTCGTTAGAAACAGTCTATTTCCTGGGAGAAAAGTGCATTCCTGTGCTCTTTGACCGTTCAGCAAAGACATGTGTAGAAGCACAGCGCTAGCAGAAACGACCGTTTCTCGACGTTTTCTAACTCAGGGAACAAGTTGCACACTTCGCAGATGCATTTGAGCAACTTCGTAAGAAGCGGGTTTTTTGCCTAAAGAGACGTGCTTTCGAACGCGCTAATTTTGCCTATTTGCGCAGTAGTACAGATTCTGAGTATGTAACTGGGTTTGATGAAATCAGCATTTCTCTTGCTTCCCTATGCGTAGGGAAGCTCAGTTTTAGTCACAGTAGCTCCCACAAGTGTCTCCTCAGCGTGTTCCCATTTCCTTAGAAACAGTGTATTTGCTGGGAGAAAAGTGCATTCCTGTGCCCTTTCACCGTTCAGCAAAGACATGTGTAGAAGCACAGCGCTAGCAGAAACGACCGTTTCTCGATGTTTTCTAACTCAGGGAACAAGTTGCACACTTCGCAGATGCATTTGGGCTACTTCGTAAGAAGCGGGTTTTTTGCCTAAAGAGACGTGCTTTAGAATGCGCTAGTTTTGCCTATTTACGCAGTAGTACAGATTCTGAGTATGTAACTGGGTTTGATGAAATCAGTATTTCTCTTGCTTCCCTGTGGGTAGGGAAGCTCAGTTTTAGTCACAGTAGCTCCCACAAGTGTCTCCTCAGCGTCTTCCCATTTCCTTAGAAACAGTGTATTTGCTGGGAGAAAAATGCATTACTGTGCCCTTGGACCATTCAGCAAAGACATGTGTAGAAGCACAGCGCTAGCAGAAACGACCGTTTCTCGACGTTTTCTAACTCAGGGAACAAGTTGCACACTTCGGAGGTGCATTTGGGCAAGTTCGTAAGAAGCGGGTTTTTTGCCTAAAGAAACGTGCTTTAGAACGCGCTAGTTTTGCCTATTTACGCAGTAGTACAGATTCTGAGTATGTAACTGGGTTTGATGAAATCAGCATTTCTCTTGCTTCCCTGTGGGTAGGGAAGCTCAGTTTTAGTCACAGTAGCTCCCACATGTGTCTCCTCAGCGTCTTCCCATTTCCTTAGAAACAGTGTATTTGCTGGGAGAAAAGTGCATTCCTGTGCCCTTTCACCGTTCAGCAAAGACATGTGTAGAAGCACAGCGCTAGCAGAAACGACCGTTTCTCGACGTTTTCTAACTCAGGGAACAAGTTGCACACTTCGGAGGTGCATTTGGGCAACTTCGTAAGAAGCGGGTTTTTTGCATAAAGAGACGTGCTTTAGAACGCGCTAGTTTTGCCTATTTGCACAGTAGTACAGATTCTGTGTATGTAACTGGGTTTGATGAAATCAGCATTTCTCTTGCTTCCCTGTGCGTAGCGAAGCTCAGTTTTAGTCACAGTAGCTTCCACAAGTGTCTCCTCAACGTGTTCCCATTTCCTTAGAAACAGTGTATTTGCTGGGAGAAAAGTACATCACTGTGCCCTTTCACCGTTCAGCAAAGACATGTGTAGAAGCACAGCGCTAGCAGAAATGACCGTTTCTCGACGTTTTCTAACTCAGGGAACAAGTTGCACACTTCGCAGATGCATTTGGGCAACTTCGTAAGAAGCGGGTTTTTTGCCCAAAGAGACGTGCTTTAGAATGCGCTAGTTTTGCCTGTTTGCGCAGTAGTACAGATTCTGAGTATGTAACTGGGCTGGATGAAATCAGCATTTCTCTTGCTTCCCTGTGCGTAGGGAAGCTCAGTTTTAGTCACAGTAGCTTCCACAAGTGTCTCTTCAGCGTGTTCCAATTTCCTTAGAAACAGTGTATTTGCTGGGAGAAAAGTGCACTACTGTGCCCTTTGACCGTTCAGCAAAGACATGTGTAGAAGCACAGCGCTAGCAGAAACGACCGTTTCTCGACGTTTTCTAACTCAGGGAACAAGTTGCACACTTCGCAGATGCAGTTGAGCAACTTCGTAAGAAGTGGGTTTTTTCCCTAAAGAGACGTGCTTTCGAACGCGCTAGTTTTGCCTATTTGCGCAGTAGTACAGATTCTGAGTATGTAACTGGGTTTGATGAAATCAGCATTTCTCTTGCTTCCCTGTGCGTAGGGAAGCTCAGTTTTAGTCACAGTAGCTCCCACAAGTGTCTCCTCAGCGTGTTCCCATTTCCTTAGAAACAGTGTATTTGATGGGAGAAAAGTGCTTTACTGTGCCTTTTGACCGTTCAGGAAAGACATGTGTAGAAGCACAGCGCTAGCAGAAACGACCGTTTCTCGACGTTTTCTAACTCAGGGAACAAGTTGCACACTTCGCAGATGCATTTGAGCAACTTCGTAAGAAGCGGGTTTTTTGCCTAAAGAGACGTGCTTTAGAACGCGCTAGTTTTGCCTATTTGCGCAGTAGTACAGATTCTGAGTATGTAACTGGGTTTGATGAAATCAGCATTTCTCTTGCTTCCCTATGCGTAGGGAAGCTCAGTTTTAGTCACAGTAGCTCCCACAAGTGTCTCCTCAGCGTGTTCCCATTTCCTTAGAAACAGTGTATTTGCTGGGAGAAAAGTGCATTCCTGTGCCCTTTCACCGTTCAGCAAAGACATGTGTAGAAGCACAGCGCTAGCAGAAACGACCGTTTCTCGATGTTTTCTAACTCAGGGAACAAGTTGCACACTTCGCAGATGCATTTGGGCAACTTCGTAAGAAGCGGGTTTTTTGCCTAAAGAGACGTGCTTTAGAACGCGCTAGTTTTGCCTATTTACGCAGTAGTACAGATTCTAAGTATGTAACTGGGTTTGATGAAATCAGCATTTCTCTTGCTTCCCTGTGGGTAGGGAAGCTCAGTTTTAGTCACAGTAGCTCCCACATGTGTCTCCTCAGCGTCTTCCCATTTCCTTAGAAACAGTGTATTTGCTGGGAGAAAAATGCATTACTGTGCCCTTGGACCATTCAGCAAAGACATGTGTAGAAGCACAGCGCTAGCAGAAACGACCGTTTCTCGACGTTTTCTAACTCAGGGAACAAGTTGCACACTTCGCAGATGCATTTGAGCAACTTCGTAAGAAGCGGGTTTTTTGCCTAAAGAGACGTGCTTTCGAACGCGCTAATTTTGCCTATTTGCGCAGTAGTACAGATTCTGAGTATGTAACTGGGTTTGATGAAATCAGCATTTCTCTTGCTTCCCTATGCGTAGGGAAGCTCAGTTTTAGTCACAGTAGCTCCCACAAGTGTCTCCTCAGCGTGTTCCCATTTCCTTAGAAACAGTGTATTTGCTGGGAGAAAAGTGCATTCCTGTGCCCTTTCACCGTTCAGCAAAGACATGTGTAGAAGCACAGCGCTAGCAGAAACGACCGTTTCTCGACGTTTTCTAACTCAGGGAACAAGTTGCACACTTCGCAGATGCATTTGGGCTACTTCGTAAGAAGCGGGTTTTTTGCCTAAAGAGACGTACTTTAGAATGCGCTAGTTTTGCCTATTTACGCAGTAGTACAGATTCTGAGTATGTAACTGGGTTTGATGAAATCAGCATTTCTCTTGCTTCCCTGTGGGTAGGGAAGCTCAGTTTTAGTCACAGTAGCTCCCACAAGTGTCTCCTCAGCATCTTCCCATTTCCTTAGAAACAGTGTATTTGCTGGGAGAAAAATGCATTACTGTGCCCTTGGACCATTCAAAAAAGACATGTGTAGAAGCACAGCGCTAGCAGAAACGACCGTTTCTCGACGTTTTCTAACACAGGGAAGAAGTTGAACCCTTCGCAGATGCATTTGAGCAACTTCGTAAGAAGCGGGTTTTTTGCCTAAAGAGACGTGCTTTAGAACGCGCTAGTTTTGCCTATTTGCGCAGTAGTACAGATTCTGAGTACGTAACTGGGTTTGATGAAATCAGCATTTCTCTTGCTTCCCTGTGCGTAGGGAAGCTCAGTTTTAGTCACAGTAGCTCCCACAAGTGTCTCCTCAGCGTGTTCCCATTTCCTTAGAAAGAGTGTATTTGCTGGGAGAAAAGTGCATTCCTGTGCCCTTTCACCGTTCAGCAAAGACATGTGTAGAAGCACAGCGCTAGCAGAAACGACCGTTTCTCGACGTTTTCTAACTCAGGGAACAAGTTGCACACTTCGCAGATGCATTTGAGCAACTTTGTAAGAAGTGGGTTTTTTGCCTAAAGAGACGTGCTTTAGAACGCGCTAGTTTTGCCTATTTGCGCAGTAGTACAGATTCTGAGTATGTAACTGGGTTTGATGAAATCAGCATTTCTCTTGCTTCCCTATGCGTAGGGAAGCTCAGTTTTAGTCACAGTAGCTCCCACAAGTGTCTCCTCAGCGTGTTCCCATTTCCTTAGAAACAGTGTATTTGCTGGGAGAAAAGTGCATTCCTGTGCCCTTTCACCGTTCAGCAAAGACATGTGTAGAAGCACAGCGCTAGCAGAAACGACCGTTTCTCGATGTTTTCTAACTCAGGGAACAAGTTGCACACTTCGCAGATGCATTTGGGCAACTTCGTAAGAAGCGGGTTTTTTGCCTAAAGAGACGTGCTTTAGAACGCGCTAGTTTTGCCTATTTACGCAGTAGTACAGATTCTAAGTATGTAACTGGGTTTGATGAAATCAGCATTTCTCTTGCTTCCCTGTGGGTAGGGAAGCTCAGTTTTAGTCACAGTAGCTCCCACATGTGTCTCCTCAGCGTCTTCCCATTTCCTTAGAAACAGTGTATTTGCTGGGAGAAAAATGCATTACTGTGCCCTTGGACCATTCAGCAAAGACATGTGTAGAAGCACAGCGCTAGCAGAAACGACTGTTTCTCGACGTTTTCTAACTCAGGGAACAAGTTGCACACTTCGGAGGTGCATTTGGGCAACTTCGTAAGAAGCGGGTTTTTTGCCTAAGGAAACGTGCTTTAGAACGCGCTAGTTTTGCCTATTTACGCAGTAGTACAGATTCTGAGTATGTAACTGGGTTTGATGAAATCAGCATTTCTCTTGCTTCCCTGTGGGTAGGGAAGCTCAGTTTTAGTCACAGTAGCTCCCACATGTGTCTCCTCAGCGTCTTCCCATTTCCTTAGAAACAGTGTATTTGCTGGGAGAAAAATGCATTACTGTGCCCTTGGACCATTCAGCAAAGACATGTGTAGAAGCACAGCGCTAGCAGAAACGACCGTTTCTCGACGTTTTCTATCTCAGGGAACAAGTTGCACACTTCGCAGATGCATTTGAGCAACTTCGTAAGAAGCGGGTTTTTTGCCTAAAGAGACGTGCTTTCGAACGCGCTAGTTTTGCCTATTTGCGCAGTAGTACAGATTCTGAGTATGTAACTGGGTTTGATGAAATCAGCATTTCTCTTGCTTCCCTGTGCGTAGGGAAGCTCAGTTTTAGTCACAGTAGCTCCCACAAGTGTCTCCTCAGCGTCTTCCCATTTCCTTAGAAACAGTGTATTTGCTGGGAGAAAAGTGCATTCCTGTGCCCTTTCACCGTTCAGCAAAGACATGTGTAGAAGCACAGCGCTAGCAGAAACGACCGTTTCTCGACGTTTTCTAACTCAGGGAACAAGTTGCACACTTCGCAGATGCATTTGGGCTACTTCGTAAGAAGCGGGTTTTTTGCCTAAAGAGACGTGCTTTAGAATGCGCTAGTTTTGCCTATTTACGCAGTAGTACAGATTCTGAGTATGTAACTGGGTTTGATGAAATCAGCATTTCTCTTGCTTCCCTATGCGTAGGGAAGCTCAGTTTTAGTCACAGTAGCTCCCACAAGTGTCTCCTCAGCGTGTTCCCATTTCCTTAGAAACAGTGTATTTGCTGGGAGAAAAGTGCATTCCTGTGCCCTTTCACCGTTCAGCAAAGACATGTGTAGAAGCACAGCGCTAGCAGAAACGACCGTTTCTCGATGTTTTCTAACTCAGGGAACAAGTTGCACACTTCGCAGATGCATTTGGGCAACTTCGTAAGAAGCGGGTTTTTTGCCTAAAGAGACGTGCTTTAGAACGCGCTAGTTTTGCCTATTTACACAGTAGTACAGATTCTAAGTATGTAACTGGGTTTGATGAAATCAGCATTTCTCTTGCTTCCCTGTGGGTAGGGAAGCTCAGTTTTAGTCACAGTAGCTCCCACATGTGTCTCCTCAGCGTCTTCCCATTTCCTTAGAAACAGTGTATTTGCTGGGAGAAAAATGCATTACTGTGCCCTTGGACCATTCAGCAAAGACATGTGTAGAAGCACAGCGCTAGCAGAAACGACCGTTTCTCGACGTTTTCTAACTCAGGGAACAAGTTGCACACTTCGGAGGTGCATTTGGGCAACTTCGTAAGAAGCGGGTTTTTTGCCTAAGGAAACGTGCTTTAGAACGCGCTAGTTTTGCCTATTTACGCAGTAGTACAGATTCTGAGTATGTAACTGGGTTTGATGAAATCAGCATTTCTCTTGCTTCCCTGTGGGTAGGGAAGCTCAGTTTTAGTCACAGTAGCTCCCACATGTGTCTCCTCAGCGTCTTCCCATTTCCTTAGAAACAGTGTATTTGCTGGGAGAAAAATGCATTACTGTGCCCTTGGACCATTCAGCAAAGACATGTGTAGAAGCACAGCGCTAGCAGAAACGACCGTTTCTCGACGTTTTCTAACTCAGGGAACAAGTTGCACACTTCGCAGATGCATTTGAGCAACTTCGTAAGAAGCGGGTTTTTTGCCTAAAGAGACGTGCTTTCGAACGCGCTAATTTTGCCTATTTGCGCAGTAGTACAGATTCTGAGTATGTAACTGGGTTTGATGAAATCAGCATTTCTCTTGCTTCCCTATGCGTAGGGAAGCTCAGTTTTAGTCACAGTAGCTCCCACAAGTGTCTCCTCAGCGTCTTCCCATTTCCTTAGAAACAGTGTATTTGCTGGGAGAAAAGTGCATTCCTGTGCCCTTTCACCGTTCAGCAAAGACATGTGTAGAAGCACAGCGCTAGCAGAAACGACCGTTTCTCGATGTTTTCTAACTCAGGGAACAAGTTGCACACTTCGCAGATGCATTTGGGCAACTTCGTAAGAAGCGGGTTTTTTGCCTAAAGAGACGTGCTTTAGAACGCGCTAGTTTTGCCTATTTACGCAGTAGTACAGATTCTAAGTATGTAACTGGGTTTGATGAAATCAGCATTTCTCTTGCTTCCCTGTGGGTAGGGAAGCTCAGTTTTAGTCACAGTAGCTCCCACATGTGTCTCCTCAGCGTCTTCCCATTTCCTTAGAAACAGTGTATTTGCTGGGAGAAAAATGCATTACTGTGCCCTTGGACCATTCAGCAAAGACATGTGTAGAAGCACAGCGCTAGCAGAAACGACCGTTTCTCGACGTTTTCTAACTCAGGGAACAAGTTGCACACTTCGGAGGTGCATTTGGGCAACTTCGTAAGAAGCGGGTTTTTTGCCTAAGGAAACGTGCTTTAGAACGCGCTAGTTTTGCCTATTTACGCAGTAGTACAGATTCTGAGTATGTAACTGGGTTTGATGAAATCAGCATTTCTCTTGCTTCCCTGTGGGTAGGGAAGCTCAGTTTTAGTCACAGTAGCTCCCACATGTGTCTCCTCAGCGTCTTCCCATTTCCTTAGAAACAGTGTATTTGCTGGGAGAAAAATGCATTACTGTGCCCTTGGACCATTCAGCAAAGACATGTGTAGAAGCACAGCGCTAGCAGAAACGTCCGTTTCTCGACGTTTTCTAACTCAGGGAACAAGTTGCACACTTCGCAGATGCATTTGAGCAACTTCGTAAGAAGCGGGTTTTTTGCCTAAAGAGACGTGCTTTCGAACGCGCTAATTTTGCCTATTTGCGCAGTAGTACAGATTCTGAGTATGTAACTGGGTTTGATGAAATCAGCATTTCTCTTGCTTCCCTATGCGTAGGGAAGCTCAGTTTTAGTCACAGTAGCTCCCACAAGTGTCTCCTCAGCGTCTTCCCATTTCCTTAGAAACAGTGTATTTGCTGGGAGAAAAGTGCATTCCTGTGCCCTTTCACCGTTCAGCAAAGACATGTGTAGAAGCACAGCGCTAGCAGAAACGACCGTTTCTCGACGTTTTCTAACTCAGGGAACAAGTTGCACACTTCGCAGATGCATTTGGGCTACTTCGTAAGAAGCGGGTTTTTTGCCTAAAGAGACGTGCTTTAGAATGCGCTAGTTTTGCCTATTTACGCAGTAGTACAGATTCTGAGTATGTAACTGGGTTTGATGAAATCAGCATTTCTCTTGCTTCCCTATGCGTAGGGAAGCTCAGTTTTAGTCACAGTAGCTCCCACAAGTGTCTCCTCAGCGTGTTCCCATTTCCTTAGAAACAGTGTATTTGCTGGGAGAAAAGTGCATTCCTGTGCCCTTTCACCGTTCAGCAAAGACATGTGTAGAAGCACAGCGCTAGCAGAAACGACCGTTTCTCGATGTTTTCTAACTCAGGGAACAAGTTGCACACTTCGCAGATGCATTTGGGCAACTTCGTAAGAAGCGGGTTTTTTGCCTAAAGAGACGTGCTTTAGAACGCGCTAGTTTTGCCTATTTACGCAGTAGTACAGATTCTAAGTATGTAACTGGGTTTGATGAAATCAGCATTTCTCTTGCTTCCCTGTGGGTAGGGAAGCTCAGTTTTAGTCACAGTAGCTCCCACATGTGTCTCCTCAGCGTCTTCCCATTTCCTTAGAAACAGTGTATTTGCTGGGAGAAAAATGCATTACTGTGCCCTTGGACCATTCAGCAAAGACATGTGTAGAAGCACAGCGCTAGCAGAAACGACCGTTTCTCGACGTTTTCTAACTCAGGGAACAAGTTGCACACTTCGGAGGTGCATTTGGGCAACTTCGTAAGAAGCGGGTTTTTTGCCTAAGGAAACGTGCTTTAGAACGCGCTAGTTTTGCCTATTTACGCAGTAGTACAGATTCTGAGTATGTAACTGGGTTTGATGAAATCAGCATTTCTCTTGCTTCCCTGTGGGTAGGGAAGCTCAGTTTTAGTCACAGTAGCTTCCACAAGTGTCTCCTCAACGTGTTCCCATTTCCTTAGAAACAGTGTATTTGCTGGGAGAAAAGTACATCACTGTGCCCTTTCACCGTTCAGCAAAGACATGTGTAGAAGCACAGCGCTAGCAGAAACGACCGTTTCTCGACGTTTTCTAACTCAGGGAACAAGTTGCACACTTCGCAGATGCATTTGGTCAACTTCGTAAGAAGCGGGTTTTTTGCCCAAAGAGACGTGCTTTAGAACGCGCTAGTTTTGCCTATTTGTGCAGTAGTACAGATTCTGAGTATGTAACTGGGCTGGATGAAATCAGCATTTCTCTTGCTTCCCTGTGCGTAGGGAAGCTCAGTTTTAGTCACAGTAGCTTCCACAAGTGTCTCTTCAGCGTGTTCCCATTTCCTTAGAAAGAGTGTATTTGCTGGGAGAAAAGTGCACTACTGTGCCCTTTGACCGTTCAGCAAAGACATGTGTAGAAGCACAGCGCTAGCAGAAACGACCGTTTCTCGACGTTCTCTAACTCAGGGAACAAGTTGCACACTTCGCAGATGCAGTTGAGCAACTTCGTAAGAAGTGGGTTTTTTCCCTAAAGAGACGTGCTTTAGAACGCGCTAGTTTTGCCTATTTGCGCAGTAGTACAGATTCTGAGTATGTAACTGGGTTTGATGAAATCAGCATTTCTCTTGCTTCCCTGTGCGTAGGGAAGCTCAGTTTTAGTCACAGTAGCTCCCACAAGTGTCTCCTCAGCGTGTTCCCATTTCCTTAGAAACAGTGTACTTGCTGGGAGAACAGTGCTTTACTGTGCCTTTTGACCGTTCAGGAAAGACATGTGTAGAAGCACAGCGCTAGCAGAAACGACCGTTTCTCGACGTTTTCTAACTCAGGGAACAAGTTGCACACTTCGCAGATGCATTTGAGCAACTTCGTAAGAAGCGGGTTTTTTGCCTAAAGAGACGTGCTTTAGAACGCGCTAGTTTTGCCTATTTGCGCAGTAGTACAGATTCTGAGTATGTAACTGGGTTTGATGAAATCAGCATTTCTCTTGCTTCCCTATGCGTAGGGAAGCTCAGTTTTAGTCACAGTAGCTCCCACAAGTGTCTCCTCAGCGTCTTCCCATTTCCTTAGAAACAGTGTATTTGCTGGGAGAAAAATGCATTACTGTGCCCTTGGACCATTCAGCAAAGACATGTGTAGAAGCACAGCGCTAGCAGAAACGACCGTTTCTCGACGTTTTCTAACTCAGGGAACAAGTTGCACACTTCGGAGGTGCATTTGGGCAACTTCGTAAGAAGCGGGTTTTTTGCCTAAAGAAACGTGCTTTAGAACGCGCTAGTTTTGCATATTTACGCAGTAGTACAGATTCTGAGTATGTAACTGGGTTTGATGAAATCAGCATTTCTCTTGCTTCCCTGTGGGTAGGGAAGCTCAGTTTTAGTCACAGTAGCTCCCACATGTGTCTCCTCAGCGTCTTCCCATTTCCTTAGAAACAGTGTATTTGCTGGGAGAAAAATGCATTACTTTGCCCTTGGACCATTCAGCAAAGACATGTGTAGAAGCACAGCGCTAGCAGAAACGACCGTTTCTCGACGTTTTCTAACTCAGGGAACAAGTTGCACACTTCGCAGATGCATTTGGCCAACTTCGTAAGAAGCGGGTTTTTTGCCCAAAGAGACGTGCTTTAGAACGCGCTAGTTTTGCCTATTTGCGCAGTAGTACAGATTCTGAGTATGTAACAGGGTTTGATGAAATCAGCATTTCTCTTGCTTCCCTGTGCGTAGGGAAGCTCAGTTTTAGTCACAGTAGCTCCCACAAGTGTCTCTTCAGCGTGTTCCCATTTCGTTAGAAACAGTCTATTTCCTGGAAGAAAAGTGCATTCCTGTGCTCTTTGACCGTTCAGCAAAGACATGTGTAGAAGCACAGCGCTAGCAGAAACGACCGTTTCTCGATGTTTTCTAACTCAGGGAACAAGTTGCACACTTCGCAGATGCATTTGAGAAACTTCATAAGAAGCGGGTTTTTTGCCTAAAGAGACGTGCTTTAGAACGCGCTAGTTTTGCCTATTTGCGCAGTGGTACAGATTCTGAGTATGTAACTGGGTTTGATGAAATCAGCATTTCTCTTGCTTCCCTGTGGGTAGGGAAGCTCAGTTTTAGTCACAGTAGCTCCCACAAGTGTCTCCTCAGCGTGTTCCCATTTCCTTAGAAACAGTGTATTTGCTGGGAAAAAAGTGCATTCCTATTCCCTTTCACCGTTCAGCAAAGACATGTGTAGAAGCACAGCGCTAGCAGAAACGACCGTTTCTCGACGTTGTCTAACTCAGGGAACAAGTTGCAAACATCGGAGGTGCATTTGGGCAACTTCGTAAGAAGCGGGTTTTTTGCCTAAAGAGACGTGCTTTAGAACGCGCTAGTTTTGCCTATTTGCACAGTAGTACAGATTCTGTGTATGTAACTGGGTTTGATGAAATCAGCATTTCTCTTGCTTCCCTGTGCGTAGGCAAGCTCAGTTTTAGTCACAGTAGCTCCCACAAGTGTCTCCTCAGTGTGTTCCCATTTCCTTAGAAACAGTGTACTTGCTGGGAGAACAGTGGTTTACTGTGCCTTTTGACCGTTCAGGAAAGACATGTGTAGAAGCACAGCGCTAGCAGAAACGACCGTTTCTCGACGTTTTCTAACTCAGGGAACAAGTTGCACACTTCGCAGATGCATTTGAGCAACTTCGTAAGAAGCGGGTTTTTTGCCTAAAGAGACGTGCTTTAGAACGCGCTAGTTTTGCCTATTTGCGCAGTAGTACAGATTCTGAGTATGTAACTGGGTTTGATGAAATCAGCATTTCTCTTGCTTCCCTATGCGTAGGGAAGCTCAGTTTTAGTCACAGTAGCTCCCACAAGTGTCTCCTCAGCGTGTTCCCATTTCCTTAGAAACAGTGTATTTGCTGGGAGAAAAGTGCATTCCTGTGCCCTTTCACCGTTCAGCAAAGACATGTGTAGAAGCACAGCGCTAGCAGAAACGACCGTTTCTCGATGTTTTCTAACTCAGGGAACAAGTTGCACACTTCGCAGATGCATTTGGGCAACTTCGTAAGAAGCGGGTTTTTTGCCTAAAGAGACGTGCTTTAGAATGCGCTAGTTTTGCCTATTTACGCAGTAGTACAGATTCTGAGTATGTAACTGGGTTTGATGAAATCAGCATTTCTCTTGCTTCCCTGTGGGTAGGGAAGCTCAGTTTTAGTCACAGTAGCTCCCACAAGTGTCTCCTCAGAGTGTTCCCATTTCCTTAGAAACAGTGTATTTGCTGGGAGAAAAATGCATTATTGTGCCCTTGGACCATTCAGCAAAGACATGTGTAGAAGCACAGCGCTAGCAGAAACGACCGTTTCTCGACGTTTTCTAACTCAGGGAACAAGTTGCACATCGCAGATGCATTTGAGCAACTTCGTAAGAAGTGGGTTTTTTGCCTAAAGAGACGTGCTTTAGAACGCGCTAGTTTTGCCTATTTGCACAGTAGTACAGATTCTGAGTATGTAACAGGGTTTGATGAAATCAGCATTTCTTTTGCTTCCCTGTGCGTAGGGAAGCTCAGTTTTAGTCACAGTAGCTCCCACAAGTGTCTCCTCAGCGTGTTCCCATTTCCTTAGAAACAGTGTTTTGCTGGGAGAAAAGTGCATTCCTGTGCCCTTTCACCGTTCAGCAAAGACATGAGTAGAAGCACAGCGCTAGCAGAAACGACCGTTTCTCGACGTTTTCTAACTCAGGGAACAAGTTGCACACTTCAGAGGTGCTTTTGGGCAACTTCGTAAGAAGCGGGTTTTTTGCCTAAAGAGACGTGCTTTAGAACGCGCTAGTTTTGCCTATTTGCGCAGTAGTACAGATTCTGAGTATGTAACTGGGTTTGATGAAATCAGCATTTCTCTTGCTTCCCTGTGCGTAGGCAAGCTCAGTTTTAGTCACAGTAGCTCCCACAAGTGTCTCCTCAGCGTGTTCCCATTTCCTTAGAAACAGTGTACTTGCTGGGAGAACAGTGCTTTACTGTGCCTTTTGACCGTTCAGGAAAGACATGTATAGAAGCACAGCGCTAGCAGAAACGACCGTTTCTCGACCTTTTCTAACTCAGGGAACAAGTTGCACACTTCGCAGATGCATTTGAGCAACTTCGTAAGAAGCGGGTTTTTTGCCTAAAGAGACGTGCTTTAGAACGCGCTAGTTTTGCCTATTTGCGCAGTGGTACAGATTCTGAGTATGTAACTGGGTTTGATGAAATCAGCATTTCTCTTGCTTCCCTGTGCGTAGGGAAGCTCAGTTTTAGTCACAGTAGCTCCCACAAGTGTCTCCTCAGCGTGTTCCCATTTCCTTAGAAACAGTGTATTTGCTGGGAGAAAAGTGCATTCCTGTGCCCTTTCACCGTTCAGCAAAGACATGTGTAGAAGCACAGCGCTAGCAGAAATGACCGTTTCTCGACGTTTTCTAACTCAGGGAAGAAGTTGAACCCTTCGCAGATGCATTTGAGCAACTTCGTAAGAAGCGGGTTTTTTGCCTAAAGAGACGTGCTTTAGAACGCGCTAGTTTTGCCTATTTGCGCAGTAGTACAGATTCTGAGTACGTAACTGGGTTTGATGAAATCAGCATTTCTCTTGCTTCCCGGTGCGTAGGGAAGCTCAGTTTTAGTCACAGTAGCTCCCACAAGTGTCTCCTCAGCGTGTTCCCATTTCCTTAGAAACAGTGTATTTGCTGGGAGAAAAGTGCATTCATGTGCCCTTTCACCGTTCAGCAAAGACATGTGTAGAAGCACAGCGCTAGCAGAAACGACCGTTTCTCGACGTTTTCTAACTCAGGGAACAAGTTGCACACTTCGGAGGTGCATTTGGGCAACTTCGTAAGAAGCGGGTTTTTTGCCTAAAGAAACGTGCTTTAGAACGCGCTAGTTTTGCCTATTTGCACAGTAGTACAGATTCTGTGTATGTAACAGGGTTTGATGAAATCAGCATTTCTCTTGCTTCCCTGTGCGTAGCGAAGCTCAGTTTTAGTCACAGTAGCTTCCACAAGTGTCTCCTCAACGTGTTCCCATTTCCTTAGAAACACTGTATTTGCTGGGAGAAAAGTACATCACTGTGCCCTTTCACCGTTCAGCAAAGACATGTGTAGAGGCACAGCGCTAGCAGAAACGACCGTTTCTCGACCTTTTCTAACTCAGGGAACAAGTTGCACACTTCGCAGATGCATTTGGGCAACTTCGTAAGAAGCGTGTTTTTTGCCCAAAGAGACGTGCTTTAGAACGCGCTAGTTTTGCCTATTTGCGCAGTAGTACAGATTCTGAGTATGTAACTGGGCTGGATGAAATCAGCATTTCTCTTTCTTCCCTGTGCGTAGGGAAGCTCAGTTTTAGTCACAGTAGCTTCCACAAGTGTCTCTTCAGCGTGTTCCCATTTCCTTAGAAACAGTGTATTTGCTGGGAGAAATGTGCATTCCTGTGCCCTTTGACCGTTCAGCAAAGACATGTGTAGAAGCACAGCGCTAGCAGAAACGACCGTTTCTCGACGTTTTCTAACTCAGGGAACAAGTTGCACACTTCGCAGATGCAGTTGAGAAACTTCGTAAGAAGTGGGTTTTTTCCCTAAAGAGACGTGCTTTAGAACACGCTAGTTGTGCCTATTTGCGCAGTAGTACAGATTCTGAGTATGTAACTGGGTTTGATGAAATCAGCATTTCTCTTGCTTCCCTGTGCGTAGGGAAGCTCAGGTTTAGTCACAGTAGCTCCCACAAGTGTCACCTCTGCGTGTTCCCATTTCCTTAGAAACAGTGTACTTGCTGGGAGAACAGTGCTTTACTGTGCCTTTTGACCGTTCAGGAAAGACATGTGTAGAAGCACAGCGCTAGCAGAAACGACCGTTTCTCGACGTTTTCTAACTCAGGGAACAAGTTGCACACTTCGCAGATGCATTTGAGCAACTTCGTAAGAAGCGGGTTTTTTGCCTAAAGAGACGTGCTTTAGAACGCGCTAGTTTTGCCTATTTGCGCAGTAGTACAGATTCTGAGTATGTAACTGGGTTTGATGAAATCAGCATTTCTCTTGCTTCCCTATGCGTAGGGAAGCTCAGTTTTAGTCACAGTAGCTCCCACAAGTGTCTCCTCAGCGTGTTCCCATTTCCTTAGAAACAGTGTATTTGCTGGGAGAAAAGTGCATTCCTGTGCCCTTTCACCATTCAGCAAAGACATGTGTAGAAGCACAGCGCTAGCAGAAACGACCGTTTCTCGATGTTTTCTAACTCAGGGAACAAGTTGCACACTTCGCAGATGCATTTGGGCAACTTCGTAAGAAGCGGGTTTTTTGCCTAAAGAGACGTGCTTTAGAACGCGCTAGTTTTGCCTATTTACGCAGTAGTACAGATTCTGAGTATGTAACTGGTTTTGATGAAATCAGCATTTCTCTTGCTTCCCTGTGGGTAGGGAAGCTCAGTTTTAGTCACAGTAGCTCCCACATGTGTCTCCTCAGCGTCTTCCCATTTCCTTAGAAACAGTGTATTTGCTGGGAGAAAAATGCATTACTGTGCCCTTGGACCATTCAGCAAAGACATGTGTAGAAGCACAGCGCTAGCAGAAACGACCGTTTCTCGACGTTTTCTAACTCAGGGAACAAGTTGCACACTTCGGAGGTGCATTTGGGCAACTTCGTAAGAAGCGGGTTTTTTGCCCAAAGAGACGTGCTTTAGAACGCGCTAGTTTTGCCTATTTGCGCAGTAGTACAGATTCTGAGTATGTAACAGGGTTTGATGAAATCAGCATTTCTCTTGCTTCCCTGTGCGTAGGGAAGCTCAGTTTTAGTCACAGTAGCTCCCACAAGTGTCTCTTCAGCGTGTTCCCATTTCGTTAGAAACAGTCTATTTCCTGGGAGAAAAGTGTATTCCTGTGCTCTTTGACCGTTCAGCAAAGACATGTGTAGAAGCACAGCGCTAGCAGAAACGACCGTTTCTCGACGTTTTCTAACTCAGGGAACAAGTTGCACATCGCAGATGCATTTGAGCAACTTCGTAAGAAGTGGGTTTTTTGCCTAAAGAGACGTGCTTTAGAACGCGCTAGTTTTGCCTATTTGCGCAGTAGTACAGATTCTGAGTATGTAACTGGGTTTGATGAAATCAGCATTTCTCTTCCTTCCCTGTGCATAGGGAAGCTCAGTTTTAGTCACAGTAGCACCCACAAGTGTCACCTCAGCGTGTTCCCATTTCCTTAGAAACAGTGTATTTGCTGGGAGAAACGTGCACTACTGTGCCCTTTGACCGTTCAGCAAAGACATGTGTAGAAGCACATCGCTACCAGAAACGACGATTTCTCGACGTTTTCTAACTCAGGGAGCAAGTTGCACACTTCGCAGATGCATTTGGGCAACTTCCTAAGAAGCGGGTTTTTTGCCTAAAGAGACGTGCTTTAGAACACCCTAGTTTTGCCTATTTGCGCAGTAGTACAGATTCTGAGTATGTAACTGGGTTTGATGAAATCAGTATTTCTCTTGCTTTCCTGTGCGTAGGCAAGCTCAGTTTTAGTCACAGTAGCTCCCACAAATGTCTCCTCAGCATGTTCCCATTTCCTTAGAAACAGTGTATTTGCTGGGGGAAAAGTGCATTACTGTGCCCTTTCACCGTTCAGCAAAGACATGTGTAGAAGCACAGCGCTAGCAGAAACGACCATTTCTCGACGTTTTCTAACTCAGGGAACAAGTTGCACACTTCGCAGATGCATTTGAGCAACTTCGTAAGAAGAGGGTTTTTTGCCTAAAGAGACATGCTTTAGAACGCGCTAGTTTTGCCTATTTGAGCAATAGTACAGATTCTGAGTATGTAACTGGCTTTGATGAAATCAGCATTTCTCTTGCTTCCCTGTGCGTAGGGAAGCTCAGTTTTAGTCACAGTAGCTCCCACAAGTGTCTCCTCAGCGTCTTCCCATTTCCTTAGAAACAGTGTATTTGCTGGGAGAAAAATGCATTACTGTGCCCTTGGACCATTCAGCAAAGACATGTGTAGAAGCACAGCGCTAGCAGAAACGTCCGTTTCTCGACGTTTTCTAACTCAGGGAACAAGTTGCACACTTCGGAGGTGCATTTGGGCAACTTCGTAAGAAGCGGGTTTTTTGCCTAAAGAAACGTGCTTTAGAGTGCGCTAGTTTTGCCTATTTGCACAGTAGTACAGATTCTGTGTATGTAACTGGGTTTGATGAAATCAACATTTCTCTTGCTTCCCTGTGCGTAGTGAAGCTCAGTTTTAGTCACAGTAGCTTCCACAAGTGTCTCCTCAACGTGTTCCCATTTCCTTAGAAACAGTGTATTTGCTGGGAGAAAAGTACATCACTGTGCCCTTTCACCGTTCAGCAAAGACATGTGTAGAAGCACAGCGCTAGCAGAAACGACCGTTTCTCGACGTTTTCTAACTCAGGGAACAAGTTGCACACTTCGCAGATGCATTTCGCCAACTTCGTAAGAAGCGGGTTTTTTGCCCAAAGAGACGTGCTTTAGAACGCGCTAGTTTTGCCTATTTGCGGAGTAGTACAGATTCTGAGTATGTAACCGGGTTTGATGAAATCAGCATTTCTCTTGCTTCCCTGTGCATAGGGAAGCTCAGTTTTAGTCACAGTAGCACCCACAAGTGTCTCCTCAGCGTGTTCCCATTTCCTTAGAAACAGTGTACTTGCTGGGAGACAAGTCCTTTACTGTGCCTTTTGACCGTTCAGGAAAGACATGTGTAGAAGCACAGCGCTAGCAGAAACGACCGTTTCTCGACGTTTTCTAACTCAGGGAAGAAGTTGAACCCTTCGCAGATGCATTTGAGCAACTTCGTAAGAAGCGGGTTTTTTGCCTAAAGAGACGTGCTTTAGAACGCGCTAGTTTTGCCTATTTGCGCAGTAGTACAGATTCTGAGTATGTAACTGGGTTTGATGAAATCAGCATTTCTCTTGCTTCCCTGTGCGTGGGGAAGCTCAGTTTTAGTCACAGTAGCTCCCACAAGTGTCTCCTCAGCATGTTCCCATTTCCTTAGAAACAGTGTATTTGCTGGGAGAAAAGTGCATTCCTGTGCCCTTTCACCGTTCAGCAAAGACATGTGTAGAAGCACAGCGCTAGCAGAAACGACCGTTTCTCGATGTTTTCTAACTCAGGGAACAAGTTGCACACTTCGCAGATGCATTTGGGCAACTTCGTAAGAAGCGGGTTTTTTGCCTAAAGAGACGTGCTTTAGAATGCGCTAGTTTTGCCTATTTACGCAGTAGTACAGATTCTGAGTATGTAACTGGGTTTGATGAAATCAGCATTTCTCTTGCTTCCCTGTGGGTAGGGAAGCTCAGTTTTAGTCACAGTAGCTAACACATGTGTCTCCTCAGCGTCTTCCCATTTCCTTAGAAACAGTGTATTTGCTGGGAGAAAAATGCATTACTGTGCCCTGGACCATTCAGCAAAGACATGTGTAGAAGCACAGCGCTAGCAGAAACGTCCGTTTCTCGACGTTTTCTAACTCAGGGAACAAGTTGCACACTTCGGAGGTCCATTTGGGCAACTTCATAAGAAGCGGGTTTTTTGCCTAAAGAAACGTGCTTTAGAATGCGCTAGTTTTGCCTATTTGCGCTGTAGTACAGATTCTGTGTATGTAACTGGGTTTGATGAAATCAGCATTTCTCTTGCTTCCCTGTGCGTAAGGAAGCTCAGTTTTACTCACAGTAGCTCCCACAAGTGTCTCCTCAGCGTGTTCCCATTTCCTTAGAAACAGTGTATTTGCTGGGAGAAAAGTACATCACTGTGCCCTTTCACCGTTCAGCAAAGACATGTGTAGAAGCACAGCGCTAGCAGAAACGACCGTTTCTCGACGTTTTCTAACTAAGGGAACAAGTTGCACACTTCGCAGATGCATTTGGCCAACTTCGTAAGAAGCGGGTTTTTTGCCCAAAGAGACGTGCTTTAGAACGCGCTAGTTTTGCCTATTTGCGCAGTAGTACAGATTCTGAGTATGTAACTGGGTTTGATGAAATCAGCATTTCTCTTGCTTCCCTGTGCGTAGGGAAGCTCAGTTTTAGTCACAGTAGCTCCCACAACTGTCTCCTCAGCGTCTTCCCATTTCCTTAGAAACAGTGTATTTGCTGGGAAAAAAGTGCATTCCTATTCCCTTTCACCGTTCAGCAAAGACATGTGTAGAAGCACAGCGCTAGCAGAAACGACCGTTTCTCGACGTTTTCTAACTCAGGGAAGAAGTTGAACCCTTCGCAGATGCATTTGAGCAACTTCGTAAGAAGCGGGTTTTTTGCCTAAAGAGACGTGCTTTAGAACGCGCTAGTTTTGCCTATTTGCGCAGTAGTACAGATTCTGAGTATGTAACTGGGTTTGATGAAATCAGCATTTCTCTTGCTTCCCTGTGCGTAGGGAAGCTCAGTTTTAGTCACAGTAGCTCCCACAAGTGTCTCCTCAGCGTGTTCCCATTTCCTTAGAAACAGTGTATTTGCTGGGAGAAAAGTGCATTCCTGTGCCCTTTCACCGTTCAGCAAAGACATGTGTAGAAGCACAGCGCTAGCAGAAACGACCGTTTCTCGATGTTTTCTAACTCAGGGAACAAGTTGCACACTTCGCAGATGCATTTGGGCAACTTCGTAAGAAGCGGGTTTTTTGCCTAAAGAGACGTGCTTTAGAATGCGCTAGTTTTGCCTATTTGCGCAGTAGTACAGATTCTGAGTATGTAACTTGGTTTGATGAAATCAGCATTTCTCTTGCTTCCCTGTGCGTAGGCAAGCTCAGTTTTAGTCACAGTAGCTCCCACAAGTGTCTCCTCAGCGTGTTCCCATTTCCTTAGAAACAGTGTACTTGCTGGGAGAACAGTGCTTTACTGTGCCTTTTGACCGTTCAGGAAAGACATGTGTAGAAGCACAGCGCTATCAGAAACGACCGTTTCTCGACGTTTTCTAACTCAGGGAACAAGTTGCACACTTCGCAGATGCATTTGAGCAACTTCGTAAGAAGCGGGTTTTTTGCCTAAAGAGACGTGCTTTAGAACGCGCTAGTTTTGCCTATTTGCGCAGTAGTACAGATTCTGAGTATGTAACTGGGTTTGATGAAATCAGCATTTCTCTTGCTTCCCTATGCGTAGGAAAGCTCAGTTTTAGTCACAGTAGCTCCCACAAGTGTCTCCTCAGCGTGTTCCCATTTCCTTAGAAACAGTGTATTTGCTGGGAGAAAAGTGCATTCCTGTGCCCTTTCACCGTTCAGCAAAGACATGTGTAGAAGCACAGCGCTAGCAGAAACGACCGTTTCTCGATGTTTTCTAACTCAGGGAACAAGTTGCACACTTCGCAGATGCATTTGGGCAACTTCGTAAGAAGCGGGTTTTTTGCCTAAAGAGACGTGCTTTAGAACGCGCTAGTTTTGCCTATTTACGCAGTAGTACAGATTCTGAGTATGTAACTGGGTTTGATGAAATCAGCATTTCTCTTGCTTCCCTGTGGGTAGGGAAGCTCAGTTTTAGTCACAGTAGCTCCCACAAGTGTCTCCTCAGCGTGTTCCAATTTCCTTAGAAACAGTGTACTTGCTGGGAGACAAGTCCTTTACTGTGCCTTTTGACCGTTCAGGAAAGACATGTGTAGAAGCACAGCGCTAGCAGAAACGACCATTTCTCGATGTTTTCTAACTCAGGGAACAAGTTGCACACTTCGCAGATGCATTTGAGAAACTTCATAAGAAGCGGGTTTTTTGCCTAAAGAGACGTGCTTTAGAACGCGCTAGTTTTGCCTATTTGCGCAGTAGTACAGATTCTGAGTATGTAACTGGGCTTGATGAAATCAGCATTTCTCTTGGTTCCCTGTGCGTAGGGAAGCTCAGTTTTAGTCACAGTAGCTCCCACAAGTCTCTCCTCAGCGTGTTCCCATTTCCTTAGAAACAGTGTATTTGCTGGGAAAAAAGTGCATTCCTATTCCCTTTCACCGTTCAGCAAAGACATGTGTAGAAGCACAGCGCTAGCAGAAACGACCGTTTCTCGACGTTTTCTAACTCAGGGAAGAGGTTGAACCCTTCGCAGATGCATTTGAGCAACTTCGTAAGAAGCGGGTTTTTTGCCTAAAGAGACGTGCTTTAGAACGCGCTAGTTTTGCCTATTTGCGCAGTAGTACAGATTCTGAGTATGTAACTGGGTTTGATGAAATCAGCATTTCGCTTGCTTCCCTGTGCGTAGGGAAGCTCAGTTTTAGTCACAGTAGCTCCCACAAGTGTCTCCTCAGCGTGTTCCCATTTCCTTAGAAACAGTGTATTTGCTGGGAGAAAAGTGCATTCCTGTGCCCTTTCACCGTTCAGCAAAGACATGTGTAGAAGCACAGCGCTAGCAGAAACGACCGTTTCTCGACGTTTTCTAACTCAGGGAACAAGTTGCACACTTCGCAGATGCATTTGAGCAACTTCGTAAGAAGCGGGTTTTTTGCCTAAAGAGACGTGCTTTAGAATGCGCTAGTTTTGCCTATTTGCGCAGTAGTACAGATTCTGAGTATGTAACTGGGTTTGATGAAATCAGCATTTCTCTTGCTTCCCTATGCGTAGGGAAGCTCAGTTTTAGTCACAGTAGCTCTCACAAGTGTCTCCTCAGCGTGTTCCCATTTCCTTAGAAACAGTGTATTTGCTGGTAGAAAAGTGCATTCCTGTGCCCTTTCACCGTTCAGCAAAGACATGTGTAGAAGCACAGCGCTAGCAGAAACGACCGTTTCTCGATGTTTTCTAACTCAGGGAACAAGTTGCACACTTCGCAGATGCATTTGGGCAACTTCGTAAGAAGCGGGTTTTTTCCTAAAGAGACGTGCTTTAGAACGCGCTAGTTTTGCCTATTTACGCAGTAGTACAGATTCTGAGTATGTAACTGGGTTTGATGAAATCAGCATTTCTCTTGCTTCCCTGTGGGTAGGGAAGCTCAGTTTTAGTCACAGTAGCTCCCACATGTGTCTCCTCAGCGTCTTCCCATTTCCTTAGAAACAGTGTATTTGCTGGGAGAAAAATGCATTACTGTGCCCTTGGACCATTCAGCAAAGACATGTGTAGAAGCACAGCGCTAGCAGAAACGTCCGTTTCTCGACGTTTTCTAACTCAGGGAACAAGTTGCACACTTCGGAGGTACATTTGGGCAACTTCGTAAGAAGCGGGTTTTTTGCCTAAAGAAACGTGCTTTAGAATGCGCTAGTTTTGCCTATTTGCGCAGTAGTACAGATTCTGAGTATGTAACAGGGTTTGATGAAATCAGCATTTCTCTTGCTTCCCTGTGCGTAGCGAAGCTCAGTTTTAGTCACAGTAGCTCCCACAAGTGTCTCTTCAGCGTGTTCCCATTTCGTTAGAAACAGTGTATTTCCTGGGAGAAAAGTGCATTCCTGTGCTCTTTGACCGTTCAGCAAAGACATGTGTAGAAGCACAGCGCTAGCAGAAACGACCGTTTCTCGACGTTTTCTAACTCAGGGAACAAGTTGCACATCGCAGATGCATTTGAGTAACTTCGTAAGAAGTGGGTTTTTTGCCTAAAGAGACGTGCTTTAGAACGCGCTAGTTTTGCCTATTTGCGCAGTAGTACAGATTCTGAGTATGTAACTGGGTTTGATGAAATCAGCATTTCTCTTGCTTCCCTGTGCGTAGGGAAGCTCAGTTTTAGTCACAGTAGCACCCACAAGTGTCTCCTCAGCGTGTTGCCATTTCCTTAGAAACAGTGTATTTGCTGGGAGAAACGTGCACTACTGTGCCCTTTCACCGTTCAGCAAAGACATGTGTAGAAGCACAGCGCTAGCAGAAACGACCATTTCTCGACGTTTTCTAACTCAGGGAACAAGTTGCACACTTCGCAGATGCATTTGGGCAACTTCCCAAGAAGCGGGTTTTTTGCCTAAAGAGACGTGCTTTAGAACACCCTAGTTTTGCCTATTTGCGCAGTAGTACAGATTCTGAGTATGTAACTGGGTTTGATGAAATTAGTATTTCTCTTGCTTTCCTGTGCGTAGGCAAGCTCAGTTTTAGTCACAGTAGCTCCCACAAGTGTCTCCTCAGCGTGTTCCCATTTCCTTAGAAACAGTGTACTTGCTGGGAGACAAGTCCTTTACTGTGCCTTTTGACCGTTCAGGAAAGACATGTGTAGAAGCACAGCACTAGCAGAAACGACCGTTTCTCAATGTTTTCTAACTCAGGGAACAAGTTGCACACTTCGCAGATGTATTTGAGAAACTTCGTAAGAAGTGGGTTTTTTGCCTAAAGAGACGTGCTTTAGACCGCGCTAGTTTTGCCTATTTGCGCAGTGGTACAGATTCTGAGTATGTAACTGGGTTTGATGAAATCAGCATTTCTCTTGCTTCCCTGTGCATAGGGAAACTCAGTTTTAGTCACAGTAGCTCCCACAAGTGTCTCCTCAGCGTGTTCCCATTTCCTTAGAAACAGTGTATTTGCTGGGAAAAAAGTGCATTACTGTGCCCTTTCACCGTTCAGCAAAGACATGTGTAGAAGCACAGCGCTAGCAGAAACGACTGTTTCTCGACGCTTTCTAACTCAGGGAAGAAGTTGCACCCTTCGCAGATGCATTTGAGCAACTTCGTAAGAAGCGGGTTTTTTGCCTAAAGAGACGTGCTTTAGAACGCGCTAGTTTTGCCTATTTGCGCAATAGTACAGATTCTGAGTATGTAACTGGGTTTGATGAAATCAGCATTTCTCTTGCTTCCCTGTGCGTAGGGAAGCTCAGTTTTAGTCACAGTAGCTCCCACAAGTGTCTCCTCAGCGTGTTCCCATTTCCTTAGAAACAGTGTCCTTGCTGGGAGAAAAATGCATTACTGTGCCCTTTGACTGTTCAGCAAAGACATGTGTAGAAACACAGCGCTAGCAGAAACGACCATTTCTTGACGTTTTCTAACTCAGGGAACAAGTTGCACACTTCGCAGATGCATTTGGGCAACTTCGTAAGAAGCGGGTTTTTTGCCTAAAGAGACGTGCTTTAGAACGCGCTAGTTTTGCCTATTTGCGCAGTAGTACAGATTCTGAGTATGTAATTGGGTTTGATGAAATCAGCATTTCTCTTGCTTCCCTGTGCGTAGGCAAGCTCAGTTTTAGTCACAGTAGCTCCCACAAGTGTCTCCTCAGCGTGTTCCCATTTCCTTAGAAACAGTGTACTTGCTGGGAGACAAGTCCTTTACTGTGCCTTTTGACCGTTCAGGAAAGACATGTGTAGAAGCACAGCACTAGCAGAAACGACCGTTTCTCGATGTTTTCTAACTCAGGGAACAAGTTGCACACTTCGCAGATGCATTTGGGCAACTTCCTAAGAAGCGGGTTTTTTGCGTAAAGAAACGTGCTTTAGAACGCGCTAGTTTTGCCTATTTGCGCAGTAGTACAGATTCTGAGTATGTAACTGGGTTTGATTAAATCAGCATTTCTCTTGCTTCCCTGTGGGTTGGGAAGCTCAGTTTTAGTCACAGGAGCTCCCACAAGTGTCTCCTCAGCGTGTTCCCATTTCCTTAGAAACAGTGTATTTGCTGGGAGAAAAATGCATTTCTGTGCCCTTTGACCGTTCAGCAAAGACATGTGTAGAAGCACAGCGCTAGCAGAAACGACCGTTTCTCGACATTTTCTAACTCAGGGAACAAGTTGCACACTTCGCAGATGCATTTGGCCAACTTCGTAAGAAGCGGGTTTTTTGCCGAAAGAGACGTGCTTTAGAACGCGCTAGTTTTGCCTATTTGCGCAGTAGTACAGATTCTGAGTATGTAACAGGGTTTGATGAAATCAGCATTTCTCTTGCTTCCCTGTGCGTAGGGAAGCTCAGTTTAGTCACAGTAGCTCCCACAAGTGTCTCTTAAGCGTGTTCCCATTTCCTTAGAAACAGTGTATTTCCTGGGAGAAAAGTGCATTCCTGTGCCCTTTGACCGTTCAGCAAAGACATGTGTAGAAGCACAGCGCTAGCAGAAACGACCGTTTCTCGACGTTTTCTAACTCAGGGAACAAGTTGCACATCGCAGATGCAATTGAGCAACTTCGTAAGAAGTGGATTATTGCCTAAAGAGACGTGCTTTAGAACGCGCTAGTTTTGCCTATTTCCGCAGTAGTACAGATTCTGAGTATGTAACTGGGTTTGATGAAATCAGCATTTCTCTTGCTTCCCTGTGCGTAGGGAAGCTCAGTTTTAGTCACAGTAGCTCCCACAAGTGTCTCCTCAGCGTGTTCCAATTTCCTTAGAAACAGTGTATTTGCTGGGAGAAAAATGCATTACTGTGCCCTTTGACTTTTCAGCAAAGACATGTGTAGAAACACAGAGCTAGCAGAAACGACCATTTCTTGACGTTTTCTAACTCAGGGAACAAGTTGCACACTTCGCAGATGCATTTGGGCAACTTCGTAAGAAGCGGGTTTTTTGCCTAAAGAGACGTGCTTTAGAACGCGCTAGTTTTGCCTATTTGCGCAGTAGTACAGATTCTGAGTATGTAACTGGGTTTGATGAAATCAGCATTTCTCTTGCTTCCCTGTGCGTAGGCAAGCTCAGTTTTAGTCACAGTAGCTCCCACAAGTGTCTCCTCAGCGTGTTCCCATTTCCTAAGAAACAGTGTACTTGCTGGGAGAACAGTGCTTTACTGTGCCTTTTGACCGATCAGGAAAGACATGTGTAGAAGCACAGCGCCAGCAGAAACGTCCGTTTCTCGACGTTTTCTAACTCAGGGAACAAGTTGCACACTTCGGAGGTGCATTTGGGCAACTTCGTAAGAAGCGGGTTTTTTGCCTAAAGAAACGTTCTTTAGAATGCGCTAGTTTTGCCTATTTGCGCAGTAGTACAGATTCTGAGTATGTAACTGGGTTTGATGAAATCAGCATTTCTCTTGCTTCCCTGTGCGTAGCGAAGCTCAGTTTTAGTCATAGTAGCTTCCACAAGTGTCTCCTCAACGTGTTCCCATTTCCTTAGAAACAGTGTATTTGCTGGGAGAAAAGTACATCACTGTGCCCTTTCACCGTTCAGCAAAGACATGTGTAGAAGCACAGCGCTAGCAGAAACGACCGTTTCTCGACGTTTTCTAACTCAGGGAACAAGTTGCACACTTCGCAGATGCATTTGGCCAACTTCGTAAGAAGCGGGTTTTTTGCCCAAAGAGACGTGCTTTAGAACGCGCTAGTTTTGCCTATTTGCGCAGTAGTACAGATTCTGAGTATGTAACAGGGTTTGATGAAATCAGCATTTCTCTTGCTTCCCTGTGCGTAGGGAAGCTCAGTTTTAGTCACAGTAGCTCCCACAAGTGTCTCTTCAGCGTGTTCCCATTTCGTTAGAAACAGTGTATTTCCTGGGAGAAAAGTGCATTCCTGTGCTCTTTGACCGTTCAGCAAAGACATGTGTAGAAGCACAGCGCTAGCAGAAACGACCGTTTCTCGACGTTTTCTAACTCAGGGAACAAGTTGCACATCGCAGATGCATTTGAGCAACTTCGTAAGAAGTGGGTTTTTTGCCTAAAGAGACGTGCTTTAGAAAGCGCTAGTTTTGCCTATTTGCGCAGTAGTACAGATTCTGAGTATGTAACTGGGTTTGATGAAATCAGCATTTCTCTTGCTTCCCTGTGCGTAGGGAAGCTCAGTTTTAGTCACAGTAGCACCCACAATTGTCTCCTCAGCGTGTTCCCATTTCCTTAGAAACAGTGTATTTGCTGGGAGAAACGTGCACTACTGTGCTCTTTGACCGTTCAGCAAAGACATGTGTAGAAGCACAGCGCTAGCTGAAACGACCGTTTCTCGATGTTTTCTAACTCAGGGAACAAGTTGCACACTTCGCAGATGCATTTGGGCAACTTCCTAAGAAGCGGGTTTTTTGCGTAAAGAGACGTGCTTTAGAACGCGCTAGTTTTGCCTATTTGCGCAGTAGTACAGATTCTGAGTATGTAACTGCGTTTGATTAAATCAGCATTTCTCTTGCTTCCCTGTGGGTTGGGAAGCTCAGTTTTAGTCACAGTAGCTCCCACAACTGTCTCCTCAGCGTGTTCCCATTTCCTTAGAAACAGTGTATTTGCTGGGAGAAAAATGCATTTCTGTGCCCTTTGACCGTTCAGCAAAGACATGTGTAGAAGCACAGCGCTAGCAGAAACGACCGTTTCTCGACCTTTTCTAACTCAGGGAACAAGTTGCACACTTCGCAGATGCATTTGGCCAACTTCGTAAGAAGCGGGTTTTTTGCCGAAAGAGACGTGCTTTAGAACGCGCTAGTCTTGCCTATTTGCGCAGTAGTACAGATTCTGAGTATGTAACAGGGTTTGATGAAATCAGCATTTCTCTTGCTTCCCTGTGCGTAGGGAAGCTCAGTTTTAGTCACAGTAGCTCCCACAAGTGTCTCTTAAGCGTGTTCCCATTTCCTTAGAAACAGTGTATTTGCTGGGAGAAAAGTGCATTCCTGTGCCCTTTCACCGTTCAGCAAAGACATGTGTAGAAGCACAGCGCTAGCAGAAACGACCGTTTCTCGACGTTTTCTAACTCAGGGAACAAGTTGCACTTGCAGATGCAATTGAGCAACTTCGTAAGAAGTGGATTATTGCCTAAAGAGACGTGCTTTAGAACGCGCTAGTTTTGCCTATTTGCGCAGTAGTACAGATTCTGAGTATGTAACTGGGTTTGATGAAATCAGCATTTCTCTTGCTTCCCTGTGCGTAGGGAAGCTCAGTTTTAGTCACAGTAGCTCCCACAAGTGTCTCCTCAGCGTGTTCCAATTTCCTTAGAAACAGTGTATTTGCTGGGAGAAAAATGCATTACTGTGCCCTTTGACTGTTCAGCAAAGACATGTGTAGAAGCACAGCGCTAGCAGAAACGACCGTTTCTCGACGTTTTCTAACTCAGGGAACAAGTTGCACACATCGGAGGTGCATTTGGGCAACTTCGTAAGAAGCGGGTTTTTTGCCTAAAGAGACGTGCTTTAGAACGCGCTAGTTTTGCCTATTTGCACAGTAGTACAGATTCTGTGTATGTAACTGGGTTTGATGAAATCAGCATTTCTCTTGCTTCCCTGTGCGTAGCGAAGCTCAGTTTTAGTCACAGTAGCACCCACAAGTGTCTCCTCAGCGTGTTCCCATTTCCTTAGAAACAGTGTATTTCCTGGGAGAAAAGTACATCACTGTGCCCTTTCACCGTTCAGCAAAGACATGTGTAGAAGCACAGCGCTAGCAGAAACGACCGTTTCTCGACGTTTTCTAACTCAGGGAACAAGTTGCACACTTCGCAGATGCATTTGGCCAACTTCGTAAGAAACGGGTTTTTTGCCTAAAGAGACGTGCTTTAGAACGCGCTAGTTTTGCCTATTTGCGCAGTAGTACAGATTCTGAGTATGTAACAGGGTTTGATGAAATCAGCATTTCTCTTGCTTCCCTGTGCGTAGGGAAGCTCAGTTTTAGTCACAGTAGCTCCCACAAGTGTCTCTTAAGCGTGTTCCCATTTCCTTAGAAACAGTGTATTTCCTGGGAGAAAAGTGCATTCCTGTGCCCTTTGACCGTTCAGCAAAGACATGTGTAGAAGCACAGCGCTAGCAGAAACGACCGTTTCTCGACGTTTTCTAACTCAGGGAACAAGTTTCACATCGCAGATGCAATTGAGCAACTTCGTAAGAAGTGGATTATTGCCTAAAGAGCCGTCCTTTAGAACGCGCTAGTTTTGCCTATTTGCGCAGTAGTACAGATTCTGAGTATGTAACTGGGTTTGATGAAATCAGCATTTCTCTTGCTTCCCTGTGCGTAGGGAAGCTCAGTTTTAGTCACAGTAGCTCCCACAAGTGTCTCCTCAGCGTGTTCCCATTTCCTTAGAAACAGTGTATTTGCTGGGAGAAAATTACATTACTGTGCCCTTTGACCGTTCAGCAAAGACATGTGTAGAAACACAGCGCTAGCAGAAACGACCATTTCTCAACGTTTTCTAACTCAGGGAACAAGTTGCACACTTCGCAGATGCATTTGGGCAACTTCCTAAGAAGCGGGTTTTTTGCCTAAAGAGACGTGCTTTAGAACGCGCTAGTTTTGCCTATTTGCGCAGTAGTACAGATTCTGAGTATGTAACTGGGTTTGATGAAATCAGCATTTCTCTTGCTTCCCTGTGCGTAGGGAAGCTCAGTTTTAGTCACAGTAGCTCCCACAAGTGTCTCCTCAGCGTGTTCCCATTTCCTTAGAAACAGTGTACTTGCTGGGAGAACAGTGCTTTACTGTGCCTTTTGACCGTTCAGGAAAGACATGTGTAGAAGCACAGCGCCAGCAGAAACGTCCGTTTCTCGACGTTTTCTAACTCAGGGAACAAGTTGCACACTTCGGAGGTGCATTTGGGCAACTTCGTAAGAAGCGGGTTTTTTGCCTAAAGAAACGTGCTTTAGAATGCGCTAGTTTTGCCTATTTGCGCAGTAGTACAGATTCTGAGTATGTAACTGGGTTTGATGAAATCAGCATTTCTCTTGCTTCCCTGTGCGTAGCGAAGCTCAGTTTTAGTCATAATAGCTTCCACAAGTGTCTCCTCAACGTGTTCCCATTTCCTTAGAAACAGTGTATTTGCTGGGAGAAAAGTACATCACTGTGCCCTTTCACCGTTCAGTAAAGACATGTGTAGAAGCACAGCGCTAGCAGAAACGACCGTTTCTCGACGTTTTCTAACTCAGGGAACAAGTTGCACACTTCTCAGATGCATTTGGCCAACTTCGTAAGAAGCGGGTTTTTTGCCCAAAGAGACGTGCTTTAGAACGCGCTAGTTTTGCCTATTTGCACAGTAGTACAGATACTGAGTATGTAACAGGGTTTGATGAAATCAGCATTTCTCTTGCTTCCCTGTGCGTAGGGAAGCTCAGTTTTAGTCACAGTAGCTCCCACAAGTGTCTCTTCAGCGTGTTCCCATTTCTTTAGAAACAGTGTATTTCCTGGGAGAAAAGTGCATTCCTGTGCTCTTTGACCGTTCAGCAAAGACATGTGTAGAAGCACAGCGCTAGCAGAAACGACCGTTTCTCGACGTTTTCTAACTCAGGGAACAAGTTGCACATCGCAGATGCATTTGAGCAACTTCGTAAGAAGTGGGTTTTTTGCCTAAAGAGACGTGCTTTAGAACGCGCTAGTTTTGCCTATTTGCGCAGTAGTACAGATTCTGAGTATGTAACTGGGTTTGATGAAATCAGCATTTCTCTTGCTTCCCTGTGCGTAGGGAAGCTCAGTTTTAGTCACAGTAGCACCCACAAGTGTCTCCTCAGCGTGTTCCCATTTCCTTAGAAACAGTGTATTTGCTGGGAGAAACGTGCACTACTGTGCCCTTTGACCGTTCAGCAAAGACATGTGTAGAAGCACAGCGCTAGCAGAAACGACCATTTCTTGACGTTTTCTAACTCAGGGAACAAGTTGCACACTTCGCAGATACATTTGGGCAACTTCCCAAGAAGCGGGTTTTTTGCCTAAAGAGACATGCTTTAGAACACCCTAGTTTTGCCTATTTGAGCAGTAGTACAGATTCTGAGTATGTAACTGGGTTTGATGAAATCAGCATTTCTCTTGCTTCCCTGTGCGTAGGCAAGCTCAGTTTTAGTCACAGTAGCTCCCACAAGTGTCTCCTCAGCGTGTTCCCATTTCCTTAGAAACAGTGTACTTGCTGGGAGAACAGTGCTTTACTGTGCCTTTTGACCGTTCAGGATAGACATGTGTAGAAGCACAGCGCTAGCAGAAACGACCGTTTCTCGATGTTTTCTCACTCAGGGAACAAGTTGCACACTTCGCAGATGCATTTGGGCAACTTCGTAAGAAGCGGGTTTTTTGCCTAAAGAGACGTGCTTTAGAACGCGATAGTTTTGCCTATTTGCGCAGTAGTACAGATTCTGTGTATGTAACTGGGTTTGATGAAATCAGCATTTCTCTTGCTTCCCTGTGCATAGTGAAGCTCAGTTTTAGTCACAGTAGCTTCCACAGTGTCTCCTCAACGTGTTCCCATATCCTTAGAAACAGTGTATTTGCTGGAAGAAAAGTACATCACTGTGCCCTTTCACCGTTCAGCAAAGACATGTGTAGAAGCACAGCGCTAGCAGAAACGACCGTTTCTCGACCTTTTCTAACTCAGGGAACAAGTTGCACACTTCGCAGATGCATTTGGCCAACTTCGTAAGAAGCGGGTTTTTTGCCTAAAGAGACGTGCTTTAGAACGCGCTAGTTTTGCCTATTTGCGCAGTAGTACAGATTCTGAGTATGTAACAGGGTTTGATGAAATCAGCATTTCTCTTGCTTCCCTGTGCGTAGGGAAGCTCAGTTTTAGTCACAGTGGCTCCCACAAGTGTCTCTTCAGCGTGTTCCCATTTCCTTAGAAACAGTGTATTTGCTGGTAGAAAAGTGCATTCCTCTGCCCTTTGACCGTTTAGCAAAGACATGTGTAGAAGCACAGCGCTAGCAGAAACGACCGTTTCTCGACGTTTTCTAACTCAGGGAACTAGTTGCACATCGCAGATGCATTTGAGCAACTTCGTAAGAAGTGGGTTTTTTGCCTAAAGAGACATGCTTTAGAACGCGCTAGTTTTGCCTATTTGCGCAGTAGTACAGATTCTGAGTATGTAACTGGTTTGATGAAATCAGCATTTCTCTTGCTTCCCTGTGCGTAGGGAAGCTCAGTTTTAGTCACAGTAGCTCCCACAAGTGTCTCCTCAGCGTGTTCCCATTTCCTTAGAAACAGTGTATTTGCTGGGAGAAAAATGCATTACGGTGCCCTTTGACCGTTCAGCAAAGACATGTGTAGAAGCACAGCGCTAGCAGAAACGACCGTTTCTCGACGTTTTCTAACTCAGAGAACAAGTTGCACACTTCGCAGATGCATTTGAGCAACTTCGTAAGAAGCGGGTTTTTTGCCTAAAGAGACGTGCTTCAGAACGCGCTAGTTTTGCCTATTTGCGCAGTAGTACAGATTCTGCGTATGTAACTGGTTTGATGAAATCAGCATTTCTCTTGCTTCCCTTTGCATAGGGAAGCTCAGGTTTAGTCACAGTAGCACCCCAAGTGTCTCCTCAGCGTGTTCCATTTCCTTAGAAACAGTGTATTTGCTGGGAGAAACGTGCACTACTGTGCCCTTTGACCGTTCAGCAAAGACATGTGTAGAAGCACAGCGCTACCAGAAACGACCATTTCTCGACGTTTTCTTACTCAGGGAACAAGTTGCACACTTCGCAGATGCATTTGGGCAACTTCCTAAGAAGCGGGTTTTTTGCCTAAAGAGACGTGCTTTAGAACACCCTAGTTTTGCCTATTTGCGCAGTAGTACAGATTCTGAGTATGTAAATGGGTTTGATGAA
The DNA here is from genome assembly GCF_964271855.1 of Acomys minous. Lineage (NCBI taxonomy): Eukaryota > Metazoa > Chordata > Mammalia > Rodentia > Muridae > Acomys > Acomys minous. The sequence continues at coordinate 79,957,550 of NC_140484.1, read as the reverse complement.
ATCAGTATTTCTCTTGCTTTCCTGTGCGAAGGCAAGCTCAGTTTTAGTCACAGTAGCTCCCACAAGTGTCTCCTCAGCGTGTTCCCATTTCCTTAGAAACAGTGTACTTGCTGGGAGACAAGTCCTTTACTGTGCCTTTTGACCGTTCAGGAAAGACATGTGTAGAAGCACAGCGCTAGCAGAAACGACCGTTTCTCGATGTTTTCTAACTCAGGGAACAAGTTGCACACTTCGCAGATGCATTTGAGAAACTTCATAAGAAGCGGGTTTTTTGCCTAAAGAGACGTGCTTTAGAACGCGCTAGTTTTGCCTATTTGCGCAGTGGTACAGATTCTGAGTATGTAACTGGGTTTGATGAAATCAGCATTTCTCTTGCTTCCCTGTGCGTAGGGAAGCTCAGTTTTAGTCACAGTAGCTCCCACAAGTGTCTCCTCAGCGTGTTCCCATTTCCTTAGAAACAGTGTATTTGCTGGGAAAAAAGTGCATTCCTATTCCCTTTCACCGTTCAGCAAAGACATGTGTAGAAGCACAGCGCTAGCAGAAACGACCGTTTCTCGACGTTTTCTAACTCAGGGAAGAAGTTGAACCCTTAGCAGATGCATTTGAGCAACTTCGTAAGAAGCGGGTTTTTTGCCTAAAGAGACGTGCTTTAGAACGCGCTAGTTTTGCCTATTTGCGCAGTAGTACAGATTCTGAGTATGTAACTGGGTTTGATGAAATCAGCATTTCGCTTGCTTCCCTGTGCGTAGGGAAGCTCAGTTTTAGTCACAGTAGCTCCCACAAGTGTCTCCTCAGCGTGTTCCCATTTCCTTAGAAACAGTGTACTTGCTGGGAGAAAAGTGCATTCCTGTGCCCTTTCACCGTTCAGCAAAGACATGTGTAGAAGCACAGCGCTAGCAGAAACGACCGTTTCTCGATGTTTTCTAACTCAGGGAACAAGTTGCACACTTCGCAAATGCATTTGGCCAACTTCGTAAGAAGCGGGTTTTTTGCCTAAAGAGACGTGCTTTAGAACGCGCTAGTTTTGCCTATTTGCGCAGTAGTACAGATTCTGAGTATGTAACAGGGTTTGATGAAATCAGCATTTCTCTTGCTTCCCTGTGCGTAGGGAAGCTCAGTTTTAGTCACAGTGGCTCCCACAAGTGTCTCTTCAGCGTGTTCCCATTTCCTTAGAAACAGTGTATTTGCTGGTAGAAAAGTGCATTCCTCTGCCCTTTGACCGTTTAGCAAAGACATGTGTAGAAGCACAGCGCTAGCAGAAACGACCGTTTCTCGACGTTTTCTAACTCAGGGAACTAGTTGCACATCGCAGATGCATTTGAGCAACTTCGTAAGAAGTGGGTTTTTTGCCTAAAGAGACATGCTTTAGAACGCGCTAGTTTTGCCTATTTGCGCAGTAGTACAGATTCTGAGTATGTAACTGGTTTGATGAAATCAGCATTTCTCTTGCTTCCCTGTGCGTAGGGAAGCTCAGTTTTAGTCACAGTAGCTCCCACAAGTGTCTCCTCAGCGTGTTCCCATTTCCTTAGAAACAGTGTATTTGCTGGGAGAAAAATGCATTACGGTGCCCTTTGACCGTTCAGCAAAGACATGTGTAGAAGCACAGCGCTAGCAGAAATGACCGTTTCTCGACGTTTTCTAACTCAGAGAACAAGTTGCACACTTCGCAGATGCATTTGAGCAACTTCGTAAGAAGCGGGTTTTTGGCCTAAAGAGACGTGCTTCAGAACGCGCTAGTTTTGCCTATTTGCGCAGTAGTACAGATTCTGCGTATGTAACTGGTTTGATGAAATCAGCATTTCTCTTGCTTCCCTTTGCATAGGGAAGCTCAGGTTTAGTCACAGTAGCACCCACAAGTGTCTCCTCAGCGTGTTCCATTTCCTTAGAAACAGTGTATTTGCTGGGAGAAACGTGCACTACTGTGCCCTTTGACCGTTCAGCAAAGACATGTGTAGAAGCACAGCGCTACCAGAAACGACCATTTCTCGACGTTTTCTTACTCAGGGAACAAGTTGCACACTTCGCAGATGCATTTGGGCAACTTCCTAAGAAGCGGGTTTTTTGCCTAAAGAGACGTGCTTTAGAACACCCTAGTTTTGCCTATTTGCGCAGTAGTACAGATTCTGAGTATGTAAATGGGTTTGATGAAATCAGTATTTCTCTTGCTTTCCTGTGCGTAGGCAAGCTCAGTTTTAGTCACTGTAGCTCCCACAAGTGTCTCCTCAGCGTGTTCCCATTTCCTTAGAAACAGTGTACTTGCTGGGAGACAAGTCCTTTACTGTGCCTTTTGACCGTTCAGGAAAGACATGTGTAGAAGCACAGCGCTAGCAGAAACGACCGTTTCTCGATGTTTTCTAACTCAGGGAACAAGTTGCACACTTCGCAGATGCATTTGAGAAACTTCATAAGAAGCGGGTTTTTTGCCTAAAGAGACGTGCTTTAGAACGCGCTAGTTTTGCCTATTTGCGCAGTGGTACAGATTCTGAGTATGTAACTGGGTTTGATGAAATCAGCATTTCTCTTGCTTCCCTGTGCGTAGGGAAGCTCAGTTTTAGTCACAGTAGCTCCCACAAGTGTCTCCTCAGCGTGTTCCCATTTCCTTAGAAACAGTGTATTTGCTGGGAAAAAAGTGCATTCCTATTCCCTTTCACCGTTCAGCAAAGACATGTGTAGAAGCACAGCGCTAGCAGAAACGACCGTTTCTCGACGTTTTCTAACTCAGGGAAGAAGTTGAACCCTTAGCAGATGCATTTGAGCAACTTCGTAAGAAGCGGGTTTTTTGCCTAAAGAGACGTGCTTTAGAACGCGCTAGTTTTGCCTATTTGCGCAGTAGTACAGATTCTGAGTATGTAACTGGGTTTGATGAAATCAGCATTTCGCTTGCTTCCCTGTGCGTAGGGAAGCTCAGTTTTAGTCACAGTAGCTCCCACAAGTGTCTCCTCAGCGTGTTCCCATTTCCTTAGAAACAGTGTACTTGCTGGGAGAAAAGTGCATTCCTGTGCCCTTTCACCGTTCAGCAAAGACATGTGTAGAAGCACAGCGCTAGCAGAAACGACCGTTTCTCGATGTTTTCTAACTCAGGGAACAAGTTGCACACTTCGCAAATGCATTTGGGCAACTTCCTAAGAAGCGGGTTTTTTGCGTAAAGAGACGTGCTTTAGAACGCGCTAGTTTTGCCTATTTGCGCAGTAGTACAGATTCTGAGTATGTAACTGGCTTTGATTAAATCAGCATTTCTCTTGCTTCCCTGTGGGTAGGGAAGCTCAGTTTTAGTCACAGTAGCTCCCACAAGTGTCTCCTCAGCGTGTTCCAATTTCCTTAGAAACAGTGTATTTGCTGGGAGAAAAATGCATTACTGTGCCCTTTGACTGTTCAGCAAAGACATGTGTAGAAGCACAGCGCTAGCAGAAACGACCGTTTCTCGACGTTTTCTAACTCAGGGAACAAGTTGCACACTTCGCAGATGCATTTGGCCAACTTCGTAAGAAGCGGGTTTTTTGCCTAAAGAGCCGTGCTTTAGACCGCGCTAGTTTTGCCTATTTGCACAGTAGTACAGATTCTGAGTATGTAACAGTGTTTGATGAAATCAGCATTTCTCTTGCTTCCCTGTGCGTAGGGAAGCTCAGTTTTAGTCACAGTAGCTCCCACAAGTGTCTCTTAAGCGTGTTCCCATTTCCTTAGAAACAGTGTATTTCCTGGGAGAAAAGTGCATTCCTGTGCCCTTTGACCGTTCAGCAAAGACATGTGTAGAAGCACAGTGCTAGCAGAAACGACCGTTTCTCGACGTTTTCTAACTCAGGGAACAAGTTGCACATCGCAGATGCAATTGAGCAACTTCGTAAGAAGTGGATTATTGCCTAAAGAGACGTGCTTTAGAACGCACTAGTTTTGCCTATTTGCGCAGTAGTACAGATTCTGAGTATGTAACTGGGTTTGATGAAATCAGCATTTCTCTTGCTTCCCTGTGCGTAGGGAAGCTCAGTTTTAGTCACAGTAGCTCCCACAAGTGTCTCCTCAGCGTGTTCCCATTTCCTTAGAAACAGTGTATTTGCTGGGAGAAAATTACATTACTGTGCCCTTTGACCGTTCAGCAAAGACATGTGTAGAAACACAGCGCTAGCAGAAACGACCATTTCTCGACGTTTTCTAACTCAGGGAACAAGTTGCACACTTCGCAGATGCATTTGGGCAACTTCCTAAGAAGCGGGTTTTTTGCCTAAAGAGACGTGCTTTAGAACGCGCTAGTTTTTCCTATTTGCGCAGTAGTACAGATTCTGAGTATGTAACTGGGTTTGATGAAATCAGCATTTCTCTTGCTTCCCTGTGCGTAGGCAAGCTCAGTTTTAGTCACAGTAGCTCCCACAAGTGTCTCCTCAGCGTGTTCCCATTTCCATAGAAACAGTGTACTTGCTGGGAGAACAGTGCTTTACTGTGCCTTTTGACCGTTCAGGAAAGACATGTGTAGAAGCACAGCGCCAGCAGAAACGTCCGTTTCTCGACGTTTTCTAACTCAGGGAACAAGTTGCACGCTTCAGAGGTGCATTTGGGCAACTTTGTAAGAAGCGGGTTTTTTGCCTAAAGAAACGTGCTTTAGAATGCGCTAGTTTTGCCTATTTGCGCAGTAGTACAGATTCTGTGTATGTAACTGGGTTTGATGAAATCAGCATTTCTCTTGCTTCCCTGTGCGTAGCGAAGCTCAGTTTTAGTCATAGTAGCTTCCACAAGTGTCTCCTCAACGTGTTCCCATTTCCTTAGAAACAGTGTATTTGCTGGGAGAAAAGTACATCACTGTGCCCTTTCACCGTTCAGCAAAGACATGAGTAGAAGCACAGCGCTAGCAGAAACGACCGTTTCTCGACGTTTTCTAACTCAGGGAACAAGTTGCACACTTCGCAGATGCATTTGGCCAACTTCGTAAGAAGCGGGTTTTTTGCCCAAAGAGACGTGCTTTAGAACGCGCTAGTTTTGCCTATTTGCGCAGTAGTACAGATTCTGAGTATGTAACAGGGTTTGATGAAATCAGCATTTCTCTTGCTTCCCTGTGCGTAGGGAAGCTCAGTTTTAGTCACAGTAGCTACCACAAGTGTCTCTTCAGCGTGTTCCCATTTCATTAGAAACAGTGTTTTCCTGGGAGAAAAGTGCATTCCTGTGCTCTTTGACCGTTCAGCAAAGACATGTGTAGAAGCACAGCGCTAGCAGAAACGACCGTTTCTCGACGTTTTCTACCTCAGGGAACAAGTTGCACATCGCAGATGCATTTGGCCAACTTCGTAAGAAGTGGGTTTTTTGCCTAAAGAGACGTGCTTTAGAACGCGCTAGTTTTGCCTATTTGCGCAGTAGTACAGATTCTGAGTATGTAACTGGGTTTGATGAAATCAGCATTTCTCTTGCTTCCCTGTGCGTAGGGAAGCTCAGTTTTAGTCACTGTAGCACCCACAAGTGTCTCCTCAGCGTGTTCCCATTTCCTTAGAAACAGTGTATTTGCTGGGAGAAACGTGCACTACTGTGCCCTTTGACCGTTCAGCAAAGACATGTGTAGAAGCACAGCGCTAGCAGAAACGACCATTTCTCGACGTTTTCTAACTCAGGGAACAAGTTGCACACTTCGCAGATGCATTTGGGCAACTTCCCAAGAAGCGGGTTTTTTGCCTAAAGAGACGGGCTTTAGAACACCCTAGTTTTGCCTATTTGCGCAGTAGTACAGATTCTGAGTATGTAACTGGGTTTGATGAAATTAGTATTTCTCTTGCTTTCCTGTGCGTAGGCAAGCTCAGTTTTAGTCACAGTAGCTCCCACAAGTGTCTCCTCAGCGTGTTCCCATTTCCTTAGAAACAGTGTACTTGCTGGGAGACAAGTCCTTTACTGTGCCCTTTGACCGTTCAGCAAAGACATGTGTAGAAGCACAGCGCTAGCAGAAACGACCGTTTCTCGACCTTTTCTAACTCAGGGAACAAGTTGCACACTTCGTAGATGCATTTGGTCAACTTCGTAAGAAGCGGGTTTTTTGCCGAAAGAGACGTGCTTTAGAACGCGCTAGTTTTGCCTATTTGCGCAGTACTACAGATTCTGAGTATGTAACAGGGTTTGATGAAATCAGCATTTCTCTTGCTTCCCTGTGCGTAGGGAAGCTCAGTTTTAGTCACAGTAGCTCCCACAAGTGTCTCTTAAGCGTGTTCCCATTTCCTTAGAAACAGTGTATTTGCTGGGAGAAAAGTGCATTCCTGTGCCCTTTGACCGTTCAGCAAAGACATGTGTAGAAGCACAGCACTAGCAGAAACGACCGTTTCTTGACGTTTTCTAACTCAGGGAACAAGTTGCACACTTCGGAGGTGCATTTGGGCAACTTCGTAAGAAGCGGGTTTTTTGCCTAAAGAGATGTGCTTTAGAACGCGCTTATTTTGCCTATTTGCGCAGTAGTACAGATTCTGAGTATGTAACAGGGTTTGATGAAATCAGCATTTCTCTTGCTTCCCTGTGCATAGGGAAGCTCAGTTTTAGTCACAGTAGCTCCCACTAGTGTCTCTTCAGCGTGTTCCCATTTCCTTAGAAACAGTGTATTTGCTGGGAGAAAAGGGCATTCCTGTGCCCTTTGACCATTCAGCAAAGACATGTGTAGAAGCACAGCGCTAGCAGAAACGACCATTTCTCGACGTTTTCTAACTCAGGGAACAAGTTGCACACTTCGCAGATGCATTTGGGCAACTTCCTAAGAAGCGGGTTTTTTGCCTAAAGAGACGTGCTTGAGAACACGCTAGTTTTGCCTATTTGCGCAGTAGTACAGATTCTGAGTATGTAACTGGGTTTGATGAAATCAGCATTTCTCTTGCTTCCCTGTGCGTAGGGAAGCTCAGTTTTAGTCACAGTAGCTCCCACAAGTTTCTCCTCAGCGTGTTCCCATTTCCTTAGAAACAGTGTATTTGCTGGGAGAAAAGTGCATTCCTGTGCCCTTTGACCGTTTAGCAAAGACATGTGTAGAAGCACAGCGCTAGCAGAAATGACCGTTTCTCGACGTTTTCTAACTCAGGGAACAAGTTGCATACTTCGCAGATGCATTTGAGCAGCTTTTTAAGAATTGGGTTTTTTGCCTAAAGAGACATGCTTGAGAACGCGCTAGTTTTGCCTATTTGCGCAGTAGTACAGATTCTGAGTATGTAACTGGGTTTGATGAAATCAGCATTTCTCTTGCTTCCCTGTGCGTAGGGAAGCTCAGTTTTAGTCACAGTAGCTCCCACAAGTGTCTCCTCAGCGTGTTCCCATTTCCTTAGAAACAGTGTATTTGCTGGGAGAAACGTGCATTCCTGTGCCCTTTGACCGTTCAGCAAAGACATGTGTAGAAGCACAGCGCTAGCAGAAATGACCGTTTCTCGACGTTTTCTAACTCAGGGAACAAGTTGCACACTTTGCAGATGCATTTGGGCAACTTCGTAAGAAGCGGGTTTTTTGCCTAAAGAGACGTGCTTTAGAACGCGCTAGTTTTGCCTTTTGCGCAGTAGTACAGATTCTGAGTATGTAACTGGGCTGGATGAAATCAGCATTTCTCTTGCTTCCCTGTGGGTAGGGAAGCTCAGTTTTAGTCACAGTAGCTCCCACAAGTGTCACCTCTGCGTGTTCCCATTTCCTTAGAAACAGTGTATTTGCTGGGAGAAAAGGGCATTCCTGTGCCCTTTGACCGTTCAGCAAAGACATGTGTAGAAGCACAGCGCTGGCAGAAACGACCGTTTCTCGACGTTTTCTAACTCAGGGAACAAGTTGCACACTTCGCAGATGCATTTGAGCAACTTCGTAAGAAGCGGGTTTTTGCCTAAAGAGACGTGCTTTAGAACGCACTAGTTTTGCCTATTTGCGCAGTAGTACAGATTCTGAGTATGTAACTGGGTTTGATGAAATCAGCATTTCTCTTGCTTCCCTGTGCATAGGGAAGCTCAGTTTTAGTCACAGTAGCTCCAACAAATGTTTCCTCTGCATGTTCCCATTTCCTTAGAAACAGTGTATTTGCTGGGAGAAAAGTGCATTCCTGTGCCCTTTCACCGTTCAGCAAAGACATGTGTAGAAGCACAGCGCTAGCAGAAACAACCGTTTCTCGACGTTTTCTAACTCAGGGAACAAGTTGCACACTTCGCAGATGCATTTGGGCAACTTCGTAAGAAGCGGGTTTTTTGCCTAAAGAGACGTGCTTTAGAACGTGCTAGTTTTGCCTATTTGCGCAGTAGTACAGATTCTGAGTATGTAACTGGGTTTGATGAAATCAGCATTTCTCTTGCTTCCCTGTGCGTAGGGAAGCTCAGTTTTAGTCACAGTAGCTCCCACAATTGTCTCCTCAGCGTGTTCCCATTTCCTTAGAAACAGTGTATTTGCTGGGAGAAAAGTGCATTCCTGTGCCCTTTGACCGTTCAGCAAAGACATGTGTAGAAGCACAGCGCTAGCAGAAATGACCGTTTCTTGACGTTTTCTAACTCAGGGAACAAGTTGCACACTTCGCAGATGCATTTGAGCAGCTTCGCAAGAAGCGGGTTTTTTGCCTAAAGAGACATGCTTGAGAACGCGCTAGTTTTGCCTATTTGCGCAGTAGTACAGATTCTGAGTATGTAACTGGGTTTGATGAAATCAGCATTTCTCTTGCTTCCCTGTGCGTAGGGAAGCTCAGTTTTAGTCACAGTAGCTCCCACAAGTGTCTCCTCAGCGTGTTCCCATTTCCTTAGAAACAGTGTATTTGCTGGGAGAAAAGTGCATTACTGTGCCCTTTGACCGTTCAGCAAAGACATGTGTAGAAGCACAGCGCTAGCAGAAATGACCGTTTCTCGACGTTTTCTAACTCAGGGAACAAGTTGCACACTTCGCAGATGCATTTGGGCAACTTCGTAAGAAGCGGTTTTTTTGCCTAAAGAGACGTGCTTTAGAACGCGCTAGTTTTGCCTATTTGCGCAGTAGTACAGATTCTGAGTATGTAACTGGGTTTGATGAAATCAGCATTTCTCTTGCTTCCCTGTGCGTAGGGAAGCTCAGTTTTAGTCACAGTAGCTCCCACAAGTGTCTCCTCAGCGTGTTCCCATTTCCTTAGAAACAGTGTATTTGCTGGGAGAAAAGTGCATTCCTGTGCCCTTTGACCGTTCAGCAAAGACATGTGTAGAAGCACAGCGCTGGCAGAAACGACCGTTTCTCGACGTTTTCTAACTCAGGGAACAAGTTGCACCTTCGCAGATGCATTTGAGCAACTTCGTAAGAAGCGGGTTTTTTGCCTAAAGAGACGTGCTTTAGAACGCGCTAGTTTTGCCTATTTGCGCAGTAGTACAGATTCTGAGTATGTAACTGGGTTTGATGAAATCAGCATTTCTCTTGCTTCCCTGTGCATAGGGAAGCTCAGTTTTAGTCACAGTAGCTCCAACAAATGTCTCCTCTGCATGTTCCCATTTCCTTAGAAACAGTGTATTTGCTGGGAGAAAAGTGCATTCCTGCGCCCTTTCACCGTTCAGCAAAGACATGTGTAGAAGCACAGCGCTAGCAGAAACAACCGTTTCTCGACGTTTTCTAACTCAGGGAACAAGTTGCACACTTCGCAGATGCATTTGGGCAACTTCGTAAGAAGCGGGTTTTTTTTGTAAAGAGACGTGCTTTAGAACGCGCTAGTTTTGCCTATTTGCGCAGTAGTACAGATTCTGAGTATGTAACTGGGTTTGATGAAATCAGCATTTCTCTTGCTTCCCTGTGCGTAGGGAAGCTCAGTTTTAGTCACAGTAGCTCCCACAATTGTCTCCTCAGCGTGTTCCCATTTCCTTAGAAACAGTGTATTTGCTGGGAGAAAAGTGCATTCCTGTGCCCTTTGACCGTTCAGCAAAGACATGTGTAGAAGCACAGCGCTAGCAGAAATGACCGTTTCTCGACGTTTTCTAACTCAGGGAACAAGTTGCACACTTCGCAGATGCATTTGAGCAGCTTCGCAAGAAGCGGGTTTTTTGCCTAAAGAGACATGCTTGAGAACGCGCTAGTTTCGCCTATTTGCGCAGTAGTACAGATTCTGAGTATGTAACTGGGTTTGATGAAATCAGCATTTCTCTTGCTTCCCTGTGCGTAGGGAAGCTCAGTTTTAGTCACAGTAGCTCCCACAAGTGTCTCCTCAGCGTGTTCCCATTTCCTTAGAAACAGTGTATTTGCTGGGAGAAAAGTGCATTCCTGTGCCCTTTCACCGTTCAGCAAAGACATGTGTAGAAGCACAGCGCTAGCAGAAATGACCGTTTCTCGACGTTTTCTAACTCAGGGAACAAGTTGCACACTTCGCAGATGCATTTGGGCAACTTCGTAGGAAGCGGTTTTTTTGCCTAAAGAGACGTGCTTTAGAACGCGCTAGTTTTGCCTATTTGCGCAGTAGTACAGATTCTGAGTATGTAACTGGGTTTGAGGAAATCAGCATTTCTCTTGCTTCCCTGTGCGTAGGGAAGCTCAGTTTTAGTCACAGTAGCTCCCACAAGTGTCACCTCTGCGTGTTCCCATTTCCTTAGAAACAGTGTATTTGCTGGGAGAAAAGTGCATTCCTGTGCCCTTTGACCGTTCAGCAAAGTCATGTGTAGAAGCACAGCGCTGGCAGAAATGACCGTTTCTCGACGTTTTCTAACTCAGGGAACAAGTTGCACACTTCGCAGATGCATTTGAGCAACTTCGTAAGAAGCGGGTTTTTTTGCCTAAAGAGACGTGCTTTAGAACGCGCTAGTTTTGCCTATTTGCGCAGTAGTACAGATTCTGAGTATGTAACTGGGTTTGATGAAATCAGCATTTCTCTTGCTTCCCTGTGCATAGGGAAGCTCAGTTTTAGTCACAGTAGCTCCAACAAATGTCTGCTCTGCATGTTCCCATTTCCTTAGAAACAGTGTATTTGCTGGGAGAAAAGGGCATTCCTGTGCCCTTTCACCGTTCAGCAAAGACATGTGTAGAAGCACAGCGCTAGCAGAAACGACCGTTTCTCAACGTTTTCTAACTCAGGGAACAAGTTGCACACTTCGCAGATGCATTTGGGCAACTTCGTAAGAAGCGGGTTTTTTTTGTAAAGAGACGTGCTTTAGAACGCGCTAGTTTTGCCTATTTGCGCAGTAGTACAGATTCTGAGTATGTAACTGGGTTTGATGAAATCAGCATTTCTCTTGTTTCCCTGTGCGTAGGGAAGCTCAGTTTTAGTCACAGTAGCTCCCACAAGTGTCACCTCTGCGTGTTCCCATTTCCTTAGAAACAGTGTATTTGCTGGGAGAAAAGTGCATTACTGTGCCCTTTGACCGTTCAGCAAAGACATGTGTAGAAGCACAGCGCTAGCAGAAATGACCGTTTCTTGACGTTTTCTAACTCAGGGAACAAGTTGCACACTTCGCAGATGCATTTGAGCAGCTTCGCCAGAAGCGGGTTTTTTGCCTAAAGAGACATGCTTGAGAACGCGCTAGTTTTGCCTATTTGCGCAGTAGTACAGATTCTGAGTATGTAACTGGGTTTGATGAAATCAGCATTTCTCTTGCTTCCCTGTGCGTAGGGAAGCTCAGTTTTAGTCACAGTAGCTCCCACAAGTGTCTCCTCAGCGTGTTCCCATTTCCTTAGAAACAGTGTATTTGCTGGGAGAAAAGTGCATTACTGTGCCCTTTGACCGTTCAGCAAAGACATGTGTAGAAGCACAGCGCTAGCAGAAATGACCGTTTCTCGACGTTTTCTAACTCAGGGAACAAGTTGCACACTTCGCAGATGCATTTGGGCAACTTCGTAAGAAGCGGTTTTTTTGCCTAAAGAGACGTGCTTTAGAACGCGCTAGTTTTGCCTATTTGCGCAGTAGTACAGATTCTGAGTATGTAACTGGGTTTGATGAAATCAGCATTTCTCTTGCTTCCCTGTGCGTAGGGAAGCTCAGTTTTAGTCACAGTAGCTCCCACAAGTGTCTCCTCAGCGTGTTCCCATTTCCTTAGAAAGAGTGTATTTGCTGGGAGAAAAGTGCATTCCTGTGCCCTTTGACCGTTCAGCAAAGACATGTGTAGAAGCACAGCGCCAGCAGAAACGTCCGTTTCTCGACGTTTTCTAACTCAGGGAACAAGTTGCACGCTTCAGAGGTGCATTTGGGCAACTTTGTAAGAAGCGGGTTTTTTGCCTAAAGAAACGTGCTTTAGAATGCGCTAGTTTTGCCTATTTGCGCAGTAGTACAGATTCTGTGTATGTAACTGGGTTTGATGAAATCAGCATTTCTCTTGCTTCCCTGTGCGTAGCGAAGCTCAGTTTTAGTCATAGTAGCTTCCACAAGTGTCTCCTCAACGTGTTCCCATTTCCTTAGAAACAGTGTATTTGCTGGGAGAAAAGTACATCACTGTGCCCTTTCACCGTTCAGCAAAGACATGTGTAGAAGCACAGCGCTAGCAGAAACGACCGTTTCTCGACGTTTTCTAACTCAGGGAACAAGTTGCACACTTCGCAGATGCATTTGGCCAACTTCGTAAGAAGCGGGTTTTTTGCCCAAAGAGACGTGCTTTAGAACGCGCTAGTTTTGCCTATTTGCGCAGTAGTACAGATTCTGAGTATGTAACAGGGTTTGATGACATCAGCATTTCTCTTGCTTCCCTGTGCGTAGGGAAGCTCAGTTTTAGTCACAGTAGCTACCACAAGTGTCTCTTCAGCGTGTTCCCATTTCATTAGAAACAGTGTTTTCCTGGGAGAAAAGTGCATTCCTGTGCTCTTTGACCGTTCAGCAAAGACATGTGTAGAAGCACAGCGCTAGCAGAAACGACCGTTTCTCGACGTTTTCTACCTCAGGGAACAAGTTGCACATCGCAGATGCATTTGGCCAACTTCGTAAGAAGTGGGTTTTTTGCCTAAAGAGACGTGCTTTAGAACGCGCTAGTTTTGCCTATTTGCGCAGTAGTACAGATTCTGAGTATGTAACTGGGTTTGATGAAATCAGCATTTCTCTTGCTTCCCTGTGCGTAGGGAAGCTCAGTTTTAGTCACTGTAGCACCCACAAGTGTCTCCTCAGCGTGTTCCCATTTCCTTAGAAACAGTGTATTTGCTGGGAGAAAAGTGCATTCCTGTGCCCTTTGACCGTTCAGCAAAGACATGTGTAGAAGCACAGCACTAGCAGAAACGACCGTTTCTTGACGTTTTCTAACTCAGGGAACAAGTTGCACACTTCGGAGGTGCATTTGGGCAACTTCGTAAGAAGCGGGTTTTTTGCCTAAAGAGATGTGCTTTAGAACGCGCTAATTTTGCCTATTTGCGCAGTAGTACAGATTCTGAGTATGTAACAGGGTTTGATGAAATCAGCATTTCTCTTGCTTCCCTGTGCATAGGGAAGCTCAGTTTTAGTCACAGTAGCTCCCACTAGTGTCTCTTCAGCGTGTTCCCATTTCCTTAGAAACAGTGTATTTGCTGGGAGAAAAGTGCATTCCTGTGCCCTTTGACCATTCAGCAAAGACATGTGTAGAAGCACAGCGCTAGCAGAAACGACCATTTCTCGACGTTTTCTAACTCAGGGAACAAGTTGCACACTTCGCAGATGCATTTGGGCAACTTCCTAAGAAGCGGGTTTTTTGCCTAAAGAGACGTGCTTGAGAACACGCTAGTTTTGCCTATTTGCGCAGTAGTACAGATTCTGAGTATGTAACTGGGTTTGATGAAATCAGCATTTCTCTTGCTTCCCTGTGCGTAGGGAAGCTCAGTTTTAGTCACAGTAGCTCCCACAAGTTTCTCCTCAGCGTGTTCCCATTTCCTTAGAAACAGTGTATTTGCTGGGAGAAAAGTGCATTCCTGTGCCCTTTGACCGTTTAGCAAAGACATGTGTAGAAGCACAGCGCTAGCAGAAATGACCGTTTCTCGACGTTTTCTAACTCAGGGAACAAGTTGCATACTTCGCAGATGCATTTGAGCAGCTTCTTAAGAAGTGGGTTTTTTGCCTAAAGAGACATGCTTGAGAACGCGCTAGTTTTGCCTATTTGCGCAGTAGTACAGATTCTGAGTATGTAACTGGGTTTGATGAAATCAGCATTTCTCTTGCTTCCCTGTGCGTAGGGAAGCTCAGTTTTAGTCACAGTAGCTCCCACAAGTGTCTCCTCAGCGTGTTCCCATTTCCTTAGAAACAGTGTATTTGCTGGGAGAAAAGTGCATTCCTGTGCCCTTTGACCGTTCAGCAAAGACATGTGTAGAAGCACAGCGCTAGCAGAAATGACCGTTTCTCGACGTTTTCTAACTCAGGGAACAAGTTGCACACTTCGCAGATGCATTTGAGCAACTTCGTAAGAAGCGGGTTTTTTACCTAAAGAGACGTGCTTTAGAACGCGCTAGTTTTGCCTATTTGCGCAGTAGTACAGATTCTGAGTATGTAACTGGGTTTGATGAAATCAGCATTTCTCTTGCTTCCCTGTGCGTAGGGAAGCTCAGTTTTCGTCACAGTAGCTCCCACAAGTGTCTCCTCAGCGTGTTCCCATTTCCTTAGAAACAGTGTATTTGCTGGGAGAAAAGTGCATTCCTGTGCCCTTTCACTGTTCAGCAAAGACATGTGTAGAAGCACAGCGCTAGCAGAAATGACCGTTTCTCGACGTTTTCTAACTCAGGGAACAAGTTGCACACTTCGCAGATGCATTTGAGCAGCTTCGCAAGAAGCGGGTTTTTTGCCTAAAGAGACATGCTTGAGAACGCGCTAGTTTTGCCTATTTGCGCAGTAGTACAGATTCTGAGTATGTAACTGGGTTTGATGAAATCAGCATTTCTCTTGCTTCCCTGTGCGTAGGGAAGCTCAGTTTTAGTCACAGTAGCTCCCACAAGTGTCTCCTCAGCGTGTTCCCATTTCCTTAGAAACAGTGTATTTGCTGGGAGAAAAGTGCATTCCTGTGCCCTTTGACCGTTCAGCAAAGACATGTGTAGAAGCACAGCGCTAGCAGAAATGACCGTTTCTCGACGTTTTCTAACTCAGGGAACAAGTTGCACACTTTGCAGATGCATTTGGGCAACTTCGTAAGAAGCGGGTTTTTTGCCTAAAGAGATGTGCTTTAGAACGCGCTAATTTTGCCTATTTGCGCAGTAGTACAGATTCTGAGTATGTAACAGGGTTTGATGAAATCAGCATTTCTCTTGCTTCCCTGTGCATAGGGAAGCTCAGTTTTAGTCACAGTAGCTCCCACAAGTGTCTCCTCAGCGTGTTCCCATTTCCTTAGAAACAGTGTATTTGCTGGGAGAAAAGTGCATTCCTGTGCCCTTTGACCATTCAGCAAAGACATGTGTAGAAGCACAGCGCTAGCAGAAACGACCATTTCTCGACGTTTTCTAACTCAGGGAACAAGTTGCACACTTCGCAGATGCATTTGGGCAACTTCCTAAGAAGCGGGTTTTTTGCCTAAAGAGACGTGCTTGAGAACACGCTAGTTTTGCCTATTTGCGCAGTAGTACAGATTCTGAGTATGTAACTGGGTTTGATGAAATCAGCATTTCTCTTGCTTCCCTGTGCGTAGGGAAGCTCAGTTTTAGTCACAGTAGCTCCCACAAGTTTCTCCTCAGCGTGTTCCCATTTCCTTAGAAACAGTGTATTTGCTGGGAGAAAAGTGCATTCCTGTGCCCTTTGACCGTTTAGCAAAGACATGTGTAGAAGCACAGCGCTAGCAGAAATGACCGTTTCTCGACGTTTTCTAACTCAGGGAACAAGTTGCATACTTCGCAGATGCATTTGAGCAGCTTCTTAAGAAGTGGGTTTTTTGCCTAAAGAGACATGCTTGAGAACGCGCTAGTTTTGCCTATTTGCGCAGTAGTACAGATTCTGAGTATGTAACTGGGTTTGATGAAATCAGCATTTCTCTTGCTTCCCTGTGCGTAGGGAAGCTCAGTTTTAGTCACAGTAGCTCCCACAAGTGTCTCCTCAGCGTGTTCCCATTTCCTTAGAAACAGTGTATTTGCTGGGAGAAAAGTGCATTCCTGTGCCCTTTGACCGTTCAGCAAAGACATGTGTAGAAGCACAGCGCTAGCAGAAATGACCGTTTCTCGACGTTTTCTAACTCAGGGAACAAGTTGCACACTTCGCAGATGCATTTGAGCAACTTCGTAAGAAGCGGGTTTTTTGCCTAAAGAGACGTGCTTTAGAACGCGCTAGTTTTGCCTATTTGCGCACTAGTACAGATTCTGAGTATGTAACTGGGTTTGATGAAATCAGCATATCTCTTGCTTCCCTGTGCGTAGGGAAGCTCAGTTTTAGTCACAGTAGCTCCCACAAGTGTCTCCTCAGAGTGTTCCCATTTCCTTAGAAACAGTGTATTTGCTGGGAGAAAAGTGCATACCTGTGCCCTTTGACCGTTCAGCAAAGACATGTGTAGAAGCACAGGGCTAGCAGAAATGACCGTTTCTCGATGTTTTCTAACTCAGGGAACAAGTTGCACACTTCGCAGATGCATTTGAGCAACTTCGCAAGAAGCGGGTTTTTTGCCTAAAGAGACATGCTTGAGAACGCGCTAGTTTTGCCTATTTGCGCAGTAGTACAGATTCTGAGTATGTAACTGGGTTTGATGAAATCAGCATTTCTCTTGCTTCCCTGTGCGTAGGGAAGCTCAGTTTTCGTCACAGTAGCTCCCACAAGTGTCTCCTCAGCGTGTTCCCATTTCCTTAGAAACAGTGTATTTGCTGGGAGAAAAGTGCATTCCTGTGCCCTTTCACTGTTCAGCAAAGACATGTGTAGAAGCACAGCGCTAGCAGAAATGACCGTTTCTCGACGTTTTCTAACTCAGGGAACAAGTTGCACACTTCGCAGATGCATTTGAGCAGCTTCGCAAGAAGCGGGTTTTTTGCCTAAAGAGACATGCTTGAGAACGCGCTAGTTTTGCCTATTTGCGCAGTAGTACAGATTCTGAGTATGTAACTGGGTTTGATGAAATCAGCATTTCTCTTGCTTCCCTGTGCGTAGGGAAGCTCAGTTTTAGTCACAGTAGCTCCCACAAGTGTCTCCTCAGCGTGTTCCCATTTCCTTAGAAACAGTGTATTTGCTGGGAGAAACGTGCATTCCTGTGCCCTTTGACCGTTCAGCAAAGACATGTGTAGAAGCACAGCGCTAGCAGAAATGACCGTTTCTCGACGTTTTCTAACTCAGGGAACAAGTTGCACACTTTGCAGATGCATTTGGGCAACTTCGTAAGAAGCGGGTTTTTTGCCTAAAGAGACGTGCTTTAGAACGCGCTAGTTTTGCCTTTTGCGCAGTAGTACAGATTCTGAGTATGTAACTGGGCTGGATGAAATCAGCATTTCTCTTGCTTCCCTGTGCGTAGGGAAGCTCAGTTTTAGTCACAGTAGCTCCCACAAGTGTC
The DNA here is from genome assembly GCF_964271855.1 of Acomys minous. Taxonomy (NCBI): domain Eukaryota; kingdom Metazoa; phylum Chordata; class Mammalia; order Rodentia; family Muridae; genus Acomys; species Acomys minous. The sequence goes on along the minus strand of NC_140484.1, from coordinate 79,940,265 downwards.
ACCTCTGCGTGTTCCCATTTCCTTAGAAACAGTGTATTTGCTGGGAGAAAAGTGCATTCCTGTGCCCTTTGACCGTTCAGCAAAGACATGTGTAGAAGCACAGCGCTAGCAGAAATGACCGTTTCTCGACGTTTTCTAACTCAGGGAACAAGTTGCACACTTCGCAGATGCATTTGAGCAACTTCGTAAGAAGCGGGTTTTTTGCCTAAAGAGACATGCTTGAGAACGCGCTAGTTTTGCCTATTTGCGCAGTAGTACAGATTCTGAGTATGTAACTGGGTTTGATGAAATCAGCATTTCTCTTGCTTCCCTGTGCATAGGGAAGCTCAGTTTTAGTCACAGTAGCTCCAACAAATGTCTCCTCTGCATGTTCCCATTTCCTTAGAAACAGTGTATTTGCTGGGAGAAAAGGGCATTCCTGTGCCCTTTGACCGTTCAGCAAAGACATGTGTAGAAGCACAGCGCTGGCAGAAACGACCGTTTCTCGACGTTTTCTAACTCAGGGAACAAGTTGCACACTTCGCAGATGCATTTGAGCAACTTCGTAAGAAGCGGGTTTTTGCCTAAAGAGACGTGCTTTAGAACGCGCTAGTTTTGCCTATTTGCGCAGTAGTACAGATTCTGAGTATGTAACTGGGTTTGATGAAATCAGCATTTCTCTTGCTTCCCTGTGCATAGGGAAGCTCAGTTTTAGTCACAGTAGCTCCAACAAATGTCTCCTCTGCATGTTCCCATTTCCTTAGAAACAGTGTATTTGCTGGGAGAAAAGTGCATTCCTGTGCCCTTTCACCGTTCAGCAAAGACATGTGTAGAAGCACAGCGCTAGCAGAAACAACCGTTTCTCGACGTTTTCTAACTCAGGGAACAAGTTGCACACTTCGCAGATGCATTTGGGCAACTTCGTAAGAAGCGGGTTTTTTGCCTAAAGAGACGTGCTTTAGAACGCGCTAGTTTTGCCTATTTGCGCAGTAGTACAGATTCTGAGTATGTAACTGGGTTTGATGAAATCAGCATTTCTCTTGCTTCCCTGTGCGTAGGGAAGCTCAGTTTTAGTCACAGTAGCTCCCACAATTGTCTCCTCAGCGTGTTCCCATTTCCTTAGAAACAGTGTATTTGCTGGGAGAAAAGTGCATTCCTGTGCCCTTTGACCGTTCAGCAAAGACATGTGTAAAAGCACAGCGCTAGCAGAAATGACCGTTTCTTGACGTTTTCTAACTCAGGGAACAAGTTGCACACTTCGCAGATGCATTTGAGCAGCTTCGCAAGAAGCGGGTTTTTTGCCTAAAGAGACATGCTTGAGAACGCGCTAGTTTTGCCTATTTGCGCAGTAGTACAGATTCTGAGTATGTAACTGGGTTTGATGAAATCAGCATTTCTCTTGCTTCCCTGTGCGTAGGGAAGCTCAGTTTTAGTCACAGTAGCTCCCACAAGTGTCTCCTCAGCGTGTTCCCATTTCCTTAGAAACAGTGTATTTGCTGGGAGAAAAGTGCATTACTGTGCCCTTTGACCGTTCAGCAAAGACATGTGTAGAAGCACAGCGCTAGCAGAAATGACCGTTTCTCGACGTTTTCTAACTCAGGGAACAAGTTGCACACTTCACAGATGCATTTGGGCAACTTCGTAAGAAGCGGTTTTTTTGCCTAAAGAGACGTGCTTTAGAACGCGCTAGTTTTGCCTATTTGCGCAGTAGTACAGATTCTGAGTATGTAACTGGGTTTGATGAAATCAGCATTTCTCTTGCTTCCCTGTGCGTAGGGAAGCTCAGTTTTAGTCACAGTAGCTCCCACAAGTGTCTCCTCAGCGTGTTCCCATTTCCTTAGAAAGAGTGTATTTGCTGGGAGAAAAGTGCATTCCTGTGCCCTTTGACCGTTCATCAAAGACATGTGTAGAAGCACAGCGCTGGCAGAAACGACCGTTTCTCGACGTTTTCTAACTCAGGGAACAAGTTGCACCTTCGCAGATGCATTTGAGCAACTTCGTAAGAAGCGGGTTTTTTGCCTAAAGAGACGTGCTTTAGAACGCGCTAGTTTTGCCTATTTGCGCAGTAGTACAGATTCTGAGTATGTAACTGGGTTTGATGAAATCAGCATTTCTCTTGCTTCCCTGTGCATAGGGAAGCTCAGTTTTAGTCACAGTAGCTCCAACAAATGTCTCCTCTGCATGTTCCCATTTCCTTAGAAACAGTGTATTTGCTGGGAGAAAAGTGCATTCCTGTGCCCTTTCACCGTTCAGCAAAGACATGTGTAGAAGCACAGCGCTAGCAGAAACAACCGTTTCTCGACGTTTTCTAACTCAGGGAACAAGTTGCACACTTCGCAGATGCATTTGGGCAACTTCCTAAGAAGCGGGTTTTTTGCCTAAAGAGACGTGCTTGAGAACACGCTAGTTTTGCCTATTTGCGCAGTAGTACAGATTCTGAGTATGTAACTGGGTTTGATGAAATCAGCATTTCTCTTGCTTCCCTGTGCGTAGGGAAGCTCAGTTTTAGTCACAGTAGCTCCCACAAGTTTCTCCTCAGCGTGTTCCCATTTCCTTAGAAACAGTGTATTTGCTGGGAGAAAAGTGCATTCCTGTGCCCTTTGACCGTTTAGCAAAGACATGTGTAGAAGCACAGCGCTAGCAGAAATGACCGTTTCTCGACGTTTTCTAACTCAGGGAACAAGTTGCATACTTCGCAGATGCATTTGAGCAGCTTCTTAAGAAGTGGGTTTTTTGCCTAAAGAGACATGCTTGAGAACGCGCTAGTTTTGCCTATTTGCGCAGTAGTACAGATTCTGAGTATGTAACTGGGTTTGATGAAATCAGCATTTCTCTTGCTTCCCTGTGCGTAGGGAAGCTCAGTTTTAGTCACAGTAGCTCCCACAAGTGTCTCCTCAGCGTGTTCCCATTTCCTTAGAAACAGTGTATTTGCTGGGAGAAAAGTGCATTCCTGTGCCCTTTGACCGTTCAGCAAAGACATGTGTAGAAGCACAGCGCTAGCAGAAATGACCGTTTCTCGACGTTTTCTAACTCAGGGAACAAGTTGCACACTTCGCAGATGCATTTGAGCAACTTCGTAAGAAGCGGGTTTTTTACCTAAAGAGACGTGCTTTAGAACGCGCTAGTTTTGCCTATTTGCGCAGTAGTACAGATTCTGAGTATGTAACTGGGTTTGATGAAATCAGCATTTCTCTTGCTTCCCTGTGCGTAGGGAAGCTCAGTTTTCGTCACAGTAGCTCCCACAAGTGTCTCCTCAGCGTGTTCCCATTTCCTTAGAAACAGTGTATTTGCTGGGAGAAAAGTGCATTCCTGTGCCCTTTCACTGTTCAGCAAAGACATGTGTAGAAGCACAGCGCTAGCAGAAATGACCGTTTCTCGACGTTTTCTAACTCAGGGAACAAGTTGCACACTTCGCAGATGCATTTGAGCAGCTTCGCAAGAAGCGGGTTTTTTGCCTAAAGAGACATGCTTGAGAACGCGCTAGTTTTGCCTATTTGCGCAGTAGTACAGATTCTGAGTATGTAACTGGGTTTGATGAAATCAGCATTTCTCTTGCTTCCCTGTGCGTAGGGAAGCTCAGTTTTAGTCACAGTAGCTCCCACAAGTGTCTCCTCAGCGTGTTCCCATTTCCTTAGAAACAGTGTATTTGCTGGGAGAAAAGTGCATTCCTGTGCCCTTTGACCGTTCAGCAAAGACATGTGTAGAAGCACAGCGCTAGCAGAAATGACCGTTTCTCGACGTTTTCTAACTCAGGGAACAAGTTGCACACTTTGCAGATGCATTTGGGCAACTTCGTAAGAAGCGGGTTTTTTGCCTAAAGAGATGTGCTTTAGAACGCGCTAATTTTGCCTATTTGCGCAGTAGTACAGATTCTGAGTATGTAACAGGGTTTGATGAAATCAGCATTTCTCTTGCTTCCCTGTGCATAGGGAAGCTCAGTTTTAGTCACAGTAGCTCCCACTAGTGTCTCTTCAGCGTGTTCCCATTTCCTTAGAAACAGTGTATTTGCTGGGAGAAAAGTGCATTCCTGTGCCCTTTGACCATTCAGCAAAGACATGTGTAGAAGCACAGCGCTAGCAGAAACGACCATTTCTCGACGTTTTCTAACTCAGGGAACAAGTTGCACACTTCGCAGATGCATTTGGGCAACTTCCTAAGAAGCGGGTTTTTTGCCTAAAGAGACGTGCTTGAGAACACGCTAGTTTTGCCTATTTGCGCAGTAGTACAGATTCTGAGTATGTAACTGGGTTTGATGAAATCAGCATTTCTCTTGCTTCCCTGTGCGTAGGGAAGCTCAGTTTTAGTCACAGTAGCTCCCACAAGTTTCTCCTCAGCGTGTTCCCATTTCCTTAGAAACAGTGTATTTGCTGGGAGAAAAGTGCATTCCTGTGCCCTTTGACCGTTTAGCAAAGACATGTGTAGAAGCACAGCGCTAGCAGAAATGACCGTTTCTCGACGTTTTCTAACTCAGGGAACAAGTTGCATACTTCGCAGATGCATTTGAGCAGCTTCTTAAGAAGTGGGTTTTTTGCCTAAAGAGACATGCTTGAGAACGCGCTAGTTTTGCCTATTTGCGCAGTAGTACAGATTCTGAGTATGTAACTGGGTTTGATGAAATCAGCATTTCTCTTGCTTCCCTGTGCGTAGGGAAGCTCAGTTTTAGTCACAGTAGCTCCCACAAGTGTCTCCTCAGCGTGTTCCCATTTCCTTAGAAACAGTGTATTTGCTGGGAGAAAAGTGCATTCCTGTGCCCTTTGACCGTTCAGCAAAGACATGTGTAGAAGCACAGCGCTAGCAGAAATGACCGTTTCTCGACGTTTTCTAACTCAGGGAACAAGTTGCACACTTCGCAGATGCATTTGAGCAACTTCGTAAGAAGCGGGTTTTTTGCCTAAAGAGACGTGCTTTAGAACGCGCTAGTTTTGCCTATTTGCGCACTAGTACAGATTCTGAGTATGTAACTGGGTTTGATGAAATCAGCATATCTCTTGCTTCCCTGTGCGTAGGGAAGCTCAGTTTTAGTCACAGTAGCTCCCACAAGTGTCTCCTCAGAGTGTTCCCATTTCCTTAGAAACAGTGTATTTGCTGGGAGAAAAGTGCATACCTGTGCCCTTTGACCGTTCAGCAAAGACATGTGTAGAAGCACAGGGCTAGCAGAAATGACCGTTTCTCGATGTTTTCTAACTCAGGGAACAAGTTGCACACTTCGCAGATGCATTTGAGCAACTTCGCAAGAAGCGGGTTTTTTGCCTAAAGAGACATGCTTGAGAACGCGCTAGTTTTGCCTATTTGCGCAGTAGTACAGATTCTGAGTATGTAACTGGGTTTGATGAAATCAGCATTTCTCTTGCTTCCCTGTGCGTAGGGAAGCTCAGTTTTCGTCACAGTAGCTCCCACAAGTGTCTCCTCAGCGTGTTCCCATTTCCTTAGAAACAGTGTATTTGCTGGGAGAAAAGTGCATTCCTGTGCCCTTTCACTGTTCAGCAAAGACATGTGTAGAAGCACAGCGCTAGCAGAAATGACCGTTTCTCGACGTTTTCTAACTCAGGGAACAAGTTGCACACTTCGCAGATGCATTTGAGCAGCTTCGCAAGAAGCGGGTTTTTTGCCTAAAGAGACATGCTTGAGAACGCGCTAGTTTTGCCTATTTGCGCAGTAGTACAGATTCTGACTATGTAACTGGGTTTGATGAAATCAGCATTTCTCTTGCTTCCCTGTGCGTAGGGAAGCTCAGTTTTAGTCACAGTAGCTCCCACAAGTGTCTCCTCAGCGTGTTCCCATTTCCTTAGAAACAGTGTATTTGCTGGGAGAAACGTGCATTCCTGTGCCCTTTGACCGTTCAGCAAAGACATGTGTAGAAGCACAGCGCTGGCAGAAACGACCGTTTCTCGACGTTTTCTAACTCAGGGAACAAGTTGCACCTTCGCAGATGCATTTGAGCAACTTCGTAAGAAGCGGGTTTTTTGCCTAAAGAGACGTGCTTTAGAACGCGCTAGTTTTGCCTATTTGCGCAGTAGTACAGATTCTGAGTATGTAACTGGGTTTGATGAAATCAGCATTTCTCTTGCTTCCCTGTGCATAGGGAAGCTCAGTTTTAGTCACAGTAGCTCCAACAAATGTCTCCTCTGCATGTTCCCATTTCCTTAGAAACAGTGTATTTGCTGGGAGAAAAGTGCATTCCTGTGCCCTTTCACCGTTCAGCAAAGACATGTGTAGAAGCACAGCGCTAGCAGAAACAACCGTTTCTCGACGTTTTCTAACTCAGGGAACAAGTTGCACACTTCGCAGATGCATTTGGGCAACTTCGTAAGAAGCGGGTTTTTTTTGTAAAGAGACGTGCTTTAGAACGCGCTAGTTTTGCCTATTTGCGCAGTAGTACAGATTCTGAGTATGTAACTGGGTTTGATGAAATCAGCATTTCTCTTGCTTCCCTGTGCGTAGGGAAGCTCAGTTTTAGTCACAGTAGCTCCCACAATTGTCTCCTCAGCGTGTTCCCATTTCCTTAGAAACAGTGTATTTGCTGGGAGAAAAGTGCATTCCTGTGCCCTTTGACCGTTCAGCAAAGTCATGTGTAGAAGCACAGCGCTGGCAGAAATGACCGTTTCTCGACGTTTTCTAACTCAGGGAACAAGTTGCACACTTCGCAGATGCATTTGAGCAACTTCGTAAGAAGCGGGTTTTTTGCCTAAAGAGACGTGCTTTAGAACGCGCTAGTTTTGCCTATTTGCGCAGTAGTACAGATTCTGAGTATGTAACTGGGTTTGATGAAATCAGCATTTCTCTTGCTTCCCTGTGCATAGGGAAGCTCAGTTTTAGTCACAGTAGCTCCAACAAATGTCTGCTCTGCATGTTCCCATTTCCTTAGAAACAGTGTATTTGCTGGGAGAAAAGGGCATTCCTGTGCCCTTTCACCGTTCAGCAAAGACATGTGTAGAAGCACAGCGCTAGCAGAAACGACCGTTTCTCAACGTTTTCTAACTCAGGGAACAAGTTGCACACTTCGCAGATGCATTTGGGTAACTTCGTAAGAAGCGGGTTTTTTTTGTAAAGAGACGTGCTTTAGAACGCGCTAGTTTTGCCTATTTGCGCAGTAGTACAGATTCTGAGTATGTAACTGGGTTTGATGAAATCAGCATTTCTCTTGTTTCCCTGTGCGTAGGGAAGCTCAGTTTTAGTCACAGTAGCTCCCACAAGTGTCACCTCTGCGTGTTCCCATTTCCTTAGAAACAGTGTATTTGCTGGGAGAAAAGTGCATTACTGTGCCCTTTGACCGTTCAGCAAAGACATGTGTAGAAGCACAGCGCTAGCAGAAATGACCGTTTCTTGACGTTTTCTAACTCAGGGAACAAGTTGCACACTTCGCAGATGCATTTGAGCAGCTTCGCAAGAAGCGGGTTTTTTGCCTAAAGAGACATGCTTGAGAACGCGCTAGTTTTGCCTATTTGCGCAGTAGTACAGATTCTGAGTATGTAACTGGGTTTGATGAAATCAGCATTTCTCTTGCTTCCCTGTGCGTAGGGAAGCTCAGTTTTAGTCACAGTAGCTCCCACAAGTGTCTCCTCAGCGTGTTCCCATTTCCTTAGAAACAGTGTATTTGCTGGGAGAAAAGTGCATTACTGTGCCCTTTGACCGTTCAGCAAAGACATGTGTAGAAGCACAGCGCTAGCAGAAATGACCGTTTCTCGACGTTTTCTAACTCAGGGAACAAGTTGCACACTTCGCAGATGCATTTGGGCAACTTCGTAAGAAGTGGTTTTTTTGCCTAAAGAGACGTGCTTTAGAACGCGCTAGTTTTGCCTATTGGCGCAGTAGTACAGATTCTGAGTATGTAACTGGGTTTGATGAAATCAGCATTTCTCTTGCTTCCCTGTGCGTAGGGAAGCTCAGTTTTAGTCACAGTAGCTCCCACAAGTGTCTCCTCAGCGTGTTCCCATTTCCTTAGAAAGAGTGTATTTGCTGGGAGAAAAGTGCATTCCTGTGCCCTTTGACCGTTCAGCAAAGACATGTGTAGAAGCACAGCGCTGGCAGAAACGACCGTTTCTCGACGTTTTCTAACTCAGGGAACAAGTTGCACACTTCGCAGATGCATTTGAGCAACTTCGTAAGAAGCGGGTTTTTTGCCTAAAGAGACGTGCTTTAGAACGCGCTAGTTTTGCCTATTTGCGCAGTAGTACAGATTCTGAGTATGTAACTGGGTTTGATGAAATCAGCATTTCTCTTGCTTCCCTGTGCATAGGGAAGCTCAGTTTTAGTCACAGTAGCTCCAACAAATGTCTCCTCTGCATGTTCCCATTTCCTTAGAAACAGTGTATTTGCTGGGAGAAAAGTGCATTCCTGTGCCCTTTCACCGTTCAGCAAAGACATGTGTAGAAGCACAGCGCTAGCAGAAACAACCGTTTCTCGACGTTTTCTAACTCAGGGAACAAGTTGCACACTTCGCAGATGCATTTGGGCAACTTCGTAAGAAGCGGGTTTTTTGCTAAAGAGACGTGCTTTAGAACGCGCTAGTTTTGCCTATTTGCGCAGTAGTACAGATTCTGAGTATGTAACTGGGTTTGATGAAATCAGCATTTCTCTTGCTTCCCTGTGCGTAGGGAAGCTCAGTTTTAGTCACAGTAGCTCCCACAATTGTCTCCTCAGCGTGTTCCCATTTCCTTAGAAACAGTGTATTTGCTGGGAGAAAAGTGCATTCCTGTGCCCTTTGACCGTTCAGCAAAGACATGTGTAGAAGCACAGCGCTAGCAGAAATGACCGTTTCTTGACGTTTTCTAACTCAGGGAACAAGTTGCACACTTCGCAGATGCATTTGAGCAGCTTCGCAAGAAGCGGGTTTTTTGCCTAAAGAGACATGCTTGAGAACGCGCTAGTTTTGCCTATTTGCGCAGTAGTACAGATTCTGAGTATGTAACTGGGTTTGATGAAATCAGCATTTCTCTTGCTTCCCTGTGCGTAGGGAAGCTCAGTTTTAGTCACAGTAGCTCCCACAAGTGTCTCCTCAGCGTGTTCCCATTTCCTTAGAAACAGTGTATTTGCTGGGAGAAAAGTGCATTCCTGTGCCCTTTGACCGTTCAGCAAAGACATGTGTAGAAGCACAGCGCTAGCAGAAATGACCGTTTCTCGACGTTTTCTAACTCAGGGAACAAGTTGCACACTTCGCAGATGCATTTGAGCAACTTCGTAAGAAGCGGGTTTTTTACCTAAAGAGACGTGCTTTAGAACGCGCTAGTTTTGCCTATTTGCGCACTAGTACAGATTCTGAGTATGTAACTGGGTTTGATGAAATCAGCATATCTCTTGCTTCCCTGTGCGTAGGGAAGCTCAGTTTTAGTCACAGTAGCTCCCACAAGTGTCTCCTCAGAGTGTTCCCATTTCCTTAGAAACAGTGTATTTGCTGGGAGAAAAGTGCATACCTGTGCCCTTTGACCGTTCAGCAAAGACATGTGTAGAAGCACAGGGCTAGCAGAAATGACCGTTTCTCGATGTTTTCTAACTCAGGGAACAAGTTGCACACTTCGCAGATGCATTTGAGCAACTTCGCAAGAAGCGGGTTTTTTGCCTAAAGAGACATGCTTGAGAACGCGCTAGTTTTGCCTATTTGCGCAGTAGTACAGATTCTGAGTATGTAACTGGGTTTGATGAAATCAGCATTTCTCTTGCTTCCCTGTGCGTAGGGAAGCTCAGTTTTAGTCACAGTAGCTCCCACAATTGTCTCCTCAGCGTGTTCCCATTTCCTTAGAAACAGTGTATTTGCTGGGAGAAAAGTGCATTACTGTGCCCTTTGACCGTTCAGCAAAGACATGTGTAGAAGCACAGCGCTAGCAGAAATGACCGTTTCTCGACGTTTTCTAACTCAGGGAACAAGTTGCACACTTCGCAGATGCATTTGGGCAACTTCGTAAGAAGTGGTTTTTTTGCCTAAAGAGACGTGCTTTAGAACGCGCTAGTTTTGCCTATTTGCGCAGTAGTACAGATTCTGAGTATGTAACTGGGTTTGATGAAATCAGCATTTCTCTTGCTTCCCTGTGCGTAGGGAAGCTCAGTTTTAGTCACAGTAGCTCCCACAAGTGTCTCCTCAGCGTGTTCCCATTTCCTTAGAAAGAGTGTATTTGCTGGGAGAAAAGTGCATTCCTGTGCCCTTTGACCGTTCAGCAAAGACATGTGTAGAAGCACAGCGCTGGCAGAAACGACCGTTTCTCGACGTTTTCTAACTCAGGGAACAAGTTGCACACTTCGCAGATGCATTTGAGCAACTTCGTAAGAAGCGGGTTTTTTGCCTAAAGAGACGTGCTTTAGAACGCGCTAGTTTTGCCTATTTGCGCAGTAGTACAGATTCTGAGTATGTAACTGGGTTTGATGAAATCAGCATTTCTCTTGCTTCCCTGTGCATAGGGAAGCTCAGTTTTAGTCACAGTAGCTCCAACAAATGTCTCCTCTGCATGTTCCCATTTCCTTAGAAACAGTGTATTTGCTGGGAGAAAAGTGCATTCCTGTGCCCTTTCACCGTTCAGCAAAGACATGTGTAGAAGCACAGCGCTAGCAGAAACAACCGTTTCTCGACGTTTTCTAACTCAGGGAACAAGTTGCACACTTCGCAGATGCATTTGGGCAACTTCGTAAGAAGCGGGTTTTTTGCTAAAGAGACGTGCTTTAGAACGCGCTAGTTTTGCCTATTTGCGCAGTAGTACAGATTCTGAGTATGTAACTGGGTTTGATGAAATCAGCATTTCTCTTGCTTCCCTGTGCGTAGGGAAGCTCAGTTTTAGTCACAGTAGCTCCCACAATTGTCTCCTCAGCGTGTTCCCATTTCCTTAGAAACAGTGTATTTGCTGGGAGAAAAGTGCATTCCTGTGCCCTTTGACCGTTCAGCAAAGACATGTGTAGAAGCACAGCGCTAGCAGAAATGACCGTTTCTTGACGTTTTCTAACTCAGGGAACAAGTTGCACACTTCGCAGATGCATTTGAGCAGCTTCGCAAGAAGCGGGTTTTTTGCCTAAAGAGACATGCTTGAGAACGCGCTAGTTTTGCCTATTTGCGCAGTAGTACAGATTCTGAGTATGTAACTGGGTTTGATGAAATCAGCATTTCTCTTGCTTCCCTGTGCGTAGGGAAGCTCAGTTTTAGTCACAGTAGCTCCCACAAGTGTCTCCTCAGCGTGTTCCCATTTCCTTAGAAACAGTGTATTTGCTGGGAGAAAAGTGCATTCCTGTGCCCTTTGACCGTTCAGCAAAGACATGTGTAGAAGCACAGCGCTAGCAGAAATGACCGTTTCTCGACGTTTTCTAACTCAGGGAACAAGTTGCACACTTCGCAGATGCATTTGAGCAACTTCGTAAGAAGCGGGTTTTTTACCTAAAGAGACGTGCTTTAGAACGCGCTAGTTTTGCCTATTTGCGCACTAGTACAGATTCTGAGTATGTAACTGGGTTTGATGAAATCAGCATATCTCTTGCTTCCCTGTGCGTAGGGAAGCTCAGTTTTCGTCACAGTAGCTCCCACAAGTGTCTCCTCAGAGTGTTCCCATTTCCTTAGAAACAGTGTATTTGCTGGGAGAAAAGTGCATACCTGTGCACTTTGACCGTTCAGCAAAGACATGTGTAGAAGCACAGCGCTAGCAGAAATGACCGTTTCTCGACGTTTTCTAACTCAGGGAACAAGTTGCACACTTCGCAGATGCATTTGAGCAGCTTCGCAAGAAGCGGGTTTTTTGCCTAAAGAGACATGCTTGAGAACGCGCTAGTTTTGCCTATTTGCGCAGTAGTACAGATTCTGAGTATGTAACTGGGTTTGATGAAATCAGCATTTCTCTTGCTTCCCTGTGCGTAGGGAAGCTCAGTTTTAGTCACAGTAGCTCCCACAAGTGTCTCCTCAGCGTGTTCCCATTTCCTTAGAAACAGTGTATTTGCTGGGAGAAACGTGCATTCCTGTGCCCTTTGACCGTTCAGCAAAGACATGTGTAGAAGCACAGCGCTAGCAGAAATGACCGTTTCTCGACGTTTTCTAACTCAGGGAACAAGTTGCACACTTTGCAGATGCATTTGGGCAACTTCGTAAGAAGCGGGTTTTTTGCCTAAAGAGACGTGCTTTAGAACGCGCTAGTTTTGCCTTTTGCGCAGTAGTACAGATTCTGAGTATGTAACTGGGCTGGATGAAATCAGCATTTCTCTTGCTTCCCTGTGCGTAGGGAAGCTCAGTTTTAGTCACAGTAGCTCCCACAAGTGTCACCTCTGCGTGTTCCCATTTCCTTAGAAACAGTGTATTTGCTGGGAGAAAAGTGCATTCCTGTGCCCTTTGACCGTTCAGCAAAGACATGTGTAGAAGCACAGCGCTAGCAGAAATGACCGTTTCTCGACGTTTTCTAACTCAGGGAACAAGTTGCACACTTCGCAGATGCATTTGAGCAACTTCGTAAGAAGCGGGTTTTTTTGCCTAAAGAGACATGCTTGAGAACGCGCTAGTTTTGCCTATTTGCGCAGTAGTACAGATTCTGAGTATGTAACTGGGTTTGATGAAATCAGCATTTCTCTTGCTTCCCTGTGCATAGGGAAGCTCAGTTTTAGTCACAGTAGCTCCAACAAATGTCTCCTCTGCATGTTCCCATTTCCTTAGAAACAGTGTATTTGCTGGGAGAAAAGGGCATTCCTGTGCCCTTTGACCGTTCAGCAAAGACATGTGTAGAAGCACAGCGCTAGCAGAAACGACCGTTTCTCGACGTTTTCTAACTCAGGGAACAAGTTGCACACTTCGCAGATGCATTTGAGCAACTTCGTAAGAAGCGGGTTTTTGCCTAAAGAGACATGCTTGAGAACGCGCTAGTTTTGCCTATTTGCGCAGTAGTACAGATTCTGAGTATGTAACTGGGTTTGATGAAATCAGCATTTCTCTTGCTTCCCTGTGCATAGGGAAGCTCAGTTTTAGTCACAGTAGCTCCAACAAATGTCTCCTCTGCATGTTCCCATTTCCTTAGAAACAGTGTATTTGCTGGGAGAAAAGGGCATTCCTGTGCCCTTTGACCGTTAAGCAAAGACATGTGTAGAAGCACAGCGCTGGCAGAAACGACCGTTTCTCGACGTTTTCTAACTCAGGGAACAAGTTGCACACTTCGCAGATGCATTTGAGCAACTTCGTAAGAAGCGGGTTTTTGCCTAAAGAGACGTGCTTTAGAACGCGCTAGTTTTGCCTATTTGCGCAGTAGTACAGATTCTGAGTATGTAACTGGGTTTGATGAAATCAGCATTTCTCTTGCTTCCCTGTGCATAGGGAAGCTCAGTTTTAGTCACAGTAGCTCCAACAAATGTCTCCTCTGCATGTTCCCATTTCCTTAGAAACAGTGTATTTGCTGGGAGAAAAGTGCATTCCTGTGCCCTTTCACCGTTCAGCAAAGACATGTGTAGAAGCACAGCGCTAGCAGAAACAACCGTTTCTCGACGTTTTCTAACTCAGGGAACAAGTTGCACACTTCGCAGATGCATTTGGGCAACTTCGTAAGAAGCGGGTTTTTTGCCTAAAGAGACGTGCTTTAGAACGCGCTAGTTTTGCCTATTTGCGCAGTAGTACAGATTCTGAGTATGTAACTGGGTTTGATGAAATCAGCATTTCTCTTGCTTCCCTGTGCGTAGGGAAGCTCAGTTTTAGTCACAGTAGCTCCCACAATTGTCTCCTCAGCGTGTTCCCATTTCCTTAGAAACAGTGTATTTGCTGGGAGAAAAGTGCATTCCTGTGCCCTTTGACCGTTCAGCAAAGACATGTGTAGAAGCACAGCGCTAGCAGAAATGACCGTTTCTTGACGTTTTCTAACTCAGGGAACAAGTTGCACACTTCGCAGATGCATTTGAGCAGCTTCGCAAGAAGCGGGTTTTTTGCCTAAAGAGACATGCTTGAGAACGCGCTAGTTTTGCCTATTTGCGCAGTAGTACAGATTCTGAGTATGTAACTGGGTTTGATGAAATCAGCATTTCTCTTGCTTCCCTGTGCGTAGGGAAGCTCAGTTTTAGTCACAGTAGCTCCCACAAGTGTCTCCTCAGCGTGTTCCCATTTCCTTAGAAACAGTGTATTTGCTGGGAGAAAAGTGCATTACTGTGCCCTTTGACCGTTCAGCAAAGACATGTGTAGAAGCACAGCGCTAGCAGAAATGACCGTTTCTCGACGTTTTCTAACTCAGGGAACAAGTTGCACACTTCACAGATGCATTTGGGCAACTTCGTAAGAAGCGGTTTTTTTGCCTAAAGAGACGTGCTTTAGAACGCGCTAGTTTTGCCTATTTGCGCAGTAGTACAGATTCTGAGTATGTAACTGGGTTTGATGAAATCAGCATTTCTCTTGCTTCCCTGTGCGTAGGGAAGCTCAGTTTTAGTCACAGTAGCTCCCACAAGTGTCTCCTCAGCGTGTTCCCATTTCCTTAGAAAGAGTGTATTTGCTGGGAGAAAAGTGCATTCCTGTGCCCTTTGACCGTTCATCAAAGACATGTGTAGAAGCACAGCGCTGGCAGAAACGACCGTTTCTCGACGTTTTCTAACTCAGGGAACAAGTTGCACCTTCGCAGATGCATTTGAGCAACTTCGTAAGAAGCGGGTTTTTTGCCTAAAGAGACGTGCTTTAGAACGCGCTAGTTTTGCCTATTTGCGCAGTAGTACAGATTCTGAGTATGTAACTGGGTTTGATGAAATCAGCATTTCTCTTGCTTCCCTGTGCATAGGGAAGCTCAGTTTTAGTCACAGTAGCTCCAACAAATGTCTCCTCTGCATGTTCCCATTTCCTTAGAAACAGTGTGTTTGCTGGGAGAAAAGTGCATTCCTGTGCCCTTTCACCGTTCAGCAAAGACATGTGTAGAAGCACAGCGCTAGCAGAAACAACCGTTTCTCGACGTTTTCTAACTCAGGGAACAAGTTGCACACTTCGCAGATGCATTTGGGCAACTTCGTAAGAAGCGGGTTTTTTTTGTAAAGAGACATGCTTTAGAACGCGCTAGTTTTGCCTATTTGCGCAGTAGTACAGATTCTGAGTATGTAACTGGGTTTGATGAAATCAGCATTTCTCTTGCTTCCCTGTGCGTAGGGAAGCTCAGTTTTAGTCACAGTAGCTCCCACAATTGTCTCCTCAGCGTGTTCCCATTTCCTTAGAAACAGTGTATTTGCTGGGAGAAAAGTGCATTCCTGTGCCCTTTGACCGTTCAGCAAAGTCATGTGTAGAAGCACAGCGCTGGCAGAAATGACCGTTTCTCGACGTTTTCTAACTCAGGGAACAAGTTGCACACTTCGCAGATGCATTTGAGCAACTTCGTAAGAAGCGGGTTTTTTGCCTAAAGAGACGTGCTTTAGAACGCGCTAGTTTTGCCTATTTGCGCAGTAGTACAGATTCTGAGTATGTAACTGGGTTTGATGAAATCAGCATTTCTCTTGCTTCCCTGTGCGTAGGGAAGCTCAGTTTTAGTCACAGTAGCTCCCACAATTGTCTCCTCAGCGTGTTCCCATTTCCTTAGAAACAGTGTATTTGCTGGGAGAAAAGTGCATTCCTGTGCTCTTTCACCGTTCAGCAAAGACATGTGTAGAAGCACAGCGCTAGCAGAAACAACCGTATCTCGACGTTTTCTAACTCAGGGAACAAGTTGCACACTTCGCAGATGCATTTGGGCAACTTCGTAAGAAGCGGGGTTTTTTTGTAAAGAGACGTGCTTTAGAACGCGCTAGTTTTGCCTATTTGCGCAGTAGTACAGATTCTGAGTATGTAACTGGGTTTGATGAAATCAGCATTTCTCTTGCTTCCCTGTGCGTAGGGAAGCTCAGTTTTAGTCACAGTAGCTCCCACAATTGTCTCCTCAGCGTGTTCCCATTTCCTTAGAAACAGTGTATTTGCTGGGAGAAAAGTGCATTCCTGTGCCCTTTGACCGTTCAGCAAAGTCATGTGTAGAAGCACAGCGCTAGCAGAAATGACCGTTTCTCGACGTTTTCTAACTCAGGGAACAAGTTGCACACTTCGCAGATGCATTTGGGCAACTTCGTAAGAAGCGGTTTTTTTGCCTAAAGAGACGTGCTTTAGAACGCGCTAGTTTTGCCTATTTGCGCAGTAGTACAGATTCTGAGTATGTAACTGGGTTTGATGAAATCAGCATTTCTCTTGCTTCCCTGTGCGTAGGGAAGCTCAGTTTTAGTCACAGTAGCTCCCACAAGTGTCTCCTCAGCGTGTTCCCATTTCCTTAGAAACAGTGTATTTGCTGGGAGAAAAGGGCATTCCTGTGCCCTTTCACCGTTCAGCAAAGACATGTGTAGAAGCACAGCGCTAGCAGAAACGACCGTTTCTCAACGTTTTCTAACTCAGGGAACAAGTTGCACACTTCGCAGATGCATTTGGGCAACTTCGTAAGAAGCGGGTTTTTTTTGTAAAGAGACGTGCTTTAGAACGCGCTAGTTTTGCCTATTTGCGCAGTAGTACAGATTCTGAGTATGTAACTGGGTTTGATGAAATCAGCATTTCTCTTGTTTCCCTGTGCGTAGGGAAGCTCAGTTTTAGTCACAGTAGCTCCCACAAGTGTCACCTCTGCGTGTTCCCATTTCCTTAGAAACAGTGTATTTGCTGGGAGAAAAGTGCATTACTGTGCCCTTTGACCGTTCAGCAAAGACATGTGTAGAAGCACAGCGCTAGCAGAAATGACCGTTTCTTGACGTTTTCTAACTCAGGGAACAAGTTGCACACTTCGCAGATGCATTTGAGCAGCTTGGCAAGAAGCGGGTTTTTTGCCTAAAGAGACATGCTTGAGAACGCGCTAGTTTTGCCTATTTGCGCAGTAGTACAGATTCTGAGTATGTAACTGGGTTTGATGAAATCAGCATTTCTCTTGCTTCCCTGTGCGTAGGGAAGCTCAGTTTTAGTCACAGTAGCTCCCACAATTGTCTCCTCAGCGTGTTCCCATTTCCTTAGAAACAGTGTATTTGCTGGGAGAAAAGTGCATTACTGTGCCCTTTGACCGTTCAGCAAAGACATGTGTAGAAGCACAGCGCTAGCAGAAATGACCGTTTCTCGACGTTTTCTAACTCAGGGAACAAGTTGCACACTTCGCAGATGCATTTGGGCAACTTCGTAAGAAGTGGTTTTTTTGCCTAAAGAGACGTGCTTTAGAACGCGCTAGTTTTGCCTATTTGCGCAGTAGTACAGATTCTGAGTATGTAACTGGGTTTGATGAAATCAGCATTTCTCTTGCTTCCCTGTGCGTAGGGAAGCTCAGTTTTAGTCACAGTAGCTCCCACAAGTGTCTCCTCAGCGTGTTCCCATTTCCTTAGAAAGAGTGTATTTGCTGGGAGAAAAGTGCATTCCTGTGCCCTTTGACCGTTCAGCAAAGACATGTGTAGAAGCACAGCGCTGGCAGAAACGACCGTTTCTCGACGTTTTCTAACTCAGGGAACAAGTTGCACACTTCGCAGATGCATTTGAGCAACTTCGTAAGAAGCGGGTTTTTTGCCTAAAGAGACGTGCTTTAGAACGCGCTAGTTTTGCCTATTTGCGCAGTAGTACAGATTCTGAGTATGTAACTGGGTTTGATGAAATCAGCATTTCTCTTGCTTCCCTGTGCATAGGGAAGCTCAGTTTTAGTCACAGTACCTCCAACAAATGTCTCCTCTGCATGTTCCCATTTCCTTAGAAACAGTGTATTTGCTGGGAGAAAAGTGCATTCCTGTGCCCTTTCACCGTTCAGCAAAGACATGTGTAGAAGCACAGCGCTAGCAGAAACAACCGTTTCTCGACGTTTTCTAACTCAGGGAACAAGTTGCACACTTCGCAGATGCATTTGGGCAACTTCGTAAGAAGCGGGTTTTTCGCCTAAAGAGACGTGCTTTAGAACGCGCTAGTTTTGCCTATTTGCGCAGTAGTACAGATTCTGAGTATGTAACTGGGTTTGATGAAATCAGCATTTCTCTTGCTTCCCTGTGCGTAGGGAAGCTCAGTTTTAGTCACAGTAGCTCCCACAATTGTCTCCTCAGCGTGTTCCCATTTCCTTAGAAACAGTGTATTTGCTGGGAGAAAAGTGCATTCCTGTGCCCTTTCACCGTTCAGCAAAGACATGTGTAGAAGCACAGCGCTAGCAGAAATGACCGTTTCTCGACGTTTTCTAACTCAGGGAACAAGTTGCACACTTCGCAGATGCATTTGAGCAGCTTCGCAAGAAGCGGGTTTTTTGCCTAAAGAGACATGCTTGAGAACGCGCTAGTTTCGCCTATTTGCGCAGTAGTACAGATTCTGAGTATGTAACTGGGTTTGATGAAATCAGCATTTCTCTTGCTTCCCTGTGCGTAGGGAAGCTCAGTTTTGGTCACAGTAGCTCCCACAAGTGTCTCCTCAGCGTGTTCCCATTTCCTTAGAAACAGTGTATTTGCTGGGAGAAAAGTGCATTCCTGTGCCCTTTCACCGTTCAGCAAAGACATGTGTAGAAGCACAGCGCTAGCAGAAATGACCGTTTCTCGACGTTTTCTAACTCAGGGAACAAGTTGCACACTTCGCAGATGCATTTGGGCAACTTCGTAAGAAGCGGTTTTTTTGCCTAAAGAGACGTGCTTTAGAACGCGCTAGTTTTGCCTATTTGCGCAGTAGTACAGATTCTGAGTATGTAACTGGGTTTGAGGAAATCAGCATTTCTCTTGCTTCCCTGTGCGTAGGGAAGCTCAGTTTTAGTCACAGTAGCTCCCACAAGTGTCACCTCTGCGTGTTCCCATTTCCTTAGAAACAGTGTATTTGCTGGGAGAAAAGTGCATTCCTGTGCCCTTTGACCGTTCAGCAAAGACATGTGTAGAAGCACAGCGCTAGCAGAAATGACCGTTTCTCGACGTTTTCTAACTCAGGGAACAAGTTGCACACTTCGCAGATGCATTTGAGCAGCTTCGCAAGAAGCAGGTTTTATGCCTAAAGAGACATGCTTGAGAACGCGCTAGTTTTGCCTATTTGCGCAGTAGTACAGATTCTGAGTATGTAACTGGGTTTGATGAAATCAGCATTTCTCTTGCTTCCCTGTGCGTAGGGAAGCTCAGTTTTAGTCACAGTACCTCCCACAAGTGTCACCTCTGCGTGTTCCCATTTCTTTAGAAACTGTGTATTTGCTCGGAGAAAAGTGCATTCCTGTGCCCTTTGACCGTTCAGCAAAGACATGTGTAGAAGCACAGCGCTAGCAGAAATGACCGTTTCTCGACGTTTTCTAACTCAGGGAACAAGTTGCACACTTCGCAGATGCATTTGAGCAACTTCGTAAGAAGCGGGTTTTTTGCCTAAAGAGACGTGCTTTAGAACGCGCTAGTTTTGCCTATTTGCGCAGTAGTACAGATTCTGAGTATGTAACTGGGTTTGATGAAATCAGCATTTCTCTTGCTTCCCTGTGCATAGGGAAGCTCAGTTTTAGTCACAGTAGCTCCAACAAATGTCTCCTCTGCATGTTCCCATTTCCTTAGAAACAGTGTATTTGCTGGGAGAAAAGTGCATTCCTGTGCCCTTTCACCGTTCAGCAAAGACATGTGTAGAAGCACAGCGCTAGCAGAAACGACCGTTTCTCGACGTTTTCTAACTCAGGGAACAAGTTGCACACTTCGCAGATGCATTTGGGCAACTTCGTAAGAAGCGGGTTTTTTGCCTAAAGAGACGTGCTTTAGAACGCGCTAGTTTTGCCTATTTGCGCAGTAGTACAGATTCTGAGTATGTAACTGGGTTTGATGAAATCAGCATTTCTCTTGCTTCCCTGTGCGTAGGGAAGCTCAGTTTTAGTCACAGTAGCTCCCACAAGTGTCACCTCTGCGTGTTCCCATTTCCTTAGAAACAGTGTATTTGCTGGGAGAAAAGTGCATTACTGTGCCCTTTGACCGTTCAGCAAAGACATGTGTAGAAGCACAGCGCTGGCAGAAACGACCGTTTCTCGACTTTTCTAACTCAGGGAACAAGTTGCACACTTCGCAGATGCATTAGAGCAACTTCGTAAGAAGCGGGTTTTTTGCCTAAAGAGACGTGCTTCAGAACGCGCTAGTTTTGCCTATTTGCGCAGTAGTACAGATTCTGAGTATGTAACTGGGTTTGATGAAATCAGCATTTCTCTTGCTTCCCTGTGCATAGGGAAGCTCAGTTTTAGTCACAGTAGCTCCAACAAATGTCTCCTCTGCATGTTCCCATTTCCTTAGAAACAGTGTATTTGCTGGGAGAAAAGTGCATTCCTGTGCCCTTTCACCGTTCAGCAAAGACATGTGTAGAAGCACAGCGCTAGCAGAAACGACCGTTTCTCGACGTTTTCTAACTCAGGGAACAAGTTGCACACTTCGCAGATGCATTTGGGCAACTTCGTAAGAAGCGGGTTTTTTGCCTAAAGAGACGTGCTTTAGAACGCGCTAGTTTTGCCTATTTGCGCAGTAGTACAGATTCTGAGTATGTAACTGGGTTTGATGAAATCAGCATTTCTCTTGCTTCCCTGTGCGTAGGGAAGCTCAGTTTTAGTCACAGTAGCTCCCACAAGTGTCACCTCTGCGTGTTCCCATTTCCTTAGAAACAGTGTATTTGCTGGGAGAAAAGTGCATTACTGTGCCCTTTGACCGTTCAGCAAAGACATGTGTAGAAGCACAGCGCTGGCAGAAACGACCGTTTCTCGACTTTTCTAACTCAGGGAACAAGTTGCACACTTCGCAGATGCATTAGAGCAACTTCGTAAGAAGCGGGTTTTTTGCCTAAAGAGACGTGCTTCAGAACGCGCTAGTTTTGCCTATTTGCGCAGTAGTACAGATTCTGAGTATGTAACTGGGTTTGATGAAATCAGCATTTCTCTTGCTTCCCTGTGCATAGGGAAGCTCAGTTTTAGTCACAGTAGCTCCAACAAATGTCTCCTCTGCATGTTCCCATTTCCTTAGAAACAGTGTATTTGCTGGGAGAAAAGTGCATTCCTGTGCCCTTTCACCGTTCAGCAAAGACATGTGTAGAAGCACAGCGCTAGCAGAAACAACCGTTTCTCGACGTTTTCTAACTCAGGGAACAAGTTGCACACTTCGCAGATGCATTTGGGCAACTTCGTAAGAAGCGGGTTTTTTGCCAGAAGAGACGTGCTTTAGAACGCGCTAGTTTTGCCTATTTGCGCAGTAGTACAGATTCTGAGTATGTAACTGGGTTTGATGAAATCAGCATTTCTCTTGCTTCCCTGTGCATAGGGAAGCTCAGTTTTAGTCACAGTAGCTCCAACAAATGTCTCCTCTGCATGTTCCCAATTCCTTAGAAACAGTGTATTTGCTGGGAGAAAAGTGCATTCCTGTGCCCTTTCACCGTTCAGCAAAGACATGTGTAGAAGCACAGCGCTAGCAAAAATGACCGTTTCTCGTCGTTTTCTAACTCAGGGAACAAGTTGCACACTTCGCAGATGCATTTGAGCAGCTTCGTAAGAAGCGGGTTTTTTGCCTAAAGAGACATGCTTTAGAACGTGCTAGTTTTGCCTATTTGCGCAGTAGTACAGATTCTGAGTATGTAACTGGGTTTGATGAAATCAGCATTTCTCTTGCTTCCCTGTGCGTAGGGAAGCTCAGTTTTAGTCACAGTAGCTCCCACAAGTGTCTCCTCAGTGTGTTCCCATTTTCTTCGAAACAGTGTATTTGCTGGGAGAAAAGTGCATTCCTGTGCCCTTTGACCGTTCAGCAAAGACATGTGTAGAAGCACAGCGCTAGCAGAAACGACCGCTTCTCGACGTTTTCTAACTCAGGGAACAAGTTGCACACTTCGCAGATGCATTTGAGCAACTTCGTAAGAAGCGGGTTTTTTGCCTAAAGAGACGTGCTTTAGAACACGCTAGTTTTGCCTATTTGCGCAGTAGTACAGATTCTGAGTATGTAACTGGGGTTGATGAAATCAGCATTTCTCTTGCTTCCCTGTGCGTAGGGAAGCTCAGTTTTAGTCACAGTAGCTCCCACAATTGTCTCCTCAGCGTGTTCCCATTTCCTTAGAAACAGAGTATTTGCTGGGAGAAAAGTGCATTCCTGTGCCCTTTCACCGTTCAGCAAAGACATGTGTAGAAGCACAGCGCTAGCAGAAACGACCGTTTCTCGACGTTTTCTAACTCAGGGAACAAGTTGCACACTTCGCAGATGCATTTGGGCAACTTCGTAAGAAGCGGGTTTTTTGCCTAAAGAGACGTGCTTTAGAACGCGCTAGTTTTGCCTATTTGCGCAGTAGTACAGATTCTGAGTATGTAACTGGGTTTGATGAAATCAGCATTTCTCTTGCTTCCCTGTGCGTAGGGAAGCTCAGTTTTAGTCACAGTAGCTCCCACAAGTGTCTCCTCAGCGTGTTCCCATTTCATTAGAAACAGTGTATTTGCTGGGAGAGAAATGCATTACTGTGCCCTTTGACCGTTCAGCAAAGACATGTGTAGAAGCACAGCGCTAGCAGAAACGACCGTTTCTCTACGTTTTCTAATTCAGGGAACAAGTTGCACACTTCGCAGATGCATTTGGGCAACTTCGTAAGAAGCGGGTTTTTTGCCTAAAGAGACGTGCTTTAGAACGCGCTCGTTTTGCCTATTTGCGCAGTAGTACAGATTCTGAGTATGTAACTGGGTTTGATGAAATCAGCATTTCTCTTGCTTCCCTGTGCGTAGGGAAGCTCAGTTTTAGTCACAGTAGCTCCCACAAGTGTCTCCTCAGCGTGTTCCCATTTCCTTAGAAACAGTGTATTTGCTGGGAGAGAAATGCATTACTGTGCCCTTTGACCGTTCAGCAAAGACATGTGTAGAAGCACAGCGCTAGCAGAAACGACCGTTTCTCGACGTTTTCTAACTCAGGGAACAAGTTGCACACTTCGCAGATGCATTTGGGCAACTTCGTAAGAAGCGGGTTTTTTGCCTAAAGAGACGAGCTTTAGAACGCGCTAGTTTTGCCTATTTGCGCAGTAGTACAGATTCTGAGTATGTAACTGGGTTTAATGAAATCAGCATTTCTCTTGCTTCCCTGTGCGTAGGGAAGCTCAGTTTTAGTCACAGTAGCTCCCACAAGTGTCTCCTCAGCGTGTTCCCATTTCCTTAGAAACAGTGTATTTGCTGGGAGAAAAGTGCATTCCTGTGCCCTTTCACCGTTCAGCAAAGACATGTGTAGAAGCACAGCGCTAGCAGAAACGACCGTTTCTCGACGTTTTCTAACTCAGGGAACAAGTTGCACACTTCGCAGATGCATTTGGGCAACTTCGTAAGAAGCGGGTTTTTGCCTAAAGAGACGTGCTTAAGAACGCGCTAGTTTTTCCTATTTGCGCAGTAGTACAGATTCTGAGTATGTAACTGGGTTTGATGAAATCAGCATTTCTCTTGCTTCCCTGTGCGTAGGGAAGCTCAGTTTTAGTCACAGTAGCTCCCACAAGTGTCTCCTCAGGGTGTTCCCATTTCCTTAGAAACAGTGTATTAGCTGGGAGAAAAGTGCATTCCTGTGCCCTTTGACCGTTCAGCAAAGACATGTGTAGAAGCACAGCGCTAGCAGAAACGACCGTTTCTCGACGTTTTCTAACTCAGGGAACAAGTTGCACACTTCGCAGATGCATTTGGCAAGTTCGTAAGAAGCGGGTTTTTTGCCTAAAGAGACGTGCTTTAGAACGCGCTAGTTTTGCCTATTTGCGCAGTAGTACAGATTCTGAGTATGTAACTGGGTTTGATGAAATCAGCATTTCTCTTGCTTCCCTGTGCGTAGGGAAGCTCAGTTTTAGTCACAGTAGCTCCCACAAGTGTCACCTCTGCGTGTTCCCATTTCCTTAGAAACAGTGTATTTGCTGGGAGAAAAGTGCATTACTGTGCCCTTTCACCGTTCAGCAAAGACATGTGTAGAAGCACAGCGCTGGCAGAAACGACCGTTTCTCGACGTTTTCTAACTCAGGCAACAAGTTGCACACTTCGCAGATGCATTTGGGCAACTTCGTAAGAAGCGGGTTTTTTGCCAGAAGAGACGTGCTTTAGAACGCGCTAGTTTTGCCTATTTGCGCAGTAGTACAGATTCTGAGTATGTAACTGGGTTTGATGAAATCAGCATTTCTCTTGCTTCCCTGTGCATAGGGAAGCTCAGTTTTAGTCACAGTAGCTCCAACAAATGTCTCCTCTGCATGTTCCCAATTCCTTAGAAACAGTGTATTTGCTGGGAGAAAAGTGCATTCCTGTGCCCTTTCACCGTTCAGCAAAGACATGTGTAGAAGCACAGCGCTAGCAGAAACGACCGTTTCTCGACGTTTTCTAACTCAGGGAACAAGTTGCACACTTCGCAGATGCATTAGGGCAACTTCGTAAGAAGCGGGTTTTTTGCCTAAAGAGACGTGCTTTAGAACGCGCTAGTTTTGCCTATTTGCGCAGTAGTACAGATTCTGAGTATGTAACTGGGTTTGATGAAATCAGCATTTCTCTTGCTTCCCTGTGCGTAGGGAAGCTCAGTTTTAGTCACAGTAGCTCCCACAAGTGTCTCCTCAGCGTGTTCCCATTTCCTTAGAAACAGTGTATTTGCTGGGAGAAAAATGCATTACTGTGCCCTTTGACCGTTCAGCAAAGACATGTGTAGAAGCACTGCGCCAGCAGAAACGACCGTTTCTCGACGTTTTCTAACTCAGGGAACAAGTTGCACGCTTCGCAGATGCATTTGAGCAACTTCGTAAGAAGCGGTTTTTTTCCCTAAAGATATGTGCTTTAGAACGCGCTAGTTTTTCCTATTTGCGCAGTAGTACAGATTCTGAGTATGTAACTGGGTTTGATGAAATCAGCATTTCTCTTGCTTCCCTGTGCGTAGGGAAGCTCAGTTTTAGTCACAGTAGCTCCCACAAGTGTCTCCTCAGAGTGTTCCCATTTCCTTAGAAACAGTGTATTTGCTGGGAGAAAAGTGCATTCCTGTGCCCTTTGACCGTTCAGCAAAGACATGTGTAGAAGCACAGCGCTAGCAGAAATGACCGTTTCTCGACGTTTTTTAACTCAGGGAACAAGTTGCACACTTCGCAGATGCATTTGAGCAGCTTCGTAAGAAGCGGGTTTTTTGCCTAAAGAGACATGCTTGAGAACGCGCTAGTTTTGCCTATTTGCGCAGTAGTACAGATTCTGAGTATGTAACTGGGTTTGATGAAATCAGCATTGCTCTTGCTTCCCTGTGCGTAGGGAAGCTCAGTTTTAGTCACAGTAGCTCCCACAAGTGTCTCCTCAGTGTGTTCCCATTTTCTTCGAAACAGTGTATTTGCTGGGAGAAAAGTGCATTCCTGTGCCCTTTGACCGTTCAGCAAAGACATGTGTAGAAGCACAGCGCTAGGAGAAACGACCGCTTCTCGACGTTTTCTAACTCAGGGAACAAGTTGCACACTTCGCAGATGCATTTGAGCAACTTCGTAAGAAGCGGGTTTTTTGCCTAAAGAGACGTGCTTTAGAACACGCTAGTTTTGCCTATTTGCGCAGTAGTACAGATTCTGAGTATGTAACTGGGGTTGATGAAATCAGCATTTCTCTTGCTTCCCTGTGCGTAGGGAAGCTCAGTTTTAGTCACAGTAGCTCCCACATTTGTCTCCTCAGCGTGTTCCCATTTCCTTAGAAACAGTATATTTGCTGGGAGAAAAGTGCATTCCTGTGCCCTTTCACCGTTCAGCAAAGACATGTGTAGAAGCACAGCGCTAGCAGAAACGACCGTTTCTCGACGTTTTCTAACTCCGGGAACAAGTTGCACACTTCGCAGATGCATTTGGGCAACTTCGTAAGAAGCGGGTTTTTTGCCTAAAGAGACGTGCTTTAGAACGCGCTAGTTTTGCCTATTTGCGCAGTAGTACAGATTCTGAGTATGTAACTGGGTTTGATGAAATCAGCATTTCTCTTGCTTCCCTGTGCGTAGGGAAGCTCAGTTTTAGTCACAGTAGCTCCCACAAGTGTCTCCTCAGCGTGTTCCCATTTCCTTAGAAACAGTGTATTTGCTGGGAGAGAAATGCATTACTGTGCCCTTTGACCGTTCAGCAAAGACATGTGTAGAAGCACAGCGCTAGCAGAAACGACCGTTTCTCGACGTTTTCTAACTCAGGGAACAAGTTGCACACTTCGCAGATGCATTTGGGCAACTTCGTAAGAAGCGGGTTTTTTGCCTAAAGAGACGTGCTTTAGAACGCGCTAGTTTTGCCTATTTGCGCAGTAGTACAGATTCTGAGTATGTAACTGGGTTTGATGAAATCAGCATTTCTCTTGCTTCCCTGTGCGTAGGGAAGCTCAGTTTTAGTCACAGTAGCTCCCACAAGTGTCTCCTCAGCGTGTTCCCATTTCCTTAGAAACAGTGTATTTGCTGGGAGAAAAGTGCATTCCTGTGCCCTTTGACCGTTCAGCAAAGACATGTGTAGAAGCACAGCGCTAGCAGAAACGACCGTTTCTCGACGTTTTCTAACTCAGGGAACAAGTTGCACACTTCGCAGATGCATTAGGGCAACTTCGTAAGAAGCGGGTTTTTTGCCTAAAGAGACGTGCTTTAGAACGCGCTCGTTTTGCCTATTTGCGCAGTAGTACAGATTCTGAGTATGTAACTGGGTTTGATGAAATCAGCATTTCTCTTGCTTCCCTGTGCGTAGGGAAGCTCAGTTTTAGTCACAGTAGCTCCCACAAGTGTCTCCTCAGCGTGTTCCCATTTCCTTAGAAACAGTGTATTTGCTGGGAGAAAAATGCATTACTGTGCCCTTTGACCGTTCAGCAAAGACATGTGTAGAAGCACAGCGCTAGCAGAAACGACCGTTTCTCGACGTTTTCTAACTCAGGGAACAAGTTGCACACTTCGCAGATGCATTTGGGCAACTTCGTAAGAAGCGGGTTTTTTGCCTAAAGAGACGTGCTTTAGAACGCGCTAGTTTTGCCTATTTGCGCAGTAGTACAGATTCTGAGTATGTAACTGGCTTTGATGAAATCAGCATTTCTCTTGCTTCCCTGTGCGTAGGCAAGCTCAGTTTTAGTCACAGTAGCTCCCACAAGTGTCTCCTCAGCGTGTTCCCATTTCCTTAGAAACAGTGTATTTGCTGGGAGAAAAGTGCATTCCTGTGCCCTTTCACCGTTCAGCAAAGACATGTGTAGAAGCACAGCGCTAGCAGAAACGACCGTTTCTCGACGTTTTCTAACTCCGGGAACAAGTTGCACACTTCGAAGATGCATTTGAGCAACTTCGTAAGAAGCGGTTTTTTTCCTAAAGAGACGTGCTTTAGAACGCGCTAGTTTTTCCTATTTGCTCAGTAGTACAGATTCTGAGTATGTAACTGGGTTTGATGAAATCAGCATTTCTCTTGCTTCCCTGTGCATAGGGAAGCTCAGTTTTAGTCACAGTAGCTCCCACAAGTGTCTCCTCAGCGTGTTCCCATTTCCTTAGAAACAGTGTATTTGCTGGGAGAAAAGTGCATTCCTGTGCCCTTTCACCGTTCAGCAAAGACATGGGTAGAAGCACAGCGCTAGCAGAAACAACCGTTTCTCGACGTTTTCTAACTCAGGGAACAAGTTGCACACTTCGCAGATGCATTTGGGCAAGTTCGTAAGAAGCGGGTTTTTTGCCTAAAGAGACGTGCTTTAGAACGCGCTAGTTTTGCCTATTTGCGCAGTAGTACAGATTCTGAGTATGTAACTGGGTTTGATGAAATCAGCATTTCTATTGCTTCCCTGTGCGTAGGGAAGCTCAGTTTTAGTCACAGTAGCTCCCACAAGTGTCTCCTCAGCATGTTCCCATTTCCTTAGAAACAGTGTATTTGCTGGGAGAAAAGGGCATTCCTGTGCCCTTTCACCGTTCAGCAAAGACATGTGTAGAAGCACAGCGCTAGCAGAAACGACCGTTTCTCGACGTTTTCTAACTCCGGGAACAAGTTGCACACTTCGCAGATGCATTTGGGCAACTTCGTAAGAAGCGGGTTTTTTGCCTAAAGAGACGTGCTTTAGAACGCGCTAGTTTTGCCTATTTGCGCAGTAGTACAGATTCTGAGTATGTAACTGGGTTTGATGAAATCAGCATTTCTCTTGCTTCCCTGTGCGTAGGGAAGCTCAGTTTTAGTCACAGTAGCTCCCACAAGTGTCTCCTCAGCGTGTTCCCATTTCCTTAGAAACAGTGTATTTGCTGGGAGAAAAGTGCATTCCTGTGCCCTTTCACCGTTCAGCAAAGACATGTGTAGAAGCACAGCGCTAGCAGAAACGACCGTTTCTCGACGTTTTCTAACTCAGGGAACAAGTTGCACACTTCGTAGATGCATTTGGGCAACTTCGTAAGAAGCGGGTTTTTTGCCTAAAGAGACGTGCTTTAGAACGCGCTCGTTTTGCCTATTTGCGCAGTGGTACAGATTCTGAGTATGTAACTGCGTTTGATGAAATCAGCATTTCTCTTGCTTCCCTGTGCGTAGGGAAGCTCAGTTTTAGTCACAGTAGCTCCCACAAGTGTCTCCTCAGCGTGTTCCCATTTCCTTAGAAACAGTGTATTTGCTGGGAGAAAAGTGCATTACTGTGCCCTTTCACCGTTCAGCAAAGACATGTGTAGAAGCACAGCGGTAGCAGAAACGACCGTTTCTCGACGTTTTGTAACTCAGGGAACAAGTTGCACACTTCGCAGATGCATTTGAACAACTTCTTAAGAAGCAGGTTTTTTGCCTAAAGAGACGTGCTTTAGAACGGGTTAGTTTTGCCTATTTGCGCAGTGGTACAGATTTTGAGTATGTAACTGGGTTTGATGAAATCAGCATTTCTCTTGCTTCCCTGTGCGTAGGGAAGCTCAGTTTTAGTCACAGTAGCTCCCACAAGTGTCTCCTCAGCGTGTTCCCATTTCCTTAGAAACAGTGTATTTGCTGGGAGAAAAGTGCATTACTGTGCCCTTTCACCATTACTGTGCCCTTTCACCGTTCAGCAAAGACATGTGTAGAAGCACAGCGCTAGCAGAAACGACTGTTTCTCGATGTTTTCTAACTCAGGGAACAAGTTGCACACTTGGCAGATACATTCGGGCAACTTCGTAAGAAGCGGGTTTTTTGCCTAAAGATCCGTGATTTAGAACCCACTAGTTTTGCCAATTTGCGCAGTAGTACAGATTCTGAGTATGTAACTGGGGTTGATGAAATCAGGATTTCTCTTGCTTCCCTGTGCGTAGGGAGGCTCAGTTTTAGTCACAGTAGCTCCCACAAGTGTCTCCTCAGCGTGTTCCCATTTCCTTAGAAACAGTGTATTTGCTGGGAGAAAAGTGCATTCCTGTGCCCTTTCACCGTTCAGCAAAGACATGTGTAGAAGCACAGCGCTAGCAGAAACGACTGTTTCTCGATGTTTTCTAACTCAGGGAACAAGTTGCACACTTCGCAGATGCATTTGGGCGACTTCGTAAGAAGCGGGTTTTTTGCCTAAAGAGACGTGCTTTAGAACGCCCTAGTTTTGCCTATTTGCCCAGTAGTACAGATTCTGAGTATGTAACTGGGGTTGATGAAATCAGCATTTCTCTTGCTTCCCTGTGCGTAGGGAAGCTCAGTTTTAGTCACAGTAGCTCCCACAAGTGTCTCCTCAGCGTGTTGCCATTTCCTTAGAAACTGTGTATTTGCTGGGAGAAAAGTGCATTACTGTGCCCTTTCACCGTTCAGCAAAGACATGTGTAGAAACACAGCGCTAGCAGAAACGACCGTTTCTTGACGTTTTCTAACTCAGGGAACAAGTTGCACACTTCACAGATGCATTTGGGCAACATCGTAAAAAGCGGGTTTTTTGCCTAAAGAGATGTGCTCCAGAGTAAACGACCTTGAAAAGTATGTCCCAGGACTTCATCCATATTGGTGAGGTAAGCCACCGTGATATCTGCCCTCCAGAATGTGGCTTCATTTTGGTGAACACCGTCAGAGAATTTGACGTTAAACTAAACATATGATAAAGTGACAGCGTTATGGGTTCAAGATTAGCCACACACTGACCACTAGAACCCCAGACTTAGATCCATGGAAGGTAAAGAAATGAAAGGAGGCCGGGTGTGGTCTCGCTCGTGCTCGCACACACACCCACCTTTAATCCAATCACTCAGTGGACATAAGCAGTTAGAATTCTGTGCATTGAAGGGAGGTCTGATCTGGAGAGGGATAGTGAGTGATTTCCAGTGACTCTTATCCTAACTACCATCTGTCTGTCTGTGTGTCTGTGTGTCTGTCTGTCTATCTATGTATCTATAGGTTAAGGAATCTTAAGCTCTGTCTGTGCTGCATTAACTTTGGATATGCTGGCCCATGTCTGGAAATGAACAGATTGTGTGTGGGTTGCTCATGTGTCTTTTTTAGCATACTCGATTTTTGTTTTTGGTGGGGTTTTTTGTTTTTGTTAGTTTGTTTTGTTTAGGTTTGTCAAGACAGGGTCTCTCTGTGTATCCTTGTCCATCCCAGACTCAATCTGTAGACCAGGCTGGCCTCCAACTCACAGTGATCTGCCTGCCTCTGCCTCCTGAGTGTTGTGTTGTGATTCAAGGCACACATTTGATTTTTATTTCACTATTAAATTTGCTTTAAATTTATGTGGTAGCCATGGTAGCAGGCGCCATGGATTGTTCCACCTCCCTTACCTTCAGTGCTCCAGACACGTCTGAGGGGAAGGGGAAGCCCTAACCTAGGGTGCTTCAAAAGCCTTGGGCTCCACTCCTCCCTGTAATGAACAGACTTTGTTATGCTGGCCCATGCCTAACAAGTAGGAGTCATCCTGGGCAAAAAGAGCCACCCACCCCCACCCCCAAAAAATGTCCAGAGAGAGAGAGAGAGAGAGAGAGAGAGAGAGAGAGAGAGAGAGAGAGAGAGAGAGAAAGAGACAGGCAGAGAGACAGGGAGAGACTTTCTGACCAAAGTGCAAACGTGTAAAACAAGTCGCCATGAAAGCACATTGCTGCAAATAATAGGAAAACGAGAATATCAACCATTTTACTGGTGCTTTAATTTGGTCTATCGCTGTATTTAGTGTGAGAAGAGAGAGAGAGAGAGAGAGGGGGGGGGGGTTGGTTGGGGATGGACGGGCAGCAGCAGAACCCGAGCGGTGAAGTGTTTTCAAAAGGAGACCCAAAGGGCGTCGGGGCGGCGTGGTGGATGTGACCTTGCTGCCTCCCTCCCTCACACCGAGTTTGGATGCCACCTTCCCCCAATTGTGCCGGTCCCTGACTCCACTACCCGATTGGTCGTCAGTCACGTCCCTTTTCTCTCTTTCCCTTGGGCCTCCCTTCTTAGAGAAGGATTCGGCTGTTTTCGCAGCTCCCTGTCCTACTTTCGTTTTCGCGGCCTGAGAGTCCAGGCCGCGTTCACTCTGTTCGTGTGGGACAACGTCCACCGTTGGTTCTTTCCACTCGGGAGAGGTGGTGGGTAGCCGGCTCAGCGGTGCGTGCTTGTCCCTCAGAGCAAGGGAGGACCCTCCGTGGTCACGCCAGGAGTCCGTGCTTTCCTCCGGCGGCGGCGGCGGCGGTGGCGTGAGCGAGCGAGCGAGCGAGCAATCTGTGTTGGGTTCCCAGGACGATCCGGAGGGTTGTCGGGCGACACCTAGCGGTGGGTGACAGTGTTGTCAGGCGACACCTAGCGGTGACAGCGTTCTGCAACGCTCCTGGTTCCCGGTCGGCGACGAGGACGGCAGAGTGCCTGGTGTGATTCGGCGACGGTGACGAGAGTCCCGGCAGGGAGGGACGGTGCTCCCGGAGGTGGTGTCGTGTTTGAGAACGGTGTGAGGCGTAGGCGCTTGTACGCTGATAGCCGCCGCGCCAGCTCTGAGTGTCACTTGTCACCAGCTGGGACCAATTGGTGACTGGGACGGTGGCGGCTTGAGCGGGTCGACGAGAAAGCTCCTAGGTGTCTGAACCAGGACCGATCCAGGCTCGTCGGAGACCGCGACGGGGACTCTGGGTCCCAAGCCCGAGGGGACGCGGTGTCCCCGGCCACCCAGCCGGAGTGTCCCGGCTCTCGGAGCCACTTTTTCTTTTTTTTTTCCCCTTCTCCCTCCCTCGATGAGGCTCCGGTCCCCGGCGGCCGGGTCACTGGGTCCTAAAGCCGAGGGGACGCGGTGTCCCCGGCCACCCAGCCGGAGTGTCCCGGCTCTCGGAGCCTTTTTTTTTCTCCTCCTCCCCATTGATGAGGCTTCGGTCCCCGGCGGCCGGGTCACTGGGTCCTAAAGCCGAGGGGACGCGGTGTCCCCGGCCACCCAGCCGGAGTGTCCCGGCTCTCGGCGCCTCTTTTTCTTTTTTTTTTCCTCCTCCCCATTGACGAGGCTCCGGTCCCCGGCGGCCAGGTCACTGGGTCCTAAAGCCGAGGGGACGCGGTGTCCCCGGCCACCCAGCCGGAGTGTCCCGGCTCTCGGAGCCTCTTTTTCTTTTTTTTTTTTCCCCTTCTCCGCTCCCTCGATGAGGCTCCGGTCCCCGGCGGCCGGGTCACTGGGTCCTAAAGCCGAGGGGACGCGGTGTCCCCGGCCACCCAGCCGAACTGTCTCAGCTCGTCACCAACTCCTTGGATCGCAACGCCTTTAAGTCCTTGGCGGCGTGCTTTGGTGTCACTTTGGCGGGAGGATGCTTGGGTGCTGGGCTCTCATGCATGTGCCTCTCGCTCTCTGGGTCCTTTGACAGTTGTCAGGTCGACCAGCTGTCCCTTTTTGGTCCGGTTCTCTTGTCTATGGGGACATTTTTGGGACATGTCACTGGGTGTGACTTCCAGGAGTTCCCTGTGTCCTGTGAATGTTGTCCCTCTCCCTGAGGTCTATTTGAGTGGTTGTGATCTCTGCATATTGTACCTGTCTGCCTGTGCTGACACGCTGTCCTTTGGTTGGAGACCTTAAAGGGACATGGCCTCTTTTAAGGCAGCTGGCTCTGCTCTTGGTGCCACAATGCATGCAGTTACCTGACTCTGAGGCTGGGCTGGCGCGGCGCTCGCTTGTTGGCTCTCCCGTGCTGCTTGCGGTTGCGTGCTGTGCCCTCGCTTG
The DNA here is from genome assembly GCF_964271855.1 of Acomys minous. Classification (NCBI taxonomy): domain Eukaryota; kingdom Metazoa; phylum Chordata; class Mammalia; order Rodentia; family Muridae; genus Acomys; species Acomys minous. The sequence continues at coordinate 79,907,404 of NC_140484.1, read as the reverse complement.
GCGACCTTTTTCGATAGCCGCCTTCTTCCTCTCGCTTTATTTTATTTTATTTTATTTTGCGTGTCAGGCGTTTCCCGATCTCTTGCGGTTATCGTCGCCTCTCCTACCATTTTTGGGAAAAAAAGGAAGGAGACGTTTTTATTTTTTGGTTTTTGTTTTTTTTCCCTCACTCCGGTCCATCAGCTCGTTGGGGTTCCCGGGTCTCTCCGTGGGCTGTGCGCTGTGTGTGTCCCGGTCTTCTGCCACTTTGTGCCTCCCGAGTGCACTGTTGTGTTTCGAGGGTTTTTTTTTTGTGGCAGCTCTTGTGTCTGGCTTTCTTTTTTTTTTTTTATTTCCCTCTTCCGTTGCTTTCCGTACCCTCCCGTTGTTCGCTTTGCCCGTTGTACGAACGCGTGCCGGTTGTCTTCCCCGATCCGGATGGCTGGCTTTTTAAAATTTGGTTTCCTTGGTTGGATCGATGTGGTGCTCTCGTGCTCTCTTCGGGTCGGGGGCCTAAGCCGCGCCAGGCGAGGGACGGACATTCATGGCGAATGGGCATTCCTTGCGAATGTCGCCCGCTCTTCTCGTTCTGCCAGCGGGCCCCTCGCCTCTCCATCCCGCCCCGCTCGGGGCCGGTGTGTGGAAGGCAGGGGTGCGGTTACCCGGCTCGAGCCCATCTCCCCCAGCCACACTTGATCCGGTGGTTCGTGGGGGTTCCTGGGACGCGTCGGTCGCTGTTGCTGCCCCGGCGCGGTTCGCTCTTGCAGTTTGGCCCTCTTCCCCGAACCCGGGAACGTGTGGTCGGTCTGTCGCGTCGCCATGCCCTTCCCGACCAGCGTGTGCACGCTCCGCGCTCAGTGTTTGCGGTCCTCGCGGTGCTCCTGGAGCGCTCCGGGCTTTTTGGCCCACAAGGTGCCCGGTTCTGAGTTTGGTGGCGGCGTCTCCCGCTCCCCGTCGCTCCTCCCGTGCTCGGTTTTTGCTACTTGTTGGCTCTCGAGGGAAAAAAGGAGGGGTCGAGAAGGGGCGGCGGTAAGTTTCGACGGTGTTCCCAAAGGGGGGAATGCCTGCTTTCCTCGGACGGGGCGGTCCGTAACACGTTCGGTGTCGCGGATGTTCGTCTCCGTCGGGACGAGCGCCCGCCACGCGCTGCTGCCTCCCCCCGACGGGCTTGCGCGTTGGCTGTGGCTAAGCGCTGCGCGGCCGGCCTCTTGCCCGCTGCCTCGTCAGCGGTGCGGTAATCTGCCCTCTCGCCCACCCGGCGAGGGGGTCTTGAGAGGCGTCTGGCTTCCGGGGGGGCCTTGTTTTCTTGGCCCGGGTCCCCCTCTGGCCGCGAGTGCTCGAGAATGTCCCAGAGACGAGGAAAAAGCGGCCTTGCTGAGATTACCGCAGACCCCTCCTCGCCCGCCGGTCCTCCGTGGATCGTGCGCATGCGCGTGCGCAGGTACCCGAGTCCTCGATGCACGTCGCTTCTGGCTACCCGGGACCGGGGGGAAATCGTCGGGCTGGGTCCCGTCCCACCCTCAGTGAGGAAAAAGTCCTTCTCTAGCTATCCGAGGGAAGGGTGTGGCTACGATCTTCGCGGGGGGGGGGTTATCCGACGGCCCCCCCCCCGGCTGTTGCCCACCCCGACCGCCTCTCAGCGCGCAGCTTTGGCCAAACCGTTCTTCCCATCACCCCTTCCGTCTCCCGACTTTCGGGAGGGGTGGGTGGGTCGAGCGCAGGTTGTCACTGCTCTTTTCTCGTTTACCGCGGCCCGCGCCTCCTCGCTCTGAGACCGGGGAGGGATCACGCGGGGCAGAGCCTTGCCGTCGTGTCGGTGGTGCGGAGCGCTGGGGTTTTCTCGGTTGGTGGTGGTTTGAGGCTGGAAGGGGCCGTGCACATGCCCGCGTGCGCGGTGCCCCCATCCCGCATCCCCTTCCCTTCCTCCGAGGGTTGCCGCGAGATGAGTGGGGAAGAGGGGAAGGGCGGCGGTGTTGGGCTCCCGGTCCCGCCCGTCTCCCGTCGCCCGGGCTTGCCCCGCCGTGTGCGGTCCTCCCGAGCGCGCGCGCCCCCGTGTTGGCCATTCCCGCGGCGTGGACGTGCCAGGGCGCGGTACGTGCGTCTGCTCGTGCGGTCGTGTTGGCGTCGCCTGGTTCGCGGCTTCGCCCCCCGCGCTCTCCTCGGCAGCGTTCCCACGGTTGGGGAAACGCGGGTGACCTGTTGCCCCCTCCTGGGGGTCGGAGCGGTCCGGGAATCTGGCGGGATCGATCGCTCTCTCGGAGGCAGCCTTTGGGGAACCGCGGCCGCCGGGACGTGTCTCGGCGCGTCGTCGGACGATGTGGGGGCTCGTTCCGCTGTGTCGTTCCCCCTCCCCGCTGGCACGTGGGTGGAGCCTTTTGGAGGGGTGTCCCGGCCCCGCGGCTTCGCGGCGGCGTTTGTGTGCGTCATGGGGGCGCTGGGGAGGCCTCGCGTGCCTCCGTCCGGCCCCGCGAGGGGATAAGAGAGGCTTAGTGGCTTTCCGGTGGTCCGTCGGTGGTGGGTCCGCTGGCCTCGGTGCGTGTGGGGGCTCGTCCGGCCCCGCCGGCCCTCCGGGAGGAGGCGTTCGCGCGTCTCTCTTCCCCGGTGGGGTGGCGGCGGGGGCTCCGGTCGGTGTCTTCCTCTACTCCCCGAGGTCTGGGCCTTTCCTCCTCGGCTTCTCGGGGGCCCCCTCTCGCCCCGCGCGGCTTGAGGTCGTCCGCGCGTCGCCCTCTCCCTCGCCTCCCGCGGCTCACGCAACGCGGTCCCGAGTACGCGGCACCCTCCATTCTCCGCCTCTCGCCGAGGCTGTCCCACGCCGTCGGTTCTCCCGCTGCCCCCGTTGGCGTGGTCTCTCCCGCCCGCTCTTCCCGGTCCTCCGGTCCCCTCCCGGTGGGTTCAGGGATCCCGCTCTCCCCGGCATTGCGCCTCGCTGCCGTTGGGTGTTGTTGGGGGGGCGGTGTCCGTCCGAGGCCCTGCCGCCGGCCGTCGTGCCCCCGCCGTTCCCGCCTCTGCGCCGTTGCGCGTCGCGGTCGGTCGGCCCGGAGTGCCTGTCGCGCCCGGGAGCGTGTCCGTCTCACGGTCTGGGACTTGCCCGGTCCCGTCGGGTTCTGACGGGTGGTGGCCTTCCCGGGTCTGCCCCCGCCGTCCCGCCCGGCCCCGCCCCGCCCCGTCCCACGCTTCCCTCCGGTTGGGAGGAGGAGGGGTCGTGTCGTTTGGGGGAGCCGTCGCTGGTCGCCTTCCCTCACCTCCGGTGTATTACCCCGGTCGCTCCGCGCTCGGTGCTGACCGTCGTTCTGGCTCTTCCCGATGCCGATCCCGGTGGTTGGCGGGGGTGGTGTGTGTGTGGCGTGTGTTGTCAGAAGAAGAGAAGAGAGCCCGAGCAGCGCGTTGCGAGATTTTTGGTCTGTGGCGGCTGGGGGTCTGTGCTTCCCGCCGTGTGTGTGCCGTGCGTTTGTGGCATGCACGAACGGTCGTGTGCGGCCCTCGTCGTGGTCGCTCGCTCTTCCATTTCGCTCACTCGCACGCCGGCCTTCCCTCCGCGCCTCCCCCGGCTGAGATTGGTTTTTGGCCCCCTTCTTCCTTCTTTCCTTCCTACCTATCTCACTCCCAGCACCCATTTCTTTCCTCTTCCAGAAATGGACTGCTTCCTGATGTCACCTTAAGTCAGTCACTTCTAGGTTTCTAGGTCATGCTAGAGGGGACTAGGAAGGACCCCAAACCATTTCACATAAATAGTACCCTGAATGATAAGAACAGGCATCGGCTGCTCTGTCTTTTGGTCTCGTTGGTCTCCTGTTTATGTTTGAGCCTGTATGTGAACCCACACATTTCTTTCCCCTGTAAATTATATTCCAAAACAAATGACTGCTTGTAGTGGTTTTTGCTTTTGTTGTTGTTGTTGTTATTTGTTTGTTTGTTTATTGGTTGGTTGGTTATTTATTTTATTTTTTTCTTCTCCTTTTTATTGAAAGGGTATACTTTCTATATCAGGAGAGAGAGCCTCCTCACACAATTCTCTTTCTCTCTCTCTCTCTCTCTCTCTCTCTCTCTCTCTCTCTCTCTCTCTCTCTCTCACACACACACACACACACACACACACACACACACACACGTGTGAATTGGATTTATGTCCCTGCCATCTAGAGGGATGATAAACACAGAGATCACTTTTGAAGAATTTCTTTTCTGTGTGGCTGGGCCTTAGAATTCAAACAAAAGGAACCATCTCAGAGGTCTGCTGTTGTTCCTTAGTCTAATTTTGTTTGGTTTTGGTTTTTGGAGACAGGGTTTCTCTATGTAGCCTTGGCTGTCCTGGACTCACTGTGTAGACCAAGCTGGCCTCAAACTCACAAAGATACATCTGTCTCTGCCTCCCGATTGCTGGGATTAAAGAAAAGCGAGTGCCACCAAAGCCTGGCTACTGAAAGATTCTGAACTAGTCTGAACTAGGTTTTTTTTCCCCTGTCATTATTATTACTTTAAAAGTTTATTTTCAGTTTAAAAAAATATGTCTTTATTTATTATTTTGTATACAGTGCTCTCTCTACCTGCTTAGTACGCCTGCCTGTCAGAGGAAGACATTAGATCACATTATAGATGGTTGTGAGCCACTGTGTGCTCGCTGGGAATGCAACTCAGGACCTCTGGAGGAGCAGTCAGTGCTCTTAACCTCTGAGCCACCTCTCCAGCTCTTATTTCTTTCTTTCTTTCTTTATTTGTTTATTTATTTATTTATGTTGCTGTTGTTTGTTTTGTTTTAAGACGGTGAGTTAAAACATTTATGTGGTTTGTCTGTTCATGGAGCAAGGGGGACTGTGCAGATCAGCAGAGGCTACCCTATCATTCGGCACATGCAAATTGGGTTAAAGTTCTGAAACCAGAACTTAAAGAAGCCAGCTGTGTGGTCCTGTATGTCTTTAATCCCATAGCTCTGAAGGTAGAGGCAGGTGAAACTCTGTGAGCTGGAGGCAGTCCTCATCTAGTTAGGGATTTCCAAGGTTACATAGGGTATGGAGAATAGTTTATCGTTTCTAAGTAGTTGAGTAAAGAATTAAATACTTGTTCAAAAGAATTAAATATTTACCTTATAAGATAAATAAGTGAGCCAGGCGTGGTGGCGCACGCCTTTAATCCCAGCACTTGGGAGGCAGAGGCAGGCGGATCGCTGTGAGTTCGAGGCCAGCCTGGTCTACAAAGTGAGTCCAGGATGGCCAAGGCTACACAGAGAAACCCTGTCTCGAAAAACCAAATAATAATAATAATAATAATAAAATATATATATATATATACATATATATATATATATATATATATATATATATATATATATATATATATAAATGAAGGCTACACAGAGAAACCCTGTCTCACAGAAAGCAAAGCAAACAAGCTTTGGGTTTTGGTTCCACATAGGTTGTTATTTCTTCATTTATCTAGCTAGCTAGCTAGCTAGTTAGTTAGCTAGTTAGTTAATTTTGTTTTTCAGGCAGGGTTTGCTTGTAATAGCCATGACTGTCATGCAACTTTCTCTGTAGACCAGTATGGGCTGGAAACAGAGATTGCCCTGTATCTGGATTTGCAGTGTTGGAATTTCGTTTTGTTTTGTTTCGTTTCTGTGCAGCAGTCAAGGATTTCTCTGTCTAGTAGTCCTGGCCATCTTGGAACTCACTCTGTAGAGCAGGCCGAACTCACACTGAGCGAGCGATTCACTGTCTTCTGCCTGCCAAATGTTGGAATTGTTTTGCTTTTTGGGTGGGAGGGGTTCGAGACAGGGTCTCTCTGTGTGGCCTTGGCTGCCCCAGACTCGCTCTGTAGACCAGGCTGGCCTGCCTGGAAGTCACAGCGCTTAGCCAGCCTGCCTGCCCGCCTCTGCCTCCCGAGCGCTGGGATGGATGGCGGGCGGGCACGGGTGGGTGCCACCAAGCCCGGCTACGTGTTGGATTTCTGTTTTGTTTTCTGTTTTCTGTAAAGTCAAGGTTCCCTCTGTGTAGTCGTGGCTGTCCTGGAAGTCACTCGGTAGACCAAACTGGACACTCAGAGGTTCACTTGCCCTCACCTCCCAAGGGCTGCAATTTTGTGTTTGTGTGTAGGTGTTTGCTTCTTTTCAGGGGTAGCGTTTCGATGCAACAGCCCTGGCTGTCGCGCAGCTTGCTCTGCAGACCAGTCTGCCATTTTGCTTTGGTTTGTCTTTTCTGTGCCGTGAAGGGCTTCACGTTTAGAGTCAGTTTTGGTGCAGGCACGCAGGGGCCATACCTAATATGCCGTGGCTTTCTCAGAACCCTCTCTGTGTATGCCAGGCTCGCCTCGGATTCGGAGCGACCCACCAGCCTCTGGCCCCCAAGTGCCGGGATGGGAGCCGTGGGCCGCCCCAGACGGGCTCGAATTCTATCAATATCTGCTTGGGTTGAGTGAAAAAGGATCTGAAGGTCATCATCACTCCTCCTTCAGCCTTTGGCCTTATGCCAGAAAGGGTGGGTAACTGAACTTCTTATCTCTTGATTACCTTCCAGTGACACCTTAGTTTCTCCTTGGAGGTGGAGAGGCCTCCGTGGCCGATGTGGAAAGTCTGCCGTTTTCAAGTGTCACAGGGAAACGCTCATTTGGTTTTTGGTCCCCCCTCCCCCTTCCCCTTCCCCTTCCCCCGACAGGGTTTCTCTGAGTAGTAGCCTTGGCTGTCCTGGAATCACGTTGTAGACCAGTCTGGCCTCAAACTCACAGTGATCTGCCTGCCTCAGCAGTGAGTGCTGGGATTAAAGGTGTGTGCCACCACCACGCCCAGATGGTTTTTGTTTTGTTTCGTTTCGTTTTAAGAGATGGTGCCAGTCTCTTTATGTAGCCTTTATTGTCTCAGAATTCACTGGGTTTTTTGTTTTGTTTTGTTTTTTCCTTTTTGAAGATTTCTTGACTATTACGTATACAGTGCTCTGCCTGCATGTACATACACCGGCATGAATTATGTTCATACTTTTATTCATTCATTCATTCTTTCATTTATTTTGTACTCATCTCTACGGTTGTTTATTTATTTATTTTTTGTTTTGTTGTTGTTGTTTCTGTTTTTTGAGACAGGGATTCTGCGTAGGCTTGGCTGTCCTGGACTCACTTTGTAGACTAGGCTGGCCTTAAACTCACAGCAATCTGCCTGACTCTCCTGGGATAAAAGAAAGCCCTGCGCCGCCACCCCCTGGCTTTCAGTTATTTCTTTGAGTCAAGGTCTCTCCCTCTCCCTCTCCCTCTCCCTCTCCCTCTCCCTCCCTCCCCCCTCTCTCCCTACCCCCTGCACTCCCACCCCACTGTATGCCTGTAGTGCTGAGTATAGTAGAATCATACTGTTTTTGTGGACTGGTTAGAGTCACTGCTGCATTACTAATAAATAGAATCAGTACTGATGACTAATAAACATTGGTCTCCATTTGTCTGTCTGTGCCTCCCCTATCTATCTATCTATCTATCTATCTATCTATCTATCTGTCTATCTATCTATTATCTTTGTATTTATGTATTAGTGTAGTACGGAGGCTACACTAAATAAAGGACTAGTTTATCCTTTATAAATAGCTGAGTAATGAATTAAATATTTAGCTTGTGTGGCCTCTGTTTTATCACGCGTGAATTATGTTCATGCTTATATGTATTTAATTTGTATATTTTTTAAAAAGATATTTGTTTGGCTGAGCATCAGTTGCACACGCCTTTAATCCCAGCACTCGGGAGGCAGAGGCAGGCGGATCGCTGTGAGCTCCAGGCCAGCCTGGTCTACAAAGTGAGTCCAGGACAGCCAAAGCTACACAGAAAAAAACCTCTTTTAAGAAACAAAACAAAGCAAAAAGACAGAGAAGGCTGCTGCTTCCATATTGGTGAGGTCAGACGCCATGACGGTTGCCGTCCACATGGGGGCTTCATTATGGCGATGTCAAGAGCCAAACTTTGTTTGAACTTTGACTTGCACATTCCACACGGTGGGGGATGGGGAAGAGAGAGAAACGAACACACACACACACACACACACACACACACACACACACACACATCCATCCCTCTCAGAGAGACGGGGGGGGGATTTTGAAAATAAAATGAAGACACACAGAAAAAGAAATATGTGATAGATAAACAGTATAAAAAAACGAGAAGGAATACAAAACGAAAATTACTAAATTCAAGAAATCAAATTGGAGCCGGACGTGGTGGCGCATGCCTTTAATCCCAGCACTCAGGAGGCAGAGGCAGGCGGATCGATGTGAGTTCAAGGCCAGCCTGGTCTACAAAGCGAGTCCAGGACAGCCAAGGCTACACAGAGAAAGCCTGTCTCACAAAACCAAAAAAAATAAATAAATAAATAAAAATTAAAAAAAAAAGAAAAAGAAAAAAAAAAGAAATCAAATTGGCCCTGGTAGTTCATTGCTTTAATCCATGCACTGTGAAGGCAGATCTCTGACTTCTAAGTCAGACCATGGTACACATAAGCATACAGGTGAGTGATCTCACATCAGTGCACCACAGAAGAATCTTGAAGAATCAGACAAATCAGAAGGTAGTGAGTGGTTGCATCAATGTATAGTCGGGAATTTTTTTCCTTTCCTTTCCTCTTTCTTTTTTCTTTTTCTTTTTGCGATTCACTGAGTTGTAAGAGATTTCAGTGTTCATGGAACACAGAGGCAGGACAATGAGGGCCTGTCTAATGAGCTGCTTTCTCCCCCCTCCCCACCCACCAAACACTGCCCCCACCCCCGCACCCCATGTATTTTTGTGCACACAGTCTGAGATATTTAATTCTTTTTTTCACCTTCCTTCCTTCCTTCCTTCCTTCCTTTTTTTGTTTTTGTTTTTTCCTTCTTTCTTTCTTCTGGGCTTGTGTGGCCCCTGTTTTATCACACATGAATAATGTTTGTAATTTTATTTATTTATTTATTTATTTTATTTAATGTCTCTTCGGTTGTTTCTTTTTTCTTTTTTCTTTTCTTTTTTGGTTTTGGCTTTTGGAGACAGGGTTTCTCTGTGTAGCCTTGGCTGTCCTGGAATCACTTTGTAGACCTGCCTGGCCTTGAATTCACAGCAGTCCACCTGCCTCTGCTTCCTGAGTGCTGGAATTAAAGAAAGGCATGGGCCACCACCGCTTGGCTTTCAGTAATTTCTTCAAGTCAAGATCTCTCTCTCTCTCTCTCTCTCTCTCTCTCTCTCTAGTGCTGGGTATAGAATCACACTGATTTTGTGGACTGGTTAAAGAGTCACTGCTGCATTACTAATACATAGAACTCATACTAATTGTTAATAAACATTCTAGCCAACACTACGTAGAACAGGCTGCCTGACTCTGCCGTGATCAAATGAGGGAACTATGAGAATTGGTCTCCATTTGTCTGTCTGTGTGTCTGTAATCATCTATCTATATATCACCTATGTATTTGCTTGCTTGCTTGCTTACTTATCTACTAAGTTATTTTGGAGATAGTGTCTCTCTATGTATTCCTGCCCGTCTTGGAAATCGTTGTGCATACTGACCTAGGTTGGAGCTAGACCTTTTCTTGGGGTTAAAGAAATTGTAGTTTTTTGTTTGCTTGTTTGTTTCCTGACAGGGTTTCTCATGTAGCCTTGGCTTGCTTTCGAGACCAGGCTGGCCTCCAACTCACAGCGATCCTCTTGGCTTTGCCTCCCAAGTGCTGGGATTAGAGGTGTGGTAGTCTTATTTCAGGTTTTAGTTACAACTAATGTAATGAAAAATAAAGTGATCAGTTCCTTGCTGCTCTGCCTTAGGGTCTCCCTGACCCTAAGGTTTTTGTTTTTGTTTTGTTGTTGTTGTTGTTGTTGCTGTTTTATTTTTTTACTTTTACTTCTCTCTCTCTCTCTCTCTCTCTCTCTCTCTCTCTCTCTCTCTGCAAATCCATATTTCATGTCTTCCCTTTTAAATGATTTCTTTATCTGTGTGTCTATTGTTGTTGTTGTTTAGTGTTTTTTGTTTCCTTTTGTTTGAGACAGGGCTTCTCTGTTGTAGACAAAGATCTGCTAGTCTCTTTTGCCTCTGCCTCCTGAGTGCTGGGGTTAATTACAACTAATAACATGAAAATTAAAATGATTAATTCATTGCTGCTCTGTCTGTCTTAGGCAAGGTCTCCCTGATCCCTAACCATATGGTTTTTGTATTTTTACTTTTGCTTTTTTTTTTTCCTTTTTCTTTCTCTGTAAATCCATATTTCATTTCTCCTTATTTTCTTCTTATTGTTTTTATGTGCATCGGTTTGTTGTTGTTGGTTTTTTTGGTTTGTTTTTCTGTCCTTTTTGTTTTGATTTTGCATGCAAGTATGTCTGCGTGAGGCTGTCTGATTTCTCTGGAACTGCCCTGTGGGGGCAAGCCTCATGGATGGTTGTTCCACCGCCTTTACCTAAGTTGGGGGTGGGGGGAGGGGAAGCCACGGCCTAGGGTGCTTCCAAAGCCGTGGGCTCCATCCTCTTAGTACTGCATGCACTTAATCCATGCATGCCTGTCATGTCAGCACCCAGCAGCTGGAAAGAGAAGATCATCTCTAGCACCATTGGACTAGTGCTTTAATTTGCTCTAACACTGTATTTATTCTGAGACCAGAAGTTGGGCTGGGCAGGAACAGCATTGGCAGCAACAGCAGACACAACCAAGGAGGGACCACAAGCAGTGAGGTGTTTTCAAAAGGAGCCTCCCTCCCCAAAGCTGCCTATCCTAACTGATTTGCCAATAACTGATTTGTCAGGCAGGTCAATTCTGCTCTCTTTCACTTGGGCTTATTCTACTTTACTTTGTATGTCCTGAGGGGTTGGGCCGGTTAGGGTTTGGGTTAGCCACTCATCAGAGTCTAAGGTTCAATCATAGTTTGTATGAGCAATCATAAATGATGAGGGTATCAGACCACACATGGTCATTTACACACACACACACACACACACACAGAGAGAGAGAGAGAGAGAGAGAGAGAGAGAGAGAGAGAGAGAGAGAGAGAGAGAGAGAGAGAGCGCTACCTTATAAAATCAAATAGAATGAACAATAAAGTAACAGGGAATTAAAAACACACAGGTATTCAATCCCAGCACTCTGGAAGCAGATGCAGGTAGATCTCTGTTAGTTCGAGTCCAGCCTGGTTTACAAAGTCAGTCCAAGATAGCCAAGGCTACACAGAAAAAACCTGCCTCAAAAACAAAAACAAAAAGAAAAACGAAAACAAAAATACCCAACCAACCAACCAAACCAGACAGGCTTGTTTGTCATGGCCATGGCTGTTTTGAACTTTCGCTATAGGCCAATCTGGCCTGGAAACAAAGATTACACTGCTTTTGCCATTCCCGTTTGATAATTTGGTTTTGTTTTGTTTTGGTTATGTGTTCAAGAGTGGCCACTCACTGACCCCTCTCAGACACCAGACTCATATGGATGGACTTAAATGTGAACACTGGGGGCAGGGAACAGAAACAAAGCTGGGCATGGTGCTGCAGGCCTTTAATCCCAGCATTCAGGAAGCAGAGGCAGGCAGGCAGATCTTTATAAGTTTGAGGTAGGCCCGGTCTACAGAGCAAGTCCAGGACAGGACAGCCAAGGCTACACGGAGAAACCCTGTTTTGGGGGAAAAACAAAGACACACACACACACACACACACACACACACACACACACACACACACACACACACACACACACACACACAGACTTACAGGCCAGAACAAGGCCTATTCCTTTCAAAGGAAAAAAAGCAAAAGCTGAAGGTTACCCTTTGACCTTGTGTCAGAAAGTGTGGGTGAGGCTGCTGCTTGACTGTTTATCTCTTAATTATCTTCCAGTTACACCCTACTTCTCCTTGGAGGTGGAGGTCGGGAAGCCTTCATGGCTGGCTGATATGAAAGTCGGGCATTTTCATGTTTCACAGGAAAACTCTCATTTGTTTGCTGTTTGTTTGGATTTTCACAGACAGGGTCAGTCTCTTTATGTAGCCCTTATTGTCTCTGAATTCACTATTTAGGCCAGACTAGCCACCTGAATTCACAGTCTATCTGTCTCCCTCTGACTCGAATGGATATTCATAAGGCCCTATGGATATCTCACCTTCTTTACACCCTGAATTCTAGACAGACACGTTATTTTACATAGGGTTTCTCTCTCTCTCTCTCTCTCTCTCTCTCTCTCTCTCTCTCTCTCTCTCTCTCTTCTCTCCTTCCCCCTTCATGCTTGCCCCCCCCCCCGGTTTTTGTGTGTGTGTGTGTGTTTGTGTGAAGGCTACACAAATAAACTAGCTTTCAAAGAACCCAAAATTAACTAAATATGTCTGCCTGAGACACAGGAAAAGTTCCAGACCAGTCAATTCTATTTGTGTTTTCTGCTGTAATTAGCGAAAATAAAATGATCAGTTTCTCAAATCATGGCTACTCTGCCTTAGGGTCTCTCTAACCATATGTCTCTTTCTTTGTCTTTTTGCCTGTTTGTAAGACCACGTTTCATTGCTTATTCTTTATTAATGATTCAGTAAATTTTATGTGCATTTTTGTGTTGTTGTTTTATTTGTCCTGTTTTTTCCCATCCATGTCATTATTTTTATCTAAAAGCGAGCGCCACAGCATCTGGATGATCGTGCATTTTTCTTATAAGTTATACTCCTTTCTGTGTGACAGCACCTCAGCATTTAAACCAAAGAGAGCATTAAGAGACATAAAATAGTGGCGCATGCCTTTACTCCCGGCGCTTGGGAGGCAGAGGCCAGTGGATCTCCGTGAGTTCCAGGACAGCCAGAGCTGTTGCACAGAGAACCCCTGTCTCGAAAAACCACAAACATAAAAAATAAAAATAACAAAAATAAAAATGCGTCAGGATTGAAGAGCACTGGCAGCTCTTGGGAAGGTATAGCCTTCAGTTCCCAGCAGCCACGTGGTGGGTCACAAACATTTATGAGGAGACATGGCGCCCTCTCCTGGCCCGCAGGTGGAGATGCAGGCAGAACACTGCACACTTAATGCAGAACTCAAAGAGAACAGAAAGAGAGAAAAACAAAATGAAATGACGCAGCTGAGGGGGAGGTCTGGTGTTGCTCCTATGGTCTCATCTTTACTTTTTTTTCAGACAGGGTTTCTCTGTGTAGCCTTAACTGTCCTGGACTCACTTTGTAGACCAAGGTGGCCTCGAACTCACAGTGTTCCACCTGCCTCTGCTTCCCAAGTGCTGGGATTAAAGGCGTGCACCACCATATGATAACCGGCAGCTGCGTGTGGGATTCTTTTAAGATTTTTTTATGTTTCTTTGTTTGTTTGTTTGTTTGTTTGTTTTTTTCCGAGACAGGATTTCTCTGTGTAGCCTTGGCCATCCTGGACTCACTTTGTAGACCAGGCTGGCCCTTGAACTCATAGCAACCCTTTCTTTCCTCTTCCAGAAATGGACTGCTTCCTGATTTCAGCTTAAGACAGTCACACTTCTAGGTCATGGTAGAGGGGACTAGGAAGGACTCCAACCCATTTCACATAAATAGTACCCTGAATGAAAAGAACAGGCATCGGCTGCTCTGCCTTTTGGTCTCTCCAGTCTCTTGTGTATGTTTGGGGTTGTATGTGAACCCACACATTTCTTTCTACCATAAATTATATTCCAAAACAAATGTGTGTTAGTAGTAACATTGGTTTTTTTTTTTACACTTTTAAATTAAAGGGTACTTTCAAAGTCTGGGGTGAGAGACTCCTCACAAACCCCCCCCCGCCCCCCCGCCCCCGGCGCTCCGCTCTGCCCCCCTGCCCCCCACCCCCTGTGAATTGGACTTAAGTCCCTGCCATCTAGAGGGATGGTAAACACAGAGAACAGAGAAGATCACTTCAGAAGATTCTTTCCCCCCTGTGTGGCGGTTCCTCATAATTCAAAGAAAGAGAACATGAAGACAAAGCAAATGGGACTAGAGAGATGGATCGGTGGTGAGGAGGACTGTCAGCTCTTCCAAAGGACCTGGGTTGGATTCCCAACACCCACATGGCAGCTCACAACTGTCTTTAACACCACTAGAAGGGATCTGACACATTCATAGCGAATGATGTACATTAAAAAATTAAAATAAGGCCGGGCAGTGGTGGCGCATGCCAATAATCCCAGCACACAGGAGTCAGTGGCAGTCGGATTGGTGTAAATTTTTGGACTTCATGTGTCCTCCCCAATCCTTTCTTGGTACCTGGCTGTCGCGTTCCAGCGCGCAGGTTTAAAGACCCCTGTGGAGGTCACCTCTGTCCCCTCGGGATCAGGGGGGGGGTTGGTGGGGCCCGTAGGGATTCGGCCTGTGGGTGTGAGGTCCTTCTCTCCCTCCCGTGGCTCTCTCAGACTCTTGCCCTCTTTCCCCCTTCTGTGGGATTATGACTGAACGCCTCTAAGTTAGAATCCCGCCCAGGCAGAACGATAAGGCAGCGCCGAAGGAGCCTTGCTTGGCCCCGGATAGCCGGGTCCCCATCCGTCCCTACCAGCAGTCCATCGTCGTCGCCGTCGCGCGTGCGCCCTCTCACGGGGGTGTCGCCGCCGGCTGGCCGGCGGGCTTCCCCGCCGCCCGTCGGGACCGGGGTCAGGTGCGGAAAGCCATTCGTCCCGGGAAACGGGGCTCGGCCAGAAAGGGGGCCACCCTCTCGCCCATCATGTCAGCACAAGTTCCTGTGGAACCTGGCGCTAAACCAATCATAGACGACCTGCTTCTGGGTTGGGGTTTCTATGTTGCAGAGCAGCTTCCTCACTGTTATCTATTGAAAGTCAGCTCTCGACACAATGGTTTGTCTAGGCGGCCCGTCCACCCCTCTCTCACTCTCCCTGTCTCCCGAACGATGAGTTCCTGTTTTTCCCCTCCGCATCTCCGGGAGAAATCGCCCCCTGCCTGCTTCACCACCGCCGCCTTTTCCTGCCCGCCCCCGCTCCGACCCTGGCCAAGCCTGGATGTGAGGCAAAGGCGGTGGCAGCGGTGTGACCGCTGGAGGGGGCGGGGTAGGCTTTATCCATTTTGCCTCGCTCGCGACCCGACCTGCCTGGAGGTTGGCGATCACCCCTTCTGGACTCTTTTTTTTTAAATAATATATATATATTTATATCTGTATACACAACTCATGCGAGTCCTATAACCATGGAGGTCGACCAGTTGTCCCTTTCAAGGGATGCGGGTCCTAACCTAAAACTATGGAAGTCGACCCTTCTGCCTAACCGCGGAAGTTTGATGAAGTTTGGTTTGTTTGTTTGTTTTCCCATGCCACTGTGGGGAGAGGGACGGGCGGGCCATTTATTTATTTATTTACTTACTTACTTACTTACTTGTTTTTTTATTTACTTGTTTATTTGTGTGTTTGTTTATTCATTCATTTGCCTAACTTTCTATCCATTTATTTATTTATCTGTTTATTTGTTTATCTATTTATCAGGCTATCTATTTATCTATCTATCTATCTATCTATCTATCTATCTATCTATCTATCTATCCTATGCTTGTCTATCTGCAGATATATATACGGGCAGGCCAGAAGAGTGCACCAGATATCTTTCTCCACCTCCTCCTCCTCCTCCTGGAGCCATTTATTAATAAATATTTGATTAATTACTCAGTCTGTGAAGATCGAACTTTCTTTCTTTCTTTCTTTCTTTCTTTCTTTCTTTCTTTCTTTCTATTTATCTGTCTATCTATCTATCTGCACCTGCAGGCCAGAAGAGGGCACCATAATCTTTCTCTACCTCATCCTGGAGCTATTTTATTTATTTACTTATTCATTCATTCATTCATTCATTCATTCATTCACTCATTTCTCTATGTTTATCTGCAGGCCAGAAGAAGACACCAGATCGCCTTGAAGAGAGGCCCAGTGTTTGCTCCAGAAATAGCAGACTACCATAGTTTTCTGGTTTGTTCCAGGTCTGATCGCAGATGTGTGCTCCCCCCCCCCTTCTGTGTGTGTGTGTGGTCGGGGAGGTGATGTCATTTGCTGGAGGTGGGGAAGAGAAACAGGGAGGAGACATTGGGAAGCATTGTGTTACCTAAAACTTTGTGTGTTTGTTTGTTGTTTGTTTTTTGAGACAGGGTTTCTCTGTGTAGCCTTGGCCATCCTGGACTCACTTAGTAGACCAGGCTGGCCATTGAACTCATAGCAACCCTTTCCTCTTCCAGAAATGGACTGCTTCCTGATTTCAGCTTAAGACAGTCACACTTCTAGGTCATGGTAGAGGGGACTAGGAAGGACTCCAACCCATTTCACATAAATAGTACCCTGAACAAAAAAAACAGGCATCGGCTGCTCTGCTTTTTGGTCTCTCCAGTGTTTTGTGTAGGTTTGGGCTTGTATGCGAACCCACACATTTCTTTCTACCATAAATTATATTCCAAAACAAATGTATGTTTGTAATACTGTTTTTTTTACACTTTTAATTTAAAGGGTAATTTCTAGGTCAGGGTTGAGAGGTTCCTCACAATCCCCCCCTGTTCCCCCGCGTGCCTGCAAGTGCCCCTCCTCTCCCCCCTCCCGACCCCTGGCCCACCACGCCCTCGACCCTCTGCTCTGCCCCCTGCCCCCCACCCAATGTGAATTAGATTTAAGTCCCTGCCATCTAGAGGGATGGTAAACACAGAGAACAGAGAAGATCACTTCAGAAATGTTTTCCCCCCTGTGTGGTGTTGCCTCAGAATTCAAAGAAAGAGAGCATGAAGACAAAGCAAATGGGACTAGAGAGATGGATCAGTGGTGAGGAGCACTGTCAGCTCTTCCAAAGGACCTGGGTTGGATTCCCAACACCCACATGGCAGCTCACAACTGTCTGTAACGCCACTAGAAGGGATCTGACACATTCATACCGAATGATGCACAGAAAAAAATTCAAATAAGGCCAGGCGGCGGTGGCGCATGCCAATAATCCCAGCACTCGGGAGGCAGAGGCAGTCGGATTTCCGTAAATTTTAGTACAGCCTGGTCTACAAAATCAAGTAAGTCCAGGACAGTCAAGGCTACACAGAGAAACCCTAACGTGAAAACTGAATCCCTTGCCCCCGCCCAAAAAAAAAGAAATAAAAAAATAATGAAATAAAATAAAGATAAATAAAGTGAAAGGAACCGTTTCAGAGGTCTGGTGTAGATCCTCGGTCTAAATTTTTTTGTTTCTTTTTGTTTGGTTTTGGTTTGGGTTCCTGAAGACAGCGTTTGTTTATGGAACCTTGGCTGTTGTGGACCCGCTGTGTAGATGAGGCTGGCCTCAAACTCACAACAATCCACCTGTCTCTGCCTCCCGAGTGCTAGGATTAAAAAAAGGCATGTGCCACCACCGTCTGGCTACGCCTTTAATCCCAGAACTCTGGAGGCAGAGTCAGGCCGATCGCTGTGTGTTTAAGACCAGCTTGGTCTGCAAAGGGAGCCCAGGAATGGACAGCCAATGCTACACCCAGAAACGCTGTCTCTGGGTGTAGGGTGTGGGGGTGGTGGATGTGGGAGACAGAAACAAAACAAAACAAAAACCAAAACTTGGCTGTCACACCCGCGAAGTGGAGAGGTAGAGCCCCGCCCACCTCCTCCGTGGCTGGTGCCAGTACTGGAGGGGCGGGGCCAATATTCCCCTTGCGATGGTATCATCCAGCAAGCACCACAGCGCCCGGATGATGGTGTGTTGTTCTCATAAATTACACTCTTTTCGGTGTGACAGCAGTTCAGCATTTAAACCAAAGAAGCATTACCCAAAATAAAATGGAGCCGGGCGGTGGTGGTGCATGCATGCCTGTTGTCTCAGAACTTGGGAGGCAGAGGCAGGCGTGAGTTCCAGGGCAATCAGACCTGTTAGACAGAGAAACCCTGTCTTGGAAAAGCACAAAAAGAAATAAAAAGAAACAAAATAAAAGTAAAAAATGCCTCAGGAGGGGTTAAAAGCACTGGCTGCTCTTCCAATGGTCCTGAGAGGCAAGCAGAACACTCCACAATTAATCCAGAAATCAATCTAAAACAGAAAGAGAGAAAAACAAAATGAAAGGCCCCAGCTGAGAGGGAGGTCTGGTGTGGCTCCTGTGGTCTCATTTTTAAGAGAGCGAGATAGGGCTCAATGGAAATCTGGCGTGTTCAATGGGTAGATGGGGACCTCGAGGATCTAAACTAGAAATGGTTTGTTAAAGTGTACATATGTGATTCTTCTAAGACTTATATACACCCCAGCGTGCATGCGAACACACACACAAATCTTTAAAGATAAATAACAAAACAACTGATTCTGTCTTTGTAACTGAACTCATTGGAGCTTTTCTTGTTTCATCGTGTGTGTGTGTGTGTGTGTGTGTGTGTGTGTGTGTGTGTGTGTGTATGTGTGAGCGGGCACCGGAGCATGGGTGTTATAAATTAATCCCCAGCTGAGAAATCAGTCACAGTCTCTAGCTATAACCACCGCCTCTGATGTACTGAGATTGTTTTTTTACCCCATTCTTCCTTCTTTCCTTCCTAGCTATCTAACTCCCAGCACCTATTTCTTTCCTCTTCAAGAAATGGACTGCTTCCTGATGTCACCTTAAGTCAGTCACTTCTAAGTCATGCCAGAGGGGACTAGGAAGGACCCCAAACCATTTCACATAAATAGTACCCTGAACGATAAGAACAGGCATCGGCTGCTCTGTCTTTTGTTCTCGTTGCTCTCCTGTTTATGTTTGAGCCTGTATGTGAATCCACACATTTGTTCCCCTGTAAATTATATTCCAAAGCAAATTACTGCTTGTAGTGGTCTTTTTCTTGTTTTTCTTGTTGTTTGTTTGTTGGTTGGTTATTTATTTTATTTTTTTCTTCTCTTTTTTATTGAAAGTGTGGGTATACTTTCTAGATCAGGAGAGAGAGCCTCCTCACACAATTCTCTCTCTCTCTCCCCTCCCCCCTCTCTTGCTGGGTATAGAATCACATTGTTTTTCTGGGCTGGTTATAGAGTCACTGCTGCATTGCTAATAAATAGATTCAGTACTGACTGATGACTAATAAACATTAGAAGGTAGCTGGCACTACCTACACCAGGTTGCCTGACTCTGCTGTGATCTAATGAGGGAACTATGAGGATTGGTATCCATTTGTCTGTCTGTGTGTCTATTATCTATCTTTCTATCTATCTATCTATCTATCTATCTATCTATCTATGTGTGTATGTATGTATGTATCTAACATCTATGTATTTATGTATTAGTATAGTACGGAGAGTAAACTATATAAAGGACTCGTTTATCCTTTTTAAATAGTTGAGTAAAGAATTAAATATTTAGCCAGGCATGGTGGCACACACCTTTAATCCTGTCTGTCTGTCTATCTATCTATCTATCTATCTATCATCGATGTATTTACATACTAACTTCTCTACTTACACAGTGTTTAAATTATTTTGGAGACAATGTCTCTCTATGTATTCCTGTCTGTCTTGAAAATCGCTGTGTATACTGACCTAGTTTGGAACTAGAACTTTACTTGGGTTAAAGAAATTGTAGTTTTTTGTTTGCTTGCTTGCTTTCTTGCTTGCTTGATTGTTTGTTTCCAGACAAGGTTTCTGATGTAGCCTTGCCTGTCCTGGACTTGCAAGTGTAAGTGATTCTCTCGCCTCTTTGTCCCAATTGCTGGGATTAAAGGCAAAGGAAAACAAAACCAAAAACAAAGCCAGGCATGGCATAGTGGTGCATGCCTTTAATCCCAGCACTCAGGAGGCAGAGGCAGACAGATCGCTGTGAGTTTAAGGCCAGCCTGGTCTACAAAGGGAGCCCAGGACTGGACAGCCAACGCTACACAGAGAAACCCTGTCTTGGTGTGGACGTTGTGGGGGAGTTGGTAGTGGGAGACAGAAACAAAACAAAACAAAACACCAAAATTTGGCTGTCACACCCGCCAGGTGTAGAGGGAGAGAACCGCCCACCTCCTCCACGGCCGGTGCCAGTACTGGAGGGGCAGGGCCAATATGCCCTTGTGATGGTATCATCCAGCAAGCACTACAGCGCCTGGATGATGGTGTGTTGTTCTCATGAATTACACTCTTTTCTGTGTGATAGCGCCTCAGCATTTAAACCAAAGAGAGCATTAAGCAAAATAAAATGGAGCTGGGCGGTGGTGGCGCACGCATGCCTGTTGTCTCAGAACATGGGAGGCAGAGGCAGGCATGAGCTCCAGGGCAGTCAGAGCTGTTACACAGAGAAACCCTGTCTCGAAAAACCACAAAAAGGAATAAAATGAAACGAAATAAAAGTAAAAAATGCCTCAGGAGGGGTTAAAAGCACTGGATGCTCTTCCAAAGGTCCTGAGAGGCAAGCAGAACACTCCACTCTTACTCCAGAAATCAATCTGAAACAGAAAGAGAGAAAAACAAAATGAAAGGCCCGAGCTGAGAGGGAGGTCTGGTGTGGCTCCTGTGGTCTCATTTTTAAGAGAGCGAGATAGGGCTCAATGGAAATCTGGCGTGTTCCATGGGTAGATGGGGACCTCGAGGATCTAATCTAGAAATGGTTTGTTAAAGTGTACATATGTGATTCTTCTAAGACTTATATACGCCCTAACGTGCATGCGAATACACACACATCCTTAAAGATAAATAACAAAACAACCGATTCTGTCTTTGTAACTGCACTCATCGGAGATTTTCTGGTTTCATCGTGTGTGTGTGTGTGTGTGTGTGTGTGTGTGTGTGTGTGTGTCTGTGTGTGTGTGTGTGTGCCCGCGCGAGCGCGCACGCACTTGTGTTAAAAATTAATCTTCAGCCGGGTGGTGGTGGCACATGCCTTTAATCCCAGCACTTGGAAGGCAGAGGTAGGCGGATCGCTGTGAGTTCGAGGCCAGCCAGGTCTACAAAGTGAGTCCTGGACAGCCAAGGCTATACAGAGAAACCCAGTCTCAAAAAACCAAAAAAAAAAAATCCTCAGCTGAATGATCAGTCACAGTCTCTAGCTATGATCACCACCACTGATGTGCTGAGATTGGTTTTTTACCCCCTTTTCCCTTCTTTCCTTCCTACCTATCTCACTCACAGCACCCACTTCTTTATTCTTCCAGAAATGGACTGCTTCCTGATGTCACCTTAAGTCAGTCCCTTTTAGGTCATGCTGGAGGGGACTAGGGAGGACCCCAAACCATTTCACATGAATAGAACCCTGAACGATAAGAACAGGCATCGGCTGCTCTGTCCTTTGGTCTCGTTGTTCTCCTTTTTATGTTTGAGCCTGTATGTGAACCCACACATTTCTTTCCCCTGTAAATTATATACCAAAACAAATGACTGCTTGTAGTAGTTTTTGCTTTTGTTTTTGTTTTTGTTTTTGTTGTTTTTGTTATTTGTTTGTTTATTGGTTGGTTGGTTATTTATCTTATTTTTTTCTTCTCCTTTTTATTGAAAGGGTATACTTTCTATATCAGGAGAGAGAGCCTCCTCGCACAATTCTCTCTCTCTCTCTCTCTCTCTCTCTCTCTCTCTCTCTCTCTCTCTCTCTCTCTCTCTCACACACACACACACACACACACACACACACACACACACACGCGTGTGAATTGGATTTATGTCCCTGCCATCTAGAGGAATGGTAAACACAGAGATCACTTTTGAATAATTTCTTTTCTGTGTGGCTGGGCCTTAGAATTCAAACAAAAGGAACCATCTCAGAGGTCTGCTGTTGTTCCTTAGTCTAATTTTGTTTGGTTTGGGTTTTGGTTTTGGTTTTTGGAGACAGGGTTTCTCTATGTAGCCTTGGCTGTCCTTGACTCACTGTGTAGACCAAGCTGGCCTCAAACTCACAAAGAAACATCTGTCTCTGCCTCCTGGTTGCTGGGATTAAAGAAAAGTGTGTGCCACCAAAGCCTGGCTACTGAAAGATTCTGAACTAGTTTGAACTAGGTTTTTTTTCCTGTCATTATTATTATTTTAAAAGTTTATTTTCAGTTTAAAAAAATATGTCTTTATTTATTATTTTGTATACAGTGTTCTCTCTACCTGCTTGTATGTCTGCCTGTCAGAGAAGGACATTAGATCACATTATAGATGGTTGTGAGCCACAGTGTGCTCGGTATGAATGCAAATCAGGACCTCTGGAGGAGCAGTCAGTGCTCTTAACCTCTGAACCACCTCTCCAGCTCTTATTTATTTATTCTTTTATTTATTTATTTATTTATGTTGCTGTTGTTTGTTTTGTTTTAAGACAGTGAGTTACAACTTTTATGTGGTATGTCTGTTCATGGAGCAAGGGGGACTGTACAGATCAGCAGAGGCTACCCTATCATTTGGCACATGCAAATTGGGTTAAAGTTCTGAAACCAGAACTTAAAGAAGCCAGCTGTGTGGTCCTGTATGTCTTTAATCCCATAGCTCTGAAGGTAGAGGCTGGTGAATCTCTGTGAGATGGAGGCAGGCCTCATCTAGTTAGGGATTTCCAAGGTTACATGGGGTATGGAGAATAGTTTATCGTTTCTAAGTAGTTGAGTAAAGAATTAAATACTTGTTCAAAAGAATTAAATATTTACCTTATAAGATAAATAAATGAGCCGGGCGTGGTGGCGCATGCCTTTAATCCGAACACTTGGGAGGCAGAGGCAGGCAAATCGCTGTGAGTTCGAGGCCAGCCTGGTCTACAAAGTGAGTCCAGGATGGCCAAGGCTACACAGAGAAACCCTGTCTCGAAAAACATATATATATATATATATATATATATATATATATATATATATATATATATGTGTGGCTACACAGAGAAACCCTGTCTCACAGAAAGCAAAGCAAACAAGCTTTGGGTTTTGGTTCCACATAGGTTGTTATTTCTTCAGCTAGTTAGTTAGCTAGTTAGTTAATTTTGTTTTTCAGGCAGGGTTTGCTTGTAATAGCCATGACTGTCATGCAACTTTCTCTGTAGACCAGTATGGGCTGGATACAGAGATTGTCCTGTATCTGGATTTGCAGTGTTGGAATTTTGTTTTGGTTTGTTTCGTTTCTGTGCAGCAGTCAAGGGTTTCTCTGTCTAGTAGTCCTGGCCATCTTGGAACTCACTCTTTAGAGCAGGCCGAACTCACACTGAGCCACCGATTCATTGTCTTCTGCGTGCCAAATGTTGGAATTGTTTTGCTTTTTGGGTGGGAGGGGTTCGAGACAGGGTCTCTCTGTGTGGCCTTGGCTGCCCCAGACTCGCTCTGTAGACCAGGCTGGCCTGCCTGGAAGTCACAGCGCTTAGCCAGCCTGCCTGCCCGCCTCTGCCTCCCGAGCGCTGGGATGGATGGCGGGCGGGCACGGGTGGACGCCACCAAGCCCGGCTACGTGTTGGATTTCTGTTTTGTTTTCTGTTTTCTGTGAAGTCAAGGGTCCCTCTTTGTAGTCGTGGCTGTCCTGGAAGTCACTCGGTAGACCAAACTGGACACAGACTCAGAGGTTCACTTGCCCTCACCTCCCAAGGACTGCAATTTTTTGTGTAGGTGTTTACTTGTTTTTAGGGGTAGCGTTTCGATGCAACAGCCCTGGCTGTCGCGCAGCTTGCTCTGCAGACCAGTCTGCCATTTTGCTTTGGTTTGTCTTTTCTGTGCATTGAAGGGCTTCACGTTTAGAGTCAGATTTGGTGCAGGCACGCAGGGGCATAACTAATATGCCTTGGCTTTCTCAGAATCCTCTCTGTATTGCCAGGCTCGCCTCGGATTCGGAGCGACCCACCAGCCTCTGGCCCCCAAGTGCCAGGAAGGGAGCTGTGGGCCGCCCCAGACAAGCTCAAGTTTTATCAATATCTGCTTGGGTTGAGTGAAAAAGGATCTGAAGTCAGTTCAAGGTCATCATCACTCCTCCCTCAGCCTTTGACCTTATGCCAGAAAGGGTAGGGTACTGAACTTCTTATCTCTTGATTACCTTCCAGTGACACCTTAGTTTCTCCTTGGAGGTGGAGAGGCCTCCGTGGCCGATGTGGAAAGTCTGCCGTTTTCAAGTGTCACAGGGAAATGCTCATTTGGTTTTTGGTCCCCCCTCCCCCTTCCCCTTCCCCTTCCCCGACAGAGTTTCTTGGAGTAGTAGCCTTGGCTGTCACATTGTAGACCAGTCTGGCCTCAAACTCACAGTGATCTGCCTGCCCCTCCCTGCCTCAGCAGTGAGTGCTGGGATTAAAGGTGTGAGCCACCACCACGCCCAGATGGTTTTTGTTTTGTTTCCTTTCGTTTTAGGAGATGGTGCCAGTCTCTTTATGTAGCCTTTATTGTCTCAGAATTCACTGGGTTTTTTGTTTTGTTTTGTTTTTTCCTTTTTGAAGATTTCTTGACTATTACATATACAGGTCTGTGCCTGCATGTACATACACCGGCAGGCCAGAAGAAGGCATCAGATCACATTATAGATGGTTGTGAGCCACCATGCATGTTGTTTCTAGGCAGAACAGTGTCCTTAACCACTGAGCCATCTCTCCAGCCCCAGCGTTCACTATTCACAGCATATCTGCCTCTCCCTGTCTCCCATCTGACATCTATAAAGTGCTATTGATAGCTGTTGCTGAGATACTTAATTCTTTCTTTCCTTCTTTCTTTCATCTTGTGTGGCCCCTCTTTTATCACACATGAATTATGTTCATACTTTTATTCATTCATTCATTCTCTCATTTATTTTGTACTCATCTCTATGGTTATTTATTTATTTATTTATTTTGGTTGTTGTTTCTGTTTTTTGAGACAGAGATTCTGCGTAGGCTTGGCTGTCATGGACTCACTTTGTAGACAAGGCTGTTCTTAAACTCACAGCAATCTGCCTGACTCTCCTGGGATAAAAGAAAGCCCTGCGCCGCCACCCCCTGGCTTTTAGTTATTTCTTTGAGTCAAGGTCTCTCCCTCTCCATCTCCCTCTCCCTCCCCGCCTCTCCTCTCCCTACCCCCGGCACTCCCACCCCACTGTATGCCTGTAGTGCTGAATATAGTAGAATCATACTGTTTTTGTGGACTGGTTAGACTCATTCTGCATTACTAATAAATAGAATCAGTACTGATAACTAATAAACATTGGTCTCCATTTGTCTGTCTGTGCTTCACCTATCTATCTATCTATCTATCTATCTATCTATCTATCTATCTATCATCTTTGTATTTATGTATTAGTGTAGTATGGAGGCTACACTAAATAAAGGACTAGTTTATCCTTTATAAATAGCTGAGTAATGAATTAAATATTTAGCTTGTGTGGCCTCTGTATTATCACGCGTGAATTATGTTCATGCTTATATGTATTTAATTTGTATATTTTTTAAAAAGATACTTGTTTGGCTGAGCATCAGTTGAACATGCCTTTAATTCCAGCACTCGGGAGGCAGAGGCAGGCGGATCGCTGTGAGCTCCAGGCCAGTCTGGTCTACAAAGCGAATCCAGGACAGCCAAGGCTACACAGAGAAATTCTGTCTCAAAATACCAAAAAAAAAAAAAAACCAAAAAAAGAAATCAAATTGGCCTTGGTACTTCATTGCTTTAATCCATGCACTGTGAAGGTAGATCTCTGACTTCTAAATCAGACCATGGCACACATAAGCATACAGGTGAGTGATCTCACATCAGTGCACCACAGAAGAATCTTGAAGAATCAGACAAATCAGAAGGTAGTGACTGGTTGCATCAATGTATAGTCGGGAATTTTTTTCCTTTCCTTTCCTCTTTCTTTTTTCTTTTTCTTTTTGCGATTCACTGAGTTGTAAGAGATTTGAGTGTTCATGGAACACAGAGGCAGGACAATGAGGGCCTGTCTAATGAGCTGCTTTCTCCCCCCTCCCCACCCACTCAACACTGCCCCCCCACACCCCACAACCCATGTATTTTTGTGCACACAGTCTGAGATATTTAATTTTTTCACCCTTCCTTCCCTCCTTCCTTCCTTCCTTCTTTCCTTCCTTCTTTCCCTTTTTCTTTTTTTCCTTCTTTCTTTCTTCTGAGATTGTGTGGGCCCTGTTTTATCACACACGAATAATGTGTGTAATATTATTTATTTATTTATTTATTTATTTATTTTTTAATGTCTCTTCGGTTGTTTCTTTTTTCTTTTTTCTCTTATTTCTTTTCTGGTTTTGGTTTTTGGAGACAGGGTTTCTCTGTGTAGCCTTGGCTGTCCTGGACTCACTTTGTAGAACAGCCTGTCCTTGAATTCACAGCAGTCCACCTGCCTCTGCTTCCTGAGTGCTGGAATTAAAGAAAGGCATGAGCCACCACCGCTTGGCTTTCAGTAATTTCTTCAAGTCAAGATCTCTCTCTGTCTCTGTCTCTGTCTCTGTCTCTGTCTCTGTCTCTGTCTCTCTCTCTCTCTCTCTCTCTCTTTAGTGCTGGGTATAGAATCACACTGATTTTGTGGATTGGTTAAAAAGTCACTGCTGCATTACTAATACATAAAAGTTTTACTAATTGTTAATAAACATTCTAGCCAACACTACGTAGAACAGGCTGCCTGACTCTGCCGTGATCAAATGAGGAAACTGTGAGGATTGGTCTCCATTTGTCTGTCTGTGTGTCTGTTATCATCTATATATATATCATCTATGTATTTGCTTGATTGCTTGCTTGCTTACTTACTTATCTACTAAGTTATTTTGGAGACAGTGTCTCTCTATGTTTTCCTTTCTGTCTTGGAAATCGTTGTGCATACTAGGTTGGAGCTAGACCTTTTCTTGGGGTTAAAGAAATTGTAGTTTTTTGTTTGCTTGTTTGTTTTCTGACAGGGTTTCTCATGTAGCCTCGGCTGTCCTGGACTTGCTTTGGAGACCAGGCTGGCCTCCAACTCACAGCGATCCTCTTGGCTTTGCCTCCCAAGTGCTGGGATTAGAGGTGTGGTAGTCTTATTTCAGATTTTAATTACAACTAATGTAATGAAAAATAAAGTGATCAGTTCCTTGCTGCTCTGCCTTAGGGTCTCCCTAAGGCGATATAGGGCTCAATGGAAATCTGGCGTGTTCCATGGGTAGATGGGGACCTCGATGATCTAAACTAGCAATGGTTTGTTAAAGTGTATATATGTGATTCTTCTAAGACTTATATACACCCTAGCGTGCATGAGAATACACACACATCTTTAAATATAAATAACAAAACAACCGATTCTTTCTTTGTAACTGCACTCATTGGAGATTTTCTTGTTTCATCGTGTGTATGTATGTGTGTGTGTTTGTGTGTGTGTGTGTGTGTGTGTGTGTGTGTGTGTGTGTGTGTGTGTGTGCGCAGGCGAATGTTTGCGCGCCCGTGTGTACGGGTGTTAAAAATTAATCCTCAGCTGAGTGATCACAGTCTCTAGCTATGACCACCTCTTCTGACGTGCTGAGATTCTTTTTTGACCCCATTCTTCCTTCTTTCCTTCCTACCTATCTCACTCCCAGCACCCATTTCTTTCCTCTTCTAGAAATGGACTGCTTCCTGATGTCACCTTAAGTCAGTCATTTCTAGGTCATGATAGAGGGGACGGGGAAGGACCCCACACCATTTCAAATAAATAGTACTCTGAACAATAACAACAGGCATCAGCTGCGCTGTCTTTTGGTCTCATTGCTCTCCTGTTTATGATTGAGCCTGTATGTGAATCCACACATTTCTTTCCCCTGTAAATTATATTCCAAAACAAATGACTGCTTGTAGTGGTATTTTGTTTGTTGTTGTTGTTATTTTTTGTTGGTTGCTCGGTTATTTACTTTATTTTTTTCTTCTTCCCTTTTTTATTGAAAGGATGGGTATAGTTTTCATATCAGGAGAGAGAGCCTCCTCACACAATTCTCTCTCTCTCTCTCTCTCTCTCTCTCTCTCTCTCTCTCTCTCTCTCTCTCCCTCTCAAATTCTCCTGTTGGGTATAGAATCACATTGATTTTCTGGGCTGGTTATAGAGTCACTGCTGCATTGCTAATAAATAGATTCAGTACTGACTGATGACTAATAAACATTAGAAGGTAGCTGGCACTACCTAGACCAGTCTGCCTGATTATGCGGTGATTAAATGAGGGAACTATGGGGATTGGTATCCATTTGTCTGTCTGTGTGTCTATTATCTCTCTATCTATCTCTCTATCTATCTCTCTATCTATCTCTCTATCTATCTATCTATCTATGTGTGTATGTATGTATGTATCTAACATCTATGTATTTATGTATTAGTATAGTATGGAGAATACACTAAATAAAGGACTAGTTTAATCTTTTATAATGTTTGAATAAAGAATTCAATATTTAGCCATGCATGGTGGCACACACCTTTAATCCTATCTATCTATCTATCTATCTATCTATCTATCTATCTATCTTCGATGTATTTACTTATTTATCTAAGTACACAGTGTTTAAATTATTTTGGAGACAGAGTCTTTCTATGTATTCCTGTCTGTCTTGAAAATCGCTGTGTATACTGACCTAGTTTGGATCTAGAACTTTTCTTGGGTTAAAGAAATTGTAGTTTTTTGTTTGTTTGTTTCCTTGCTTGTTTCTTGTTTGTTTGTTTCCAGACAAGGTTTCTTGCGTAGCCTTGCCTGTCCTGGACTTGCAAGTGCAAGTGATTCTCTCCCCTCTGTCTCCCAAGTGCTGGGATTAAAGGCAAAGGCAAACAAAACCAAAAACAAAGCCAGGCATGGCATGGTTGTACAGGCCTTTTATCCCAGCATTCAGGAGGCAGAGGCAGGCAGATCGCTGTGAGTTTAAGGCCAGCCTGGTCTACAAAGGGAGCCCAGGACTGGACAGCCAATGCTACACAGAGAAACCCTGTCTCTGGGCGGAGGGTGTGAGGGTGGTGGTAGTAGGAGACAGAAACAAAAGAAAACAAAACACCAAAACTTTGCTGTCACACCCATCTGGTGGAGATGGAGAGCACCGCCCACCTCCGCCATGGCTGGTGCCAGTACTGCAGGGGCAGGGCCAATATTGCAATTGCGATTGTATCATCCAGGGAGCAGCACAGCACCCGGATGATGGTGTGTTGTTCTCACAAATTACACTCTCTTCTGTCTGACAGCACCTCAGCATATAAACCAAAGAGAGCATTACGCAAAATGAAATGGAGCCGGGTGGTGGTGGAGCATGCATGCCTGTTGTCTCAGAACTTGGGAGGCAGAGGCACGCGTGAGCTCCAGCCAGTCAGAGCTGTTACACAGAGAAACCCTGTCTTGAAAAACTACAAAAAGAAATAAAATGAAATGAAATAAAAGTAAAAAATGCCTCAGGAGGGGTTAAAAGCACTGGCAGCTCTTCCAAAAGTCAGAACTGAGGCCATGATTAAGAGGGATGGCTGGGGATATTCATATTGCACCGTTAGAGGTGAAATTCTTGGACTGGCACAAGAAGGACCAGAGCGAAAGCATTTGCCAAGAATGTTTTCATTAATCAAGAACGAAAGTCGGAGGTTCGAAGACGATCAGATACCTTCGTAGTTCTGACCATAAACCATGCCTACTGGCGATGTGGCGGCGGTATTCCCATGACCTGGCGGGCAGCTTCAGGGAAACCAAAGTCTTTGGGTTCCGGGGGGAGTATGGTTGCAAAGCTGAAACTTAAAGGAATTGATGGAAGGGCACCACCAGGAGTGGAGCCTGCGGCTTAATTTGACTCAACACAGGAAACCTCACCCGGCCCGGACACGGACAGGATTGACAGATTGATAGCTCTTTCTCGATTCCGTGGGTGATGGTGCATGGCCGTTCTTAGTTGGTGGAGCGATTTGTCTGGTTAATTCCAATAACGAACGAGACTCTGGCATGCTAACTAGTTACGCGACCCCCGAGCGGTCGGCGTCCCCCAACTTCTTAGAGGGACAAGTGGCGTTCAGCCACCCAAGATTGAGCAATGACAGGTCTGTGATGCCCTTAGATGTCTGGGGCTGCAGGCGCACTACAATGACTGGCTCAGCGTGTGTCTACCCTAAGCTGGCAGGCGTGGGTAACCCGTTGAACCCCATTCGTGATGGAGATCGGGGATTGCAATTATTCCCCATGAATGAGGAATTCCCAGTAAGTGTGGGTAATAAGCTTGCATTGATTAAGTCCCTACCCTTTGTACACACCGCCCATCGCTACTCCCGATTGGATGGTTTAGTGAGGCCCTCGGATCGGCCCCGCCCAGGTCGGCCCATGTCCCTGGCGGAGCGCTGAGAAGACGGTCGAACTTAACTATCTAGAGGAAGTAAAAGTCATAACAAGGTTTGCGTAGGTGAACCTGCTGAAGGATCATTAAAGAGAGGCACAGGTTGGCAAGCCGTGTCCATCAGTCAGTCTGTCTTTGTCACTCCTCGCCTGGAGGCCCGTGTCCCGGGTCGCATCACCTGCTGCCTTGTGCGTGGTCGGTCGGTAGGTCCTCTGGGTTTTGAAAGAAGGAGGGAAGAGGAAAGAGGATGGTGAGGAGGCGGGGCGCGTTGACATCTGTTGTGGGGCGGCAGTCCTTGCCGTTCCCGTCCCTCTTTTGTGCTCCTCTGCCTTCTCTTTGCTCTTTCCGCTTCTTCCCCGGGGTGACCGACCCTGCCCTTTCACTTCCTGCCGCGATCCGTGGGCCGCCCCTCTTTCTCGTCCAGCTCGTCTCCACCCGTGGCGGTGGTGCGCGTCTATGTCGTGGTTGTGGTAGGGGGCGCTGTCGTGTCTCATCTCAGCCGCCTACGCCTCGACTCTGGCTTTACCCCGCCCTGAGCGTGTCGCATGTGGTCGGAGATGGCCGCGATGGGTCCGGCATCCGTCCCCTCCCGGACTTTCTGACCTTGCGTGTCCTCCCCGAACCTTTCCGGGTACCTGGCTGTCGTGTTCCGGCGCGCAGGTTTAAAGACCCCTGGGGAGGTCACCTCTCCGCCCACGGGATCAGAGGGGGGGGGTCGGCGGGGCCTGTAGGGACTCGGCATGTGGGTGTGTGGTCCTTCTCTTCCTCCTGTGGCTCTCTCCGACTCTTGCCCTCTTTCCCCCTTCTGTGGGATTATGACTGAACGCCTCTAAGTTAGAATCCTGCCCAGGCAGAACAATACAGCAATGTCGAAGTAGCCTCGGTTGGCCCCGGATAGCCGGGTCCCCGTCCGTCCCCACTGGCGGTCCGTCGTCATCGCTGTCGCGTGTGCGCCCTCTCCCGGGGGTGTCGCCAACGGCCTGCTGGCGGTCTTCCCCACCACACGTTGGGACCGGGGTCTGGTGCGGAGAGCCATTCGTCCAGGGAAATGGGGCGCGGCGGGAAAGGGGGCCACCCTCTCGCCTGTCACATCAGTGCAAGTTCCTGTGGAACCTGGCGCTAAACCAATCATATACGACCTGCTTCTGGTTTGGGGTTTCTACATTGCAGAGCAGCTCCCTCGCTGTTATCTACTGAAAGTCAGCCCTGGACACAAGGGTTTGTCTTGGCGGCCCGTCCGCAGTTCTCTCACTCCCCCTGTCTCCCGAACAACGGGTTCCAGTTTTTCCCCTCCGCCTCTCCCGGAGAAAGCGACCCCTGCCCGCGTCGCCACTGCCGCCTCTTCCTGCCCGCCCCCACTCCGACCCTGCCCAAGCCGGGGTGTGAGGCGAAGGCAGTGGCAGCAGTGTGACCGCTGGGGGGGGGCGGGGTAGGCTTTATCCATTTTGCATCGCTCACGCCCCGACCCGCCTGGAAGTTGGGGATCACCCCGCCCTTCTCCCCAGAGACCGGGTAGACCAGTAGTCCTACGTGGGGAGTCGCGCGCTCTCATTTGGGACACCTCAGGTCGACCAGATGTCCCTTCTGGACTCTTATTTTTTAAAATAATATATTATAAAAAAATATATATATATATCTGTATACACAACTGATGCGAGTCCTATAACCATGGAGGTCGACCAGTTGTCCCTTCTGCCTAACTGCGGAAGTTTGATGAAGTTTGGTTTGTTTTTTTGTTTTCCCATGCCACTGGGGGGAGGGGGATGGGCGGGCTAATTACTAATTAATTAATTAATTAATTAACTTATTTGTTTATTTATTTACTTGTTTATTTGTGTGTTTGTTTATTCATTCATTTGCCTAACTTTCTATCCATTTATTTATTTATCTGTCTATTTGTTTATCTATCTATCAAGCTATCTATTTGTTTATCTATCTATCTATCTATCTATCTATCTATCTATCTATCTATCCTATGCTTCTCTATCTGCAGATATATATACGGGCAGGCCAGAAGAGTGCACCAGATATCTTTCTCCTCCTCCTCCTCCACCTCCTCCTCCTCCTCCTCCTGCAGCCATTTATTAATAAATATGTGGTTAATTACTCACTCTGTGAAGATCGAACTTTCTTTCTTTCTTTCTTTCTTTCTTTCTTTCTTTCTTTCTTTCTTTCTATTTATCTGTCTATCTATCTATCTGCACCTGCAGGCCAGAAGAGGGCACCATAATGTTTCTCTACCTCCTCCAGGAGCTATTTTATTTATTTACTTATTCATTCATTCATTCATTCATTCATTCATTCATTACTTTCTCTATGTTTATATGCAGGCCAGAAGAAGACACCAGATCGCCTTGAAGAGAGGCCCAGTGTTTGCTCCAGAAATAGCAGACTACCATAGTTTTCTGTTTTGTTCCAGGTCTGATCACAGATACGCGCTCCCCCCCTTACTGTGTGTATGTGTGGGGGGGAGGTGATGTCATTTGCTGAAGGTGGGGAAGAGAAACAGGGAAAAGACATTGGGAAGCATTGTGTTATCTAAAACTTTGTGTGTTAGATGCAGGTCTCTCCCCCCCTTTCCCACCTCTCTCTCTCTCTCTCTCTCTCTCTCTCTCTCTCTCTCTCTCTCCCTCTCCCTCTCCCCCTCCACTTCCTGTCAGCATTTGTGGAATGGACACTTGCTTTATGGGTCCCAACTTGACAGCCGTTTTCTCTGCTTGCTTTCTTGCCTCCATGTAGGAGGGAGAGGCCAGAAGGAAGATTCTTCTTGGAGAAAAAAGCCAGCCCATCTGGACTGACGAATGAAACTTCATCCTCACAGCATAAGAAGACAACCCTCCCCTGCTGACCCAAGCTGGTACTCTCCCTACATCACAGCCCTCTTTCACTAACACGGACTCAATAAAATAATGTGAATAAATGGATAAAGAATTAGTTTCCAGGTATTTATTTGTTTCTCGGCTTGTCTGGCTGTGCTTGCATCTATCTGTGGACTACTGGTACTCACAAGGAGTGTGTCAGAACAGCCGGTACTCTTAACTGCTGAGACATGATTCTCCTGGTGCATGAGTTCAGTTTGCTTTCAGAGGGAATGTTTTAGAACTTGCCCCCCCCAAGAAAAGGAAAACAACAACAACAACAACAACAACAACAAACCCTCACTCGCTCCAGTTGAAGATATAGTCTTTAATGTTTACTTAGAAAGAACCACCTCTGACTCCTCTAGTCTTCCTCTTGCAATGTAATCCCACAATGTGAGGATAAAAATCAAAGGAAGGCTTTGCTTGACTCATTGTTTCTTTCAGAAGTAAAGAGGAACACCCACCCCACCCCCCAAACACACACACACACACCTCTTTGCAGACTGGTTAGTGTCCACTTCTTCCCGAAGAAAAGTGATTTTTCCACCCTTTTAGGAGGGGTGGAGGGTGGGAGGGTTCAAGATAGAGGTTTCCCCTGTGTGACAGCTCCTGGAAGTCACTCTGTAGACCAGGCTCATGGAGATCTACCTGCCTCTGCCTCCAAGCTGAGTGCTGGCTAGACTTTCCACTGATGTGTGGAGAGAGCTGCCCAATTTATAGCTCACCTTTTGAGTACGAGGGGGGGTGGGATGGTTCTTTACCAGTAAAGACCAAGATAGATTAAGTCCTTCTGGTGTTGAGAGAGTCCTGTTCCTGTTCCTGTTCCTGTTGGGTCGCATACCTATATTTTTGTTTCAGGCACACCAGCCACATCATCGTTTCAGGGCTAGGGTTTGGTTTTTGTATTTTATTTTATTTCATGAATGAGAAACTCTTTGGCTCGGCTGTGCGCAACTGCCAGGCATGCCGAGGGCCATCTTGTTCAAGGAGCTCATTAGCCATGTGGGCTTTCTTGGAGGTGATCCTGTACTGTGATGCATCTCCAAAATTGCTTCCGACTTCTAAGAACAAGGCAGGCATGAAAGTGTCAGATAACCTTAGACCTGGAGTTAAAGACAGACAGGTGGGAGCTGCCATGTGGGAGCTGGGAATTGAGCAGACAGTGCTCTTAACCACTGAGCCTTCTCTCTCCAGCCCCCGCCCATCTTTGTTTTTCTTTTTCTTTTTTCAGTTTCTTTTAACCAAGCACACTCCCGATGGATGAAAGCGTACAGTTGGCTTAGACACTCGCTACCTGAGGGTTTCAAGACTGACTGACTGTTTGTTCGATTAGGTTTGCGGAGGGGCAGGACTCTCAATTTAATCGATTTTTAATTTCCTACCATGCCTTCCAATCATAGTTTCCTATCCCCAAACTCATCATGGTCTATATACAACCCAGTGAGGCTTTATTGTCCTCCTATGGCCCAGATGCATGGCAGGCCCTGCTGCTTTGTTTCCTTTGGTTTGGTTTGACACAGACAGACAGACAGACATGCAGGCAGGCAGGCAGGCAGGCTGGCTGGCTGACCAGCTGGCCTCGAACTCACAGTGATCTGTCTGCCTCTGCTTCTGGGGTGCTGAAAATGCAAGGAAGGCAGGCAGGCAGGCCATGCTTTTTGAAAAGTTTGAAAATCAGGCACCACACATAAGAACCATTTGGCTATTCTTTGAAAATGGACACTTTTCTTAGGAACACAAAGTTTAACCCAAAGTACGCAGAATGAATGGTATAACAACTTAAAATTGCTTACGTACAGAGAAAATACTTTCCTTTTTCTGGATTTTGGTTCCATTTTTCCCATTTATTTATTTATTTATTTATTTATTTATTTATTTATTCATTTATTTATGTTTGGATTTTTTTTGAGACATGGTCTCTCTGTGTAGCCTTGGCTGTCCTGGATTCGCTTTGTATACCAGGCTGGCCTCGAACTCACAGCGATTCACCTGCCTCTGCCTCCCGAGTGCTAGGATTAAAGGTGTGTGCTACCACGCCCAGCCAGTTATTTCTTTTAGTCAAGATTTCTCTCTCTCTCCCCCCCCCCCCTCTCGTGCTGGGTATAGAAACACATTGATTTTCTGGGCTGGTTATAGAGTCACTACTGCATTGCTAATAAATAGATTAAGTACTGACTGATGACTAATAAACATTAGAAGGTAGCTGGCACTCCCTAGACCAGGCTGCCTGACTCTGTGGTGATCAAATGAGGGAACTATGAGGATTGGTCTCCATTTGTCTGTCTGTGTGTGTATTATCTTTCTATCTCTGTATCTCTTTCTCTCTATCTATCTATGTATCTATGGGTGTATGTGTGTATGTATCTAACATCTGTGTATTTATGTATTAGTAAAGTACAGAGAATACACTAAATAAATGACTAGTTTAATCTTTTAAAATATTTGAGTAAAGAATTAAATATTTAGCCAGGCATGGTGGCACACACCCTTAATCCTATCTATCTATCTATCTATCTATCTATCTATCTATCTATCTATCTATGTATCTATCTATCATCGATGTATTTACTTACTTACTTATCTACTTACACAGTGTTTAAATTATTTTGGAGACACAGTCTCTCTATGTATTCCTGCCTGTCTTGAAAATCGCTGTGTATACTGACTTAGTTTGGAACTGGAACTTTCATTGGGTTAAAGAAATTGTAGTTTTTTCTTGCTTGCTTGCTTGCTTGCTTGTTTGTTTGTTTCCAGATAAGGTTTCTGGTGTAGCCTTTCCTGTCCTGGACTTGCAAGTGCAAGTGATTCTCTCGCCTCTGTCTCCCAAGAGGTGGGATTAAAGGCAAAGGAAAACAAAACCAAAAACAAAGCCAGGCATGGCATAGTGCTGCATGCCTTTAATCCCAGCACTAAGGAGGCAGAGGCAGGCAGATTGCTGTGAGTTTAAGGCCAGCCTGGTCTACAAAGGGAGCCCAGGACTGGACAGCCAACGCTACACGGAGAAAACCTGTCTCGGGGTGCAGAGTGTGGGGGATATGGTAGTGGGAGACAGAAACAAAACCAAACACAAAATCTTGGCTGTCACACCAAACAGGTGGAGAGGGACAGCACCGCCCACCTCTGCCATGGCGCGTGCCAGTACTGGAGTGGCGGGGCAAATATTGCCCTTGTGATGGTATCATCCAGCAAGCACCACAGCGCCTCAATGATGCTGTGTTGTTCTCATAAATTATACTCTTTTCTGTGTGACAGCGCCTCAGCATTTAAACCAAAGAGAGCATTAAGCAAAATGAAATGGAGGCGGGCGGTGGTGGTGCATGCATGCCTGTTGTCTCAGAACTTGGGAGGCAGAGGCAGGCGTGAGTTCCAGGGCAGTAAGAGCTGTTACACAGAGAAACCCTGTCTCGAAAAACCACAAAAAGAAATAAAATAAAACGAAATAAAAGTAAAAAATGCCTCAGGAGGAGTTAAAAGCACTGGCTGCTCTTCCAAATGTCCTGAGAGGCAAGCAGAACACTCCACACTTAATCCAGAAATCAATCTAAAACAGAAAGAGAGAAAAACAAAATGAAAATCCCCAGCTGAGAGGGAGGTCTGGTGTGGCTCCCGTGATCTCATTTTTAAGAGAGCAAGATAGGGCTCAATGGAAATCTGGCGTGTTCCATGGGTAGATGGGGACCTCAAGGATCTAAACTAGAAATGGTTTGTTAAAGTGTACATATGTGATTTTTCTAAGACTTATATACACCCCAGCATGCAAGCGAACACACACACATCTTTAAAGATAAATAACAAAACAACCGATTCTGTCTTTTTAACTGCACTCATTGGAGCTTATCTTTTTTCATCATGTGTGTTTATGTGTGTTTGTTTGTGGGTGAGTGTGTGCCTGCAAGCGTGCATGAACGAGTGCACACGTGTTAAAAATGAATCCTCAGCTGAGTGATCAGTCACAGTCTATAGCTATGACAACCGCCACTTACGTGCTGAGATTGTTTTTTGACCCCATTCTTCCTTTTTTACTTCCTACCTATCTCACTCCCAGCATCCATTTCTTTCCTCTTCAAGAAATGGACTGATTCCTGATATCACCTGAAGTCAGGCACTTCTAGGTCATGCTAGAGTGGACTAGGAAGGATCCCACACCATTTCATATAAATAGCACCCTGAACGATAACAACAGGCATAGGCTGCACTGTCTTTTGGTCTCGTTGCCCTCCTGTTTATGATTGAGCCTGTATGTGAACCCACACATTTCTTTCCCCTGTAA